>NC_059430.1:6839824-7139824 GCF_021028975.2 Sphaerodactylus townsendi | reverse complement strand
TGCAAACTGGGGGAAATCACAAAAGTTTGCAGACAAATCCCCAAAGGGGGAGAGGAGGCAGTGTGAGATAGTGGTGAGAGTTGAATTCTTGTTCTGCCCTGGAAGCCTTCTGGTCGACGCCGGGCAGTCGTGTACTCTCTGCCTCACCTCCCTCGCAGGGTTGTAGTGGGGATACAATGGAGGCGAGAGGAGGAGGAGGAGGAGGAGAAGGAGGAGTTTGGATTTATATCCCCCTTTCTCTCCTCCTGTTTCCAATGGGAGCTAATAGGAGATGGGGGCTACACCTTTGAGGGTTCATAACTTTGGACCCCCTGAACCAAACTTCACCAAACCTGGGTGGTGTCATTAGGAGAGACTCCTAAAGATACCCTGAAAGTTTAGTACACCCCTGACAGAAGGCAACCCCCAAATTTCCCCTGATTCTCCTTTTAAATCCACCCCCTTCGGCATGGATTTAAAGGGAGAATCTGAGGTCCTCAGTAGTGAAGAAGAAGAAGAAGAAGGAGGAGGAGGAGGAGGAGGAGGAGGAGGAGGAGGAGGATTTATATCCCCCCTTTCTCTCCTGCAGGAGACTCAAAGGGGCTGACAATCTCCTTGCCCTTCCCCCCTCACAACAAACACCCTGTGAGGTAGGTGGGGCTGAGAGTGGGGTTGAGAGAGGTCCGAGAAGCTGTGACTAGCCCAAGGTCACCCAGCTGGCGTGTGTGGGAGGGCACAGGCTAATCTGAATTCCCCAGATAAGCCTCCACAGCTCAGGCGGCGGAGCTGGGAATCAAACCCGGTTCCTCCAGATTAGATACACGAGCTCTTAACCTCCTACGCCACTGCTGCTCAGGAATGATATCAGCTGCTTTGGGTCCCTGCTAAGGAGAACGGTAGGGTGCCAAAGAAAGAAGAAACTCCCACAGGTTCGCCGAGCAAGAGGGAGGAGTGCAGAATTGAGGGGGGGGGGCAGATGAGCAGAAACAGAGCAAAAGGTTCACTCGAGGGCTGCTCAGAAAACGTGAGTCATGAAGCTACTGCAGGGCGGGGGAAGGATACGAGGCCTGAACCGCAGATGTCATTTCCCTCCCTCAAAACTCTTCCACTTGCAATAATAGCATTTGCACGGTGCTTTCAACGGTCAAAGTGCTTCGCAGGCAGTATTTTATTGTCAAAGGCTTTCACGGCCGGAATCACTGGGGTGCTGTGTGGTTTCCGGGCTGTATGGCCGTGTTCTAGCAGCATTCTCTCCGATGGGATAGTACCTGTGTCTCTGCAGCGTAGAAGAAAGGTTAGAGAACAGAGTAGGTGTGCTTTCCTGAGCCGTAGTTTTTCCATTTTCCGTGTGTCTTGGAACAATTTCTCCCCGTAGAGATGTTCAATGTATTGTCGAAGGCTTTCACGGCCGGAATCACTGGGGTGCTGTGTGGTTTCCGGGCTGTGTGGCTGTATGTAGGAGAGAATGCTGCTAGAACACGGCCATACAGCCCGGAAACCACACAGCACCCCATGCAGCATTTTTTTGTGATGCTTCCAACAGCCCTCTAAGGTAGGCCAGCTTTATTACCCCTCCCCCCCCCCCACTTTATTATGTGGTGGGTAAGAGGCTAACGGTTTGCTTAAGCTACCCTGTGGCCTGGAGTCAGAAATGCCACTGGGACTGAGAGACCCGAGGACCACAGTTCATTCGCTTAGCCACATTCGTGCATATGCCAGGCTGATAAGAATAAGCTCAACATTCCTTCTAGGATTACTCATGTATAGGACAGCTGCTCCTTAAAGAAGAAGAGTTTAGATTTATATCCCCCCTTTCTCTCCTGCAGGAGACTCAAAGGGGCTTACAACCTCCTTGCCCTTCCCCCCTCACAACAAACACCCTGTGAGGTAGGTGGGGCTGAGAGAGCTCCGAGAAGCTGTGACTAGCCCAGGGTCACCCAGCTGGCGTGTGTGGGAGTGTACAGGCTAATCTGAATTCCCCAGATAAGCCTCCACATCTCAAGTGGCAGAGCTGGGAATCAAACCCGCTTCCTCCAGATCAGAGTGCACCTGCTCTTAGCCACTGCTCTTAGCCACTACGCCACTGCTGCTCCTAAACCAACCGTAAAGAGGTTGCACTCCGCCCACCGGACATGTAGAGAGCCATTTGCAGGCTACAGGGGAAAGGAAGAGAGCGAAAGCTATTTTATCTGAACTGACCACAATGCAGAAAGAGCTTCTATGCCTTTTCAATACTCCAAGAAAGCGTGATGATCGTCTTTCATCTAACACAGAAGGCTTTATTTAGATCACGTCGGCTGAATCATACCCAAAGTGTTCCACGCTTGCAAATACACTATGACAAATACCTAACGCTGGGCACAGTGAAATCACTCGAAATCTTTGTCCAGTGATGCTGACACAGCAGTACTGCTGCCCAGCATGCCCAGTGTAACGTAGGTTAATATTTCTGAGTGCAAGATCTTAATTCTTTATGAAATATGCGTGGGCTGCATCTCAACTGTTTAAGAGGGGGAAGGAAAGGTTTGTAGTCAGGGAAGAAAAAGTGTTTTCTGCTCAAGCTCAGAAAGAGCGTACAGAGAAACTCCCTTTGTTTTAGATACTTAAGACTGATAAGAGTTCCCATGAAGAACAAAAGGCACTTCTAAGCAACACAGAGCCAAAATCTGAAAACAGCTTCACTTGTGCCCCCTGGCGTTCATGAACGTGCCCTACAATTTGCTTTGCAGCAGAAACATTAACAAAATACTGCTTACATGCTATAACAGTGATGGCGAACCTTTTCGAGACTGAGTGCCCAAATTGCAACCCAAAACCCACTTATTTATCGCAAAGTGCCAACATGGCCATTTAACCTGAATACTGAAGTTTTAGTTTAGAAAAAACGGTTGGCTCCGAGGCGTGCGTTACTCGGGAGTAAGCTTGGTGAAGCAACTGTGCAATGCTTCAAATGGGTGAATCATGACCCTAGGAGGGTTTACTCAGAAGCAAGACCAGCTTAGATATGTGTGTTGCGTGAAGAAGTGTTTCCTTTTATTAGTCCTAATTCTTCCCTTCAGCATTTTCAACGAATGCCCCCTGGTTCTAGTATTGTGAGAAAGAGAGAAAAAATTCTCTCTGTCAACATGTTCTACCCCATGCATCATTTTATAGACTTCAATCATATCCCCTGAAGAAGAAGAGTTTACATTTATACCCCACCTTTCTCTCCTGTAAGAGGTCTCAAAGCAGCTTACAAACCCCTTCCCCCTCTACAACTAATACCTTGTGAGGTAGGTGAGGCTGAGAGAGTTCCGAGAGAACTGGGACTGCCCCAAGGTCACCCAGCAGGCTTCAGGTGGAGAAGCAGGGAATCAAACCTGTTTCTCCAGATTAGAACCCACAGCTCTTTACCACTACACCACGTATGGAGTTGGTCCGCTACTGCTCTCTCAATCACTTTACTCAGAAACAGTACATTAGAGACTGGACACTAACTGACCATGTCATTTTTCTAAAAGGGATGGGTTTTGTAAGTAGCAGACAGATAACCGAGTGGCCAAGGGAAGGTGACTGATTTATTGGTGACTGATTTATTATGAATACCAAGAATTTATTGATGTGGTCCTTACATGATTTTAGCAACCAGGATGGGCAAGGATCCATATCCCAAGGAGAGACCTTCACCAGTCTGAGGATTTTGGAGACGTCAGTCACAGAAACTGGGTTGAAATGGTCTATAAATAGATCAGGAGGTACATCGAGTCTTCAGAATCATAGAATCCTAGAGTTGGAAGAGACCCCAAGGGCCATCAAGTCCAACCCCCTGCCATACAGGAACACACATCCAAAGCACTTTCTTCTGGTATGCCAGTGCTGCTTTTGTTAGCTGATCCCTTTTCCTTGGAGTTCAGTGTTTTCTCTTCCTCTCTGTTCCATGCAACACTAGCAAGCCTTATCTGGTTTATAACAACAGCTGCAGGCAGGGGTTGCCTCCCCTTCCCGTGAAGGGAAGGCGAGTACAGAAATTTAATAAATAATAATAAGTAAATACTGCTACCTTGAAGAGAGCTTAGCTCCTTAAGCACCTCATCACTGAATATTTCCATCCGTACCACCATCTTCTACTGCCATCTACTGGGTGTGAGTTGACATCGAATTCATGGTTTAGAGCTAGCATGATGTGTCGTGGTTAAGAGCAGGTGGATTCTAATCTGGATTTCCCCACTCCTTTATCTGTTGAACTATATTTGTCTCCCCGCTCCTCCACGTGAAGCCTGCTGGGTGACCTTGAGCCAGTCACAGTTCTCTCCAAAGTCTCTCCACCCCACCTACCTCACAAGATTTCTCTATTTCTCACAATACTAGAACCAAGGGGCAATCATTGAAAATGCTGGGGGGGGGGGGGGGGGGAGAATTAGGACTAATAAAAGGAAACACTTCTTCACACAACGCGTGATTGGTGTTTGGAATATGCTGCCACAGGAGGTGGTGATGGCCACTAACCTGGATAGCTTTAAAAGGGGCTTGGACAGATTTATGGAGAAGTCGATCTATGACTACCAATCTTGATCCTCTTTGATCTGAGGTTGCAAATGCCTTAGCAGACCACGTGCTTGGGAGCAGCAGCCACAGAAGGCCACTGCTGTCACCTCCTGCATGTGAGCTCCCAAAGGCACCTGGTGGGCCACTGCGAGTAGCAGAGTGCTGGACTAGATGGACTCTGGTCTGATCCAGCTGGCTCGTTCTTATGTTCTTAAGATGCATGTTGTGGGGAGAAGAAGGGAAGGAGTTTGTAAGCCACACACCAAATTCTTCTTCTTCTTGGTTGGTTAAGGCCTTTAGACGTCATAAGAACCATTTTTACATCGTCTTCTGCAGTAGAGTTTGGGAAAGCTGGAAAGTCTGGATTGGAACATAAGACCAGTGAGGGTTCCATATAGTCTAGCATCCAGTTACACACCATGGCCAGCTAATCAGTTACTCTGGAGGCCCAACCTACAGGGCATAGAGGCAGAGGCCGTCCCCTGATTTTATCTCCTAGCTGCGGGTTTCAAAAGTTTCCTTCATCTTGGCCACCAGCCACTGATGGATCTATGTTCCATCAAACTGTCTACAAGAACCTCCAACACCGTAGGACCAAACTGTCATTTTCCCATTTTAAATCATGATGAAGGCAGTTCCGGAAGGAAAGAGATTTACTCCCAAGGGCCTTGCCGCTTGCAAACAAAACGTTACGATTTTAAAAATCTCAAGACACAGGAGGAAAGTCCTGATATGAGAGCTCCTGTTTGTGTTAGAAATTATTCGAATTGCTAGGCAGAAATTCAGGCAGCAGACAACCTCTGAAGGTTGGTTACGAATTTTAAAATCCAGTCGGGTCCTCAATGGGATATTCCACTCTAAACAGGATGTCAGTTACAGCGCCAGCAGAGACTCTGGCCTCAGCTGCTGACCGATTGTTGCTCTATTCCAGGAGTCTTCAAACTATGGCCCTCCAGATGTTCATGGACTACAATTCCCATTAGCCCCTGCCAGCATGGCCAGGTGGCAAGGCTGATGGGAACTGTAGTCCATGAACATCTGGAGGGCCATAGTTTGAAGACCCCTGCTCTATTCCCTACATCATGGGAGGAATTCTCAATGCTACATAATCAGCTAACTGGTTCTAAATCTACCATTCACCCATTCTGCAAAAGTCCAGTGGCAACTTAAAAGCTAACAAAACGCATTCCAGTGTACGCTTTTGTGAACCAGAGTTCACTCTGTCAGGGGCAGGGACATAATTCAGAAACACCAAAATTTGTAGAAAATTAAGGATCCTGTACTTTTAGATTCAATAAAAAAGAGTTTCGTGCGCCAAGTAATAAACGATGCATTTTATGTCGTTGAAGCATTAACACGAGTGTAGGTTGGATCAAAGTGCGGTACATTTCCAGATTTTTTTCAGAATATTCAGTTTTTTCAAGAAATTTCAGTTTCCAGACAACTTACATCCCTCTGTCTTGTACCCATTCCAGACAGAATAGCGCTATCAAATCGCAGTCAACGTATGACAGTGATGGTGAACCTTTTTGAGACCGAGTGCCCAAATTGCAAACCAAAACCCACTTATTTATCGCAAAGTGCCAACGCAGCAATTTAACTCCCTCAAGCAGGGTCCAACCTGCTGTAGCCTCCAGCAAGTCCAACATGTGCCACTCTGTGCCTCTCTAGCATCTCTGCCGCCTCTGCCCCCCCCCCCGGGCAGCAGTCACCTGGAGCACAGGCACCAGGCCCACCAGCTGAGTCCTCCCTGCTTGCTGAGGTGCACAAACATCAAGTCCAGCAGCCCAGGCCAGCCTAGATTTGTATGTGGGGGGAGGGGGCAATTCCCCCCACGTGACAAACTCTGTGCGCTCATGCCCACAGAGAGAGCTCTGAGTGCCACCTCTGGCACCCGTGCCATAGGTTCGCCACCACTGACGTATGAAGACCCCGCAGGGTTTTCAAGGCAAGAGAAGTTCAGAGGTGGTTTGCCACAGCCAGCCTCTTTGTCACAACCCTGGTGTTTCTGGAGGTCTCCCATCCAAATTCCTGCCAGGGTTGGCTGAGGGTGAGAGTGTGTGTGTGGCCCAATGACATCCAGCACGTTTTCACGGCACAAGCAGGGATTCAGACCAGGGTTTCCCAGATTCTGATGCAAGAACTTAGCCACGAGGCCAGGGGTGTGCAACCTGTGGCTCTCCAGATGTTAATGGACTACAATTGGCAATGCTGGCAAGGGCTGGTGGGAATTGTAGTCCATTCACATCTGGAGAGCCACAGGTTGCACACCCCTGCACTAGGCCATGCTGGCTCTCAGAATAGATAACACTGATCTTGAAAAATCGTTTGCCCCCACCTCCCTTAGGGTATAGGTTTTTCCTCTACAGCAGTGGTCCCCAAACTTTTTAAACAGGGGGCCAATTCACTGTCCCTCAGACTGTTGGAGGGCCGGACTAAAAAAAACTATGAACAAATTCCTATGCACAAATGATTGTAAAATGTTTGATTTCACCTTTCAGCCTTTCTGTCATGGTCTATTTTTAGAACAGTGACCAAAGTATGTCAAGTACAGGGTGGGCTCCAAATATTGTTGGGGAGGCTGTGGAATACCTTCGTTTGTAAAAAAAAAAAAAAAAAAAAAGCAGAACTTTCCCAATGAAGCATTCCATCTAACCCAGGATCAGGTATCTTCCTGGGTTCTTTCCTCCCTAGCAGCCAGCGAGCGATTCGCCAGCCTGGCTGATGCCAATGGGAGTGAGGCGGAACAGAAAGCCTGAGAGCAACACATGGAGTAGCTGAGAGGGAAGGGCAGAGCAGGCGTTGCCACATGTAAGGTTTCCAACTCTGGGTCAGAAAATTCATGGAGATTTGGGGATGCCATCATGTAACTGCAATCAACAGCCGTTGGGGCCGGTTCCTCCTCTCCCTCGAGCCCCCACTGCACATGAATGGAGCCGCCGCCATGCCTGGCAGGCTGGATAAATGCCTTCAGGGGGCCACATTTGGCCCCCGGGCCGTAGTTTGGGGACCCCTGCTCTACAGTTTACCTGTTTTGTCCACCTCATACTACCCTGTTTCCCCGAATATAAGACATCCCCTGAAAATAAGACGTAGTAGAGGTTTTGCTGAAGTGCGAAATATAAGGCATTCCCCGAAAGTAAGACATAGCAAAGTTTTTGTTTGGAAGCATGCCCGTCAACCAGAGCATGCAGCTGTGGAGCGGAAAATAAGACATCCCCTGAAAATAAGACATGGGAGCAAAAATTAATATAAGACACTGTCTTATTTTCGGGGAAACATGGTAGCATCTCTAGGCAGCTGATGTAAGTTAAAACAATTTCAAAAACCATAATAAAAACCATTATCAATAAAACAGAACACTTAAAACTACAATAAAAACAGCCTTAGAATAATCTCAAAACTGACTCCCCCCTACCCCCTAGACCAGCAGCTGTAGCAAGTGGTTTCCAGGGAGGCTATGGTGTGTGGTACGTGGTTGTTAACCTGAATTTTTTTTACATTGTTGTTCTTTGCTTTAACTTGCATTTGCATCAGGAGTCTCCTCAAAAGCATGGTATGAGGTACAAACATTTCAAATAATATTAAAAGTAAATGCAAAGTGCACATGGCATATCTGTGGGACAAAAGCCGCTGTAATACCTATTTTTAAATGTTCTGTTGTCAGTGACAATTATAGCGGCTCCAAATGCAACTGGCGTCACGCACAAGAACCCGTTTGGCCGCTTTACTCAAAACTTGTAACAGCTTTGCTAAGAAACAGACGGCTGGTTTTAATGCCCTCTTGGATCCTTGCGAGACACAGACGCAACCGCTGAAGCCCATAAAAACGGCTATTCTTGCTGGATAACTTCACCAAAAAAGCTGACGCCAGCATTAATGAGGAAGGCTCCGTACTCCCAATTGTTACACAGACCCACGCATTCATCCCGCATGGAGGGTCAAGCCACTCAATGTCTGTGGAGGCGACATTAACACACTGGCCAACTAACAGGCAGTCTATTGTCGAAGGCTTTCACGGCCGGATTCAACTGGTTGTTGTGGGTTTTCCGGGCTGCGTGGCCGTGGTCTGGTGGATCTTGTTCCTAACGTTTCGCCTGCATCTGTGGCTGGCATCTTCAGAGGCGTATCACAGAGAGAAATCTGTTACACACTGTGTCCAGTGAGAAGGGAATGTTTAGTAACATTACTAAAGTTCGGAAAGCTGACAACAACCAGTAAAAGGCAATAGTTCCACAGGTAAGAATATCTCTACGCAAGTGACGCCTGGCCTCTTTTATTGAACCATGGAATCAATCAACGGGTGAGGCAGGGGGAGGGCCTCTACTTCCCACTGCCCCCAGAAATCCATCTGGTTCTTACCCACCCACCCTGCCTCCACTGAACAGCAAGCACTGGTTTGCACCTCCATTCTTTCCAAGGAACTTTTGAAATGAACTTTGCTTGTGCTTGAAGGCATTGAGCCCTAGAGCAGTGATGGCGAACCTTTTCGAGACCGAGTGCCCAAATGGCAACCCAAGACCCACTTATTTATCGCAAAGTGCCAACACGGCAACTTAACCTGAATACTGAGGTTTTAGTTCAGAAAAAACGGTTGGCTCCGAGGCGTGCGTTACTCGGGAGTAGGCTTGGTGGTAGTCGGTGGCTTTGCTTTGAAGCAACTGTGCAACTCTTCCAAAGGGCGAATCACGACCCTAGGAGGGTTTACTCAGAAGCCAGCCCCATTGCCAGTAACCAAGCTTACTCCCAGGTAAAGGATCACACTTTAGTTCTTCGCATGAAAACCAGTGAGTTTAATCAGTGGGTTTAACAGTGCTTAACAGGGTTACCTAAACTGCTTCCCCAAAACTAGGTCGTAGGTTTAATGCTAATAATCGAGCCCAGCGGCCCAGGCAGCCTAGATGTGTGTGTGGGGGGGGGATGGGGGCAACTCTGTTTGCGTGTGCCCACAGAGAGGGCTCTGAGTGCCACCTCTGGCACCCGTGCCATAGGTTCACCACCACTGCCCTAGAGGATGAAATTTCCACAAACAACAGGCTGCTTGCAAGGGCTTAAATGTCCCATTGCATCACTGGGGGAGGTGCGGACTGTGTGAGAGCTGAGCTCAAGGTGCTGCATGAAGCTTTTTGTGTGCGGGGAAGAGTACGAGCATTAGTTTATATGATTTGCACAATATAAGTGTGGTGGACTCTAGTCTGGAGAACAAAACTGGTTCACCAGATAAGAAAGCAGCAGTGGCGTAGGAGGTTAAGAGCTCGCGTATCTAATCTGGAGGAACCTGGTTTGATTCCCCACTCTGCCGCCTGAGCTGTGGAGGCTTATCTGGGGAATTCAGACTAGCCTGTGCGCTCCCACACACGCCAGCTGGGTGACCTTGGGCTAGTCACAGCTTCTCGGAGCTCTCTCAGCCCCACCCACCTCACAGGGTGTTTGTTGTGAGGGGGGAAGGGCAAGGAGATTGTCAGCCCCTTTGAGTCTCCTGCAGGAGAGAAAAGGGGGATATAAATCCAAACTCTTCTTCTTCTTCTCCACCACTTACGTGGAGGAGTGAGGAATCAAACCATGTTTCCCTGACAGGTGGCCTTGTGCCAGTCACAGTTTCTTCAGAACTCTCTCAGTCCCACCTGCCTCACAAGGTACCTGTTGTTGGGGAGTGGTAGAAAAAGCCATTTTGAATACTTTCAGACACCTTAAAGGTAGAGAAAAAGCAGGGCATAAAAACCAACTCTTTCTTTCTCATTGCTACTGCAATTAAGTTAATTCACTACTATTTCAGCAAGGCTCTTCTGACATGCTTAGGGTCTACGTGTACGGGAGAGGGTTGCGGCTCAGTGGCACAGCCTCTCCTTGGCATGCAGAAGGTCTCGGGTTCAATCCCCGGCATCTCCAGTTGAGAAGGAGTAGGGGATGTGAAAGACCCCTGCTTGAGACCCTGGACAGCCGCTGCCAGTCCGAACAGACAATACTGACCTTGATGGACCAAGGATCGAACTCAATATCAAGGAGCTTCATTTCGCAAGGGGTCATGGCTGGGTGGCACAGCACCTGCTGGGCATGCAGACCTTCCCAGGTTCAATCACCAGCACCCCAAGTTACGAAAAAGACCAAGCAGTGGATGATGCGAAAGACCTTCGCCTGAGACCTTGGTCAGCTCCTGCCGGTCAGAGCAGGCAATACTGACCTGGAGAGGCCAATGGTCTGATCTAAGGCAGCTTCATCAGGGAGGAGCTGTAGCTCAGAAAAAGAGCACCTGCTTGGCATGCAGAAGACCCCAGGTTCAATCCCTAGCATCTCCAGTTACAAAAAGGACCAAGCAATAGCCAAGATCTTAAAGAGTTGCTATGCATACTGCCCTGGATAGTAGTAGTATTAGTAGTAGTAGTAGTAGTAGTAGTAGAAGAAGAAGAAGAAGAAGAGTTTGGATTTATATCCCCCCTTTCTCTCCTGCAGGAGACTCAAAGGGGCTTACAACCTCCTTGCCCTCCCCCCCTCACAACAAACACCCTGTGAGGTAGGTGGGGCTGAGAGAGCTCCGAGAAGCTGTGACTAGCCTGTCATGACAGTTGTTGGACTGCTTAATATACTCTGTATATAGTATCTTGTACATAGAGCAACTCAACGGTAAAAGCCTTCTTTTGAAAGAAACAGCTGTGTGGAGTTTTTCTTCATGAAGGTGGGGGTTTGCTGTACATGCCCACTTGTCTACTTTGAGTAGTACCGCTCAAGTCTGCTATCATAGCCCAAGGTCACCCAGCTGGCGTGTGTGGGAGTGTACAGGCTAATCTGAATTCCCCAGATAAGCCTCCACAGCTCAAGCGGCAGAGCTGGGAATCAAACCCGGTTCCTCCAGATTAGATACACGAGCTCTTAACCTCCTACGCCACTGCTGCTCCTTGGAAAAAGGGCACGGTAAAAAAGGCAAAAATCACTGGGCCAGAAGAGTTTCAACAATAAAGTAGACAGACCACAGCACAGTGATAGCAAACTTATGACACATGTGTGTCAAAGGTGGCACGCCACAACATTTTGGGTGACACCAGCGTTTATCAACACCCAACAACTATTCTCCCTGTCTGAGTCATTTTTGTAATTATCTGATTTTTCTTTATATATTAAATTCAGATTATTGGAATGTGTCTTTTTTAACGTTTTAGGTTTAAACAGTATTCGGAGATTATAATAATAATGACCTTAAAACGGTACAATATGATCTTATCGTCGTTTATTTGGTCTGGTCGCTCTTGGTTTTATTTGCACTCTGTAAGCCGCCTTGACTATGGCTATAGAAAGGCGGGGTATAAATACTTTTCATAAATAACTGAAATGAATAGGTAAAGGATTGTTTCTCCTTCGTTGGTGGGTGGGGGAGGGGGTGACACACCGGCACAGCCAAGTTAGGCATTTTCCCAATTTTTTGATATGACAAACCCAAAAGGTCACCCCTTGCTGTTATTAATTAACAATACTAACAATACTGATAATGGTCGAAGGCTTTCACAGCTGGAATCACTGGGGTGTTGTGGGTTTTCCAGATTGTATGGCTGTGTTCCAGCAGCATTTTCTCCTGACGTTTTGCCTGCATCTGTGGCAGATCTTTTGAAGACGGCAGCCACAGATGCAAGCGAAACATCAGGAGAATACTGGAGCATGGCCATACAGCCCGGAAAACCCACAACACCCCAAAACTAATGATGATGAAAATAAAAGGCGAGCCCATCCCTTTAATAAAGGGGCGTCTGACTCTGGCTCTCCAGATGTTCATGGACTACCATGTGGCAGGGGCTGATGGGAATTCCAGTTGTTCACCGCCCTGAGCCCTGTGGGGGAGGGCAGTTTATAAATTTAATAAACGAAATGAATTGTGGTCCATGAACAACTGGAGATCCAGAGTCAGACACCCCCGGCCTAAACCATGTCTGTTTCGGTACTCATAAGAATCATAGTCCAGGAACACCTGCAGGCTCACAGGTTGGAGCCCCCTCCTTTCATTCATAATGGGGGGGAGGGTTTAGGACAAAAGTTTGCTCTTATTAATATCCCTCCCATTTGAACAGCTTCAGGTAGGCACCCCAATGAGAGGGTAAATTCTCCAGCGGGGGTCTGCAGCCTGCGGCTCTCCAGATGTTCATGGACTACAATTCCCATCAGCCCCTGGGGGGGGGGGGGGGGGGGGGGGGGGGGGGGGGTTTTTGGGGGGGGGGTTGGGGGGGGGGGAGGGGTGGGGTTTTTGGCGGGGGGGGGGGTGGGGGGGGGGGGGGGCGGGGGGGAGGGGGGGTTGGGGGAGAGGGCGGTGGGGGGGGTGGGGTGGAGGGGGGGGGGGGGGGGTGGGGGGGGGGGGGGGTGGGGGGGGGGGGGGGTGGGGGGGGGGGGGGGGGGGGGGGGGGGTGGGGTGGGGGGGGGGGGGGGTGGGGGGGGGGGGGGGTGGGGGGGGGGGGGGGGGGGGGGGGGGGGGGGGGGGGGGGGGGGGGGGTGGGGGGGGGGGGGGGTGGGGGGGGGGGGGGGTGGGGGGGGGGGGGGGTGGGGGGGGGGGGGGGTGGGGGGGGGGGGGGGTGGGGGGGGGGGGGGGTGGGGGGGGGGGGGGGTGGGGGGGGGGGGGGGTGGGGGGGGGGGGGGGTGGGGGGGGGGGGGGGTGGGGGGGGGGGGGGGTGGGGGGGGGGGGGGGTGGGGGGGGGGGGGGGTGGGGGGGGGGGGGGGTGGGGGGGGGGGGGGGTGGGGGGGGGGGGGGGTGGGGGGGGGGGGGGGTGGGGGGGGGGGGGGGTGGGGGGGGGGGGGGGTGGGGGGGGGGGGGGGTGGGGGGGGGGGGGGGTGGGGGGGGGGGGGGGTGGGGGGGGGGGGGGGTGGGGGGGGGGGGGGGTGGGGGGGGGGGGGGGTGGGGGGGGGGGGGGGTGGGGGGGGGGGGGGGTGGGGGGGGGGGGGGGTGGGGGGGGGGGGGGGTGGGGGGGGGGGGGGGTGGGGGGGGGGGGGGGTGGGGGGGGGGGGGGGTGGGGGGGGGGGGGGGTGGGGGGGGGGGGGGGTGGGGGGGGGGGGGGGTGGGGGGGGGGGGGGGTGGGGGGGGGGGGGGGTGGGGGGGGGGGGGGGTGGGGGGGGGGGGGGGTGGGGGGGGGGGGGGGTGGGGGGGGGGGGGGGTGGGGGGGGGGGGGGGTGGGGGGGGGGGGGGGTGGGGGGGGGGGGGGGTGGGGGGGGGGGGGGGTGGGGGGGGGGGGGGGTGGGGGGGGGGGGGGGTGGGGGGGGGGGGGGGTGGGGGGGGGGGGGGGTGGGGGGGGGGGGGGGTGGGGGGGGGGGGGGGTGGGGGGGGGGGGGGGTGGGGGGGGGGGGGGGTGGGGGGGGGGGGGGGTGGGGGGGGGGGGGGGTGGGGGGGGGGGGGGGTGGGGGGGGGGGGGGGTGGGGGGGGGGGGGGGTGGGGGGGGGGGGGGGTGGGGGGGGGGGGGGGTGGGGGGGGGGGGGGGTGGGGGGGGGGGGGGGTGGGGGGGGGGGGGGGTGGGGGGGGGGGGGGGTGGGGGGGGGGGGGGGTGGGGGGGGGGGGGGGTGGGGGGGGGGGGGGGTGGGGGGGGGGGGGGGTGGGGGGGGGGGGGGGTGGGGGGGGGGGGGGGTGGGGGGGGGGGGGGGTGGGGGGGGGGGGGGGTGGGGGGGGGGGGGGGTGGGGGGGGGGGGGGGTGGGGGGGGGGGGGGGTGGGGGGGGGGGGGGGTGGGGGGGGGGGGGGGTGGGGGGGGGGGGGGGTGGGGGGGGGGGGGGGTGGGGGGGGGGGGGGGTGGGGGGGGGGGGGGGTGGGGGGGGGGGGGGGTGGGGGGGGGGGGGGGTGGGGGGGGGGGGGGGTGGGGGGGGGGGGGGGTGGGGGGGGGGGGGGGTGGGGGGGGGGGGGGGTGGGGGGGGGGGGGGGTGGGGGGGGGGGGGGGTGGGGGGGGGGGGGGGTGGGGGGGGGGGGGGGTGGGGGGGGGGGGGGGTGGGGGGGGGGGGGGGTGGGGGGGGGGGGGGGTGGGGGGGGGGGGGGGTGGGGGGGGGGGGGGGTGGGGGGGGGGGGGGGTGGGGGGGGGGGGGGGTGGGGGGGGGGGGGGGTGGGGGGGGGGGGGGGTGGGGGGGGGGGGGGGTGGGGGGGGGGGGGGGTGGGGGGGGGGGGGGGTGGGGGGGGGGGGGGGTGGGGGGGGGGGGGGGTGGGGGGGGGGGGGGGTGGGGGGGGGGGGGGGTGGGGGGGGGGGGGGGTGGGGGGGGGGGGGGGTGGGGGGGGGGGGGGGTGGGGGGGGGGGGGGGTGGGGGGGGGGGGGGGTGGGGGGGGGGGGGGGTGGGGGGGGGGGGGGGTGGGGGGGGGGGGGGGTGGGGGGGGGGGGGGGTGGGGGGGGGGGGGGGTGGGGGGGGGGGGGGGTGGGGGGGGGGGGGGGTGGGGGGGGGGGGGGGTGGGGGGGGGGGGGGGTGGGGGGGGGGGGGGGTGGGGGGGGGGGGGGGTGGGGGGGGGGGGGGGTGGGGGGGGGGGGGGGTGGGGGGGGGGGGGGGTGGGGGGGGGGGGGGGTGGGGGGGGGGGGGGGTGGGGGGGGGGGGGGGTGGGGGGGGGGGGGGGTGGGGGGGGGGGGGGGTGGGGGGGGGGGGGGGTGGGGGGGGGGGGGGGTGGGGGGGGGGGGGGGTGGGGGGGGGGGGGGGTGGGGGGGGGGGGGGGTGGGGGGGGGGGGGGGTGGGGGGGGGGGGGGGTGGGGGGGGGGGGGGGTGGGGGGGGGGGGGGGTGGGGGGGGGGGGGGGTGGGGGGGGGGGGGGGTGGGGGGGGGGGGGGGTGGGGGGGGGGGGGGGTGGGGGGGGGGGGGGGTGGGGGGGGGGGGGGGTGGGGGGGGGGGGGGGTGGGGGGGGGGGGGGGTGGGGGGGGGGGGGGGTGGGGGGGGGGGGGGGTGGGGGGGGGGGGGGGTGGGGGGGGGGGGGGGTGGGGGGGGGGGGGGGTGGGGGGGGGGGGGGGTGGGGGGGGGGGGGGGTGGGGGGGGGGGGGGGTGGGGGGGGGGGGGGGTGGGGGGGGGGGGGGGTGGGGGGGGGGGGGGGTGGGGGGGGGGGGGGGTGGGGGGGGGGGGGGGTGGGGGGGGGGGGGGGTGGGGGGGGGGGGGGGTGGGGGGGGGGGGGGGTGGGGGGGGGGGGGGGTGGGGGGGGGGGGGGGTGGGGGGGGGGGGGGGTGGGGGGGGGGGGGGGTGGGGGGGGGGGGGGGTGGGGGGGGGGGGGGGTGGGGGGGGGGGGGGGTGGGGGGGGGGGGGGGTGGGGGGGGGGGGGGGTGGGGGGGGGGGGGGGTGGGGGGGGGGGGGGGTGGGGGGGGGGGGGGGTGGGGGGGGGGGGGGGTGGGGGGGGGGGGGGGTGGGGGGGGGGGGGGGTGGGGGGGGGGGGGGGTGGGGGGGGGGGGGGGTGGGGGGGGGGGGGGGTGGGGGGGGGGGGGGGTGGGGGGGGGGGGGGGTGGGGGGGGGGGGGGGTGGGGGGGGGGGGGGGTGGGGGGGGGGGGGGGTGGGGGGGGGGGGGGGTGGGGGGGGGGGGGGGTGGGGGGGGGGGGGGGTGGGGGGGGGGGGGGGTGGGGGGGGGGGGGGGTGGGGGGGGGGGGGGGTGGGGGGGGGGGGGGGTGGGGGGGGGGGGGGGTGGGGGGGGGGGGGGGTGGGGGGGGGGGGGGGTGGGGGGGGGGGGGGGTGGGGGGGGGGGGGGGTGGGGGGGGGGGGGGGTGGGGGGGGGGGGGGGTGGGGGGGGGGGGGGGTGGGGGGGGGGGGGGGTGGGGGGGGGGGGGGGTGGGGGGGGGGGGGGGTGGGGGGGGGGGGGGGTGGGGGGGGGGGGGGGTGGGGGGGGGGGGGGGTGGGGGGGGGGGGGGGTGGGGGGGGGGGGGGGTGGGGGGGGGGGGGGGTGGGGGGGGGGGGGGGTGGGGGGGGGGGGGGGTGGGGGGGGGGGGGGGTGGGGGGGGGGGGGGGTGGGGGGGGGGGGGGGTGGGGGGGGGGGGGGGTGGGGGGGGGGGGGGGTGGGGGGGGGGGGGGGTGGGGGGGGGGGGGGGTGGGGGGGGGGGGGGGTGGGGGGGGGGGGGGGTGGGGGGGGGGGGGGGTGGGGGGGGGGGGGGGTGGGGGGGGGGGGGGGTGGGGGGGGGGGGGGGTGGGGGGGGGGGGGGGTGGGGGGGGGGGGGGGTGGGGGGGGGGGGGGGTGGGGGGGGGGGGGGGTGGGGGGGGGGGGGGGTGGGGGGGGGGGGGGGTGGGGGGGGGGGGGGGTGGGGGGGGGGGGGGGTGGGGGGGGGGGGGGGTGGGGGGGGGGGGGGGTGGGGGGGGGGGGGGGTGGGGGGGGGGGGGGGTGGGGGGGGGGGGGGGTGGGGGGGGGGGGGGGTGGGGGGGGGGGGGGGTGGGGGGGGGGGGGGGTGGGGGGGGGGGGGGGTGGGGGGGGGGGGGGGTGGGGGGGGGGGGGGGTGGGGGGGGGGGGGGGTGGGGGGGGGGGGGGGTGGGGGGGGGGGGGGGTGGGGGGGGGGGGGGGTGGGGGGGGGGGGGGGTGGGGGGGGGGGGGGGTGGGGGGGGGGGGGGGTGGGGGGGGGGGGGGGTGGGGGGGGGGGGGGGTGGGGGGGGGGGGGGGTGGGGGGGGGGGGGGGTGGGGGGGGGGGGGGGTGGGGGGGGGGGGGGGTGGGGGGGGGGGGGGGTGGGGGGGGGGGGGGGTGGGGGGGGGGGGGGGTGGGGGGGGGGGGGGGTGGGGGGGGGGGGGGGTGGGGGGGGGGGGGGGTGGGGGGGGGGGGGGGTGGGGGGGGGGGGGGGTGGGGGGGGGGGGGGGTGGGGGGGGGGGGGGGTGGGGGGGGGGGGGGGTGGGGGGGGGGGGGGGTGGGGGGGGGGGGGGGTGGGGGGGGGGGGGGGTGGGGGGGGGGGGGGGTGGGGGGGGGGGGGGGTGGGGGGGGGGGGGGGTGGGGGGGGGGGGGGGTGGGGGGGGGGGGGGGTGGGGGGGGGGGGGGGTGGGGGGGGGGGGGGGTGGGGGGGGGGGGGGGTGGGGGGGGGGGGGGGTGGGGGGGGGGGGGGGCGGGGGGGGGGGGGCGGGGGGGGGGGGGGGGGCGGGGGGGGCGGGGCGGGGGGGGAGGGGGGGGTGTGGGGGGGGGGGGGGGGGGGGGGGGGGGGGTGGGGGGGGGGGGGGGGGGGGGGGGGGAGGGGGGGGGGGGGGGGGGGGTGGGGGGGGGGATGGGGGGGCGGGGGAGGGGGTGGGGGGGGGGCCCCCCCCCCCGCCGCTTCCGAGGCCTTCTCTCCCGCCCACTTACCGCCCACAGGAGGCCACCACAGCCGCGGCCTGCTCGGTGCCG
This sequence comes from Sphaerodactylus townsendi, assembly GCF_021028975.2. NCBI lineage: Eukaryota > Metazoa > Chordata > Lepidosauria > Squamata > Sphaerodactylidae > Sphaerodactylus > Sphaerodactylus townsendi. The sequence continues at coordinate 7,122,065 of NC_059430.1, read as the reverse complement.
CCAGGGGTCTCCGGGACCGCGACGCCGTCCCCGCTGCGCCTCTCGGGAGCGGCTCCGGCTGCGCTGGGCCGCCGCCGGCCCTTCCTGCCAGGCCTGGGAGGGGGCTTGTCAGCCAGCGGGTCGCTCTCCATGACGGGCGAGCCCAGACTCGCCGCCGCCGCCGCCGCCGCGCTCCCCGCCCTCAAGGCCGCCCCGCAAATGGCGAAACGGGCCAGGCCGGGGTTTGAAAATGGCGGCGGGAGCGGCGCTGGCCAATCAGCGTCGCGGGGCGGTTGCTAGGAGACGGGAGGGGAGCCGCGGCCTAGGCGGTCAGAGCGGCGCTGGCCAATCAGCGTCGCGGGGCGGTTGCTAGGAGACCGGAGAGGCGCCGCGGCCTAGGCGCCGCGGCCTACTCGTAGGGGCGCTTGGGAGGAAAACAAAGCGGGCTACAAAGCAAAAGTGGCGCAAGGCTGACAGCACTGACCTCAATAGGAACTTCCTTGGGTCGCAGCCCACTGAGGCAGATGAAATATATTTTGTTTTATACATTCTTGTTTATAAATATCTATTCATGGGTTTATATAAATAAGTAGATTTATAAATATCTATTAATAAGTTTAAGTAAAAAAAAATAAGTGTTTTCTATAACGAGTATGATGAATGCTAAGCACTGAGGTCTGTAGTATGCAATACTACGGGGCTTTTGGGAGAGTATTAACAAAGGGGGCAGGGGTCTGGGTTAAATAGGTTGCAAAATAAACTGGAAATGGTTCAAGGCCGACAACATTGATCTCAGTGGGAGCTTTCTTGGGTCACGGCCGACTGAGGCAGATTAAATGTATTATATTTATAAATATCCATTAACGAGTTTAAATAAATAACTAGATTTCTAAATAGGTATTAATAAGTATAAATAAATAAATAAATAAATAAGGGTTATACGCAAGGGTTTATAAGGCAGTGATGCCTAGGTGGCGGGGCCTACTCATTGGAGCACTGGGGGGAACAAAGAGGGCAGGGGTCTGGGTTAAATAGGTTACCAAATAAAATGGAAATGGTTCAAGGCTAACAACATCTATTTCAATAGGAACTTTCTTGGGTCACAGCCCACTGAGGAAGACTAAATTGAGTTGCCAACCTCCAGATGGGGCCAGGGGGTGACCTGGAATCACAGCCGCTCCCCAGATAGGGCATAAGCTGTGCAGCCTCATTTAAGAGATAGATGTACTTCTTGGATGAAGATATGGACCATATACGAGGACTGGATGAAAGAAGCCGGAGTCAATGAGGAGAAATGGGAGAAAAGACCACAAAGAATGTACTTACTGCTGTTTGTTTGACAAAATGATGAAAAATATAGGGGGGAGGGAAAAAAGGGGGGAAAGTATTGTTTGAAAACAAATGAAGAAAAGTATTAATATAAAATGTAATATTCAAATGATACAATAATTTTTTAAAAAAAAAGATGTACTTCTTGGTTGCTGTCTGGTTTCCGGGCTGTATGGCCATGTTCTAGCAGCATTCTCTGCTAGAATGTAACTGTAGATAGATGTACTTCTATCTTACTAGTATTAATTTAGACTAATCTGCACTGGTGTTAGTCTAAAGCTGGGGTTCTCAGTTCTACTCTTTGGCTATCTGTCCGGGACAGGAGTTGGCAGCCATAACTTGTACACCAGAATGTGTTGAAGCATGAAGCGTTCCCCTGGCTGAATAGCAGCACTGCAGCAAGATTCAAGGATTTTCTGAAAGAACACGGGGTGCTTTCGATAAACAGACTAACTCAAGACTTGTTCCCCCACTGCAAGGGACAAGGCCATGAATTATAAATTCAAGCTGCTGTTCTACAGTTCCCAACCTGGGGTGCAGAGTACGCGCCAGAGCTTTTGGGGGTACAATTTTAATGAACTGGGTTGAAAAGGGGTATGCGAATGCAAAAGGTTGGGAACCACTGTTCAAAGTCAGGAAAATAAGTCAACAATGTAGGTCTGACTTGTCTCATTAGCGTAGTAAATCCTCCTAGTCATGGATCCTATGTAACTGCCTGTTAAGAGCATAACCTATGACACCATGTAAAAAAATGCTGCTCTTGCGATAGATTCAATGATGCAAACTTGATTGGCCTATCTTTAAAACCTCAGACTTTCTACTGTAGCACTTCTTTTGCCATTAGCTGGTTGCCTGTTTTGTTCTGCGGACAAAATAAAGTTTTTTTTTCTACTTCTCACTCTTTGGCAGTTGACTGATTGGATCAGGAGTGACACCAAGGTTCCCAAATTGGGATATCCCCAGAATCACAACTGGTGCCCACTGCCCAGAGTCTGGAGAGTCTCTATAATGCTATAAACCCTCCAAGGCTGCCATTTTCTCCAGGGGAACTAATCTCTATCACAGAGGTGTCCAGCTCTGGCGCTTCAGACGTTCATGGACTACAATGCCCATCAGCCCACGGTATATTGCAATAGAGTCCACCCAGAGGTGGGATCCAGCAGGTTCTCACAGGTTCCCGAGAGTAGGTTACTAATTATTTGTGTGTGCCGAGAGGGGGTTACTAATGGGTGATTTTGCCACGTGATTTTGGCCTTAGTTATGCCCCTCCTCTCAGCAGTAGCATGCAGAACTTGAAGCTGTCTAGCAGGAGGTGCACCGGTGTGCGTGGCAGCCTGTGCCTGCGTGCATTCGTTTCCCGCCCAAGGACAGGCGTCCTTGCCACAGCCCCGCCCAGGAATTCCCCGCCCCCGGAATACCCGGCCACACCCCCGTCGTGCCCCGCCCAGCCCCATTGGCGCTATGCCGCAGTTTGAATCCCACCACCATGGGAACCTGTTACTAAAATTTTTGGATCCCACCACTGGCCCAGGGTATATTGAATAGAGTCCACCCTTCAAAGTTGACATTTTCTCTAGGAGAAATTATTTCTGCCATTTACATGATAGAGCAGGGGTGTCCAACTCTGGTGCTTCAGATGTTAATGTGTAGTAACAGAAGTAAAATATGGTCCAGAAGTCCTTGCGGCTGGCAAAGTTTTCTGGTTTTAATATAGGCCAGGCAAGACATACATACACACCAAGATAATTAAAGAACCCTGTTGATGTATACCCCTTTGTTTCTGTCTGATAGATAATTTCTCTAAAGAAAGGAGATTAAAACCCCACGTGCGAGCTGTTAGCTTTTTATAACAAGGTCTGATGTAATGTTTAAGGGAGTTTATGAATTTTGCTGAAAGTGTATTAAGATTTTGTTTAAATAGGTTACATATTAGGATTAAAAAGGTTTTAGAGTATAGCTATTCTACCTAGAGTTTAATAACATATTAATGGAATTTATATCATATATTCTTGGTATGAATGAATAGAAAAAACTGTGTGCTGTGTGGGTTCCGGGCTGTATGGCCGTGTTCTAGCAGCATTCTCTCCTGACGTTTCACCTGCATCTGTGGCTGGCATCTTCAGAGGATCTGTGGCTGGCATCTTCAGAGGATCTGTGGCTGGCATCTTCAGAGGATCTGTAGCTGGCATCTTCAGAGGATCTGTGGCTGGCATCTTCAGAGGATCTGTGGCTGGCATCTTCAGAGGATCTGTGGCTGGCATCTTCAGAGGATCTGTGGCTGGCGAATCTGTGGCTGGCATCTTCAGAAGATCCTCTGAAGATGCCAGCCACAGATGCAGGCGAAACGTCAGGAGAGAATGCTGCTAGAACACGGCCATACAGCCCGGAAACCACACAGAACCCCAGTGATTCCGGCCGTGAAAGCTTTCGACAATACAAAAACTATGTTCTTTGTGCCTTTAAAAGTTGATAAGCCTCTTGCTTCACACAGTTGTTTTTTTTTAAAAGCCAAGTTGCCCAGGAAGAATTGGGAACCTGCCTGAAGACTCCCACAGAGGTTTAGCCACACTCCCTAAACTTCATGTATTACATTGTATTACATAAGGTTGAGATGGCCAGAATGGAAGAGAACTCGATGGTTAATTGGAAGTGCTATATTGAAGTGTAAAGTTTTGTCCTGACGTGTGTGAGATTTATGGTTTTGTTTTGAACAGTCAGTGATGTATTCTTAGCACTTCCTTATAAAAAAAAAAGACTAACTTTCTTTGTCAGGCCAGTCCTCTTCTGTTTGCCACTAGAATCTCTGACAAATAAAATTTATTAATTCAGGCCTCTGGTCTCCTGGCATTCCTCGCCTTCTTCTGCAGGGAGTAAAAGGTAGACTGCGTGTTGCTTCTCGGAGCAACACATGGACTACAATGCCAGTAGGGGCTGATGGAAATTGTAGTCCACGAACATCTGAAGTGCCAGAGTTGGACACCTCTGCCATACACCATTTTCCCCAGGGACTTAGCTCTGTTGTCTGGGGATCAGGTGTAATCATAGGTGGGATCCAGCAGGTTCTCACAGGTTCCCGAGAGTAGGTTACTAATTATTTGTGTGTGCCGAGAGGGGGTTACTAATTGGTGATTTTGCCACGTGATTTTGGAAGCCTTAAGAATTACGCCACTCTCCCTCTCAGCAGTAAGCGCCGCAGAACTGGAAGCAGTCTAGCAGGAGGTGCACCGGCGTGCGTGGCAGCCTGCGCCTGCGTGCATTCGTTTCCCGCCCAAGGACCGGCGCAGCGGCTGCGTCCTTGCCACAGCCCCGCCCAGGAATGCCCCGCCCCTGGAATGCCCGGCCACGCCCCCGTCGTGCCCTGCCCAGCCCCATTGGCGCTACACCACAGTTTGAATCCCATGGGAACCTGTTACTAAAATTTTTGCATCCCACCACTGGGGGTAATTCTAGGTCTCACCCAAGGATTGGCAATTCCAGTTTACACCAGAATTCTTGGCTGCTACTGGGGAAAATAAGTAGTTTTTGCCCTTAAACTACACAAAAAAATAGCTTTATTTTGGAGCAGAAATAGATCCTGATTCTTTCAGAAATTCACCAACCACTTGGGAAAGAGCTTGTGAATGTGTCCCTCAGGGATACTGTTGATACTGAATATGCCTTTCGGAGGCCAGAGCCTGGATAAAAGAATTCCCTAGATTCTGGCATCCAAATTAGTTATCTCAGCCCTGCGAAGTCTTATATGCTAGGGGCCTGATTGATACTGATTGAACCAGGGGGCATCCATTGAAGATGCTGGGGGGAAGAATTAGGACTAATAAAAGGAAACACTTCTTCACGCAACGTGTGATTGGTGTTTGGAATATGCTGCCACAAGAGGTGGTGATGGCCACTAACCTGGATAGCTTTAAAAAGGGCTTGGACAGATTTATGGAGGAGAAGTCAATTTATGGCTACCAATCTTGATCCTCCTTGATCTGAGATTGCAAATGCCTTAGCAGACCAGGTGCTCAGGAGCAGCAGCAGGCCATTGCTTTCACATCCTGCATGTGAGCTCCCAAAGGCACCTGGTGGGCCACTGTGAGTAGCAGAGTGCTGGACTAGATGGACTCTGGTCTCATCCAGCTGGCTTGTTCTTATCTTCTTACTTTCTTCCAGTTAGTAGAAAATCAATGCGCTGGAATCAGCAGTTCTGGCAAAAAAAGGAAAACCCATCTCAGATTTCCCTTCTGAAGGGAAATGATGGGAAAAGTTCTACGTTTAGAAGTAGAAAACGAACATCAGCTGGCGAAAAGCAGTTTTGACTGGTTTGGGTATTTTTCACGGTGCTTTTAAGCTGCAGCGCACGCTTCGAGACTGTTCCAGATAGCACTTAGGAATGTTATGTTTATTACTTGGCATGCATGTAAAAATCGGAGATTGGTATGAGTATTCCTCCAGCATTCCTTGCAGCAGATTTGAGCAGGGAGACCTCACTTCAATGCCATCCTTAGAATATTTAGTCTAGTTTATCGGCCAGTGCAACTTACCATCACGCGAGCAAGGCCTTCATCGGGACAACTTGTCAACTACAGCTAACGTCTGCCCCTTATGTTGAGGGTGTTATTATTACCAGTGGTGGGATCCAAAAATTTTAGTAACAGGTTCCCATGGTGGTGGGATTCAAACTGTGGCGTAGCGCCGATGGGGCTGGGCGGGGCACCACGGGGGCGTGGCTGTGCATTCTGGGGCAGGGCATTCCTGGGCGGGGATGTGGCAAGGACTCAGCCGCTGCGCCGGTCCTTGGGTGGGAAACGAATGCACGCAGGCGCAGGCTGCCACGCACGCCGGTGCACCACCTGCTAGACTGCTTCCAGTTCTGTGCGCTACTGCTGAGGAGGAGGGGCGTAACTGATGCAAAAATCACGTGGCAAAATCACCAATGAGTAACCCCCTCTCGGCACACACAAATAATTAGTAACCTACTCTCGGGAACCTGTGAGAACCTGCTGGATTCCACCTCTGGTTATTACTTGGCATGGACAGATCTGGAAGCCAGACATTCAAGTTCATGAAAGGAGGCAACAGAAAGTATGTCAGGTCTCCCCAGCAACACAAAACTTCACTTGCTTGGGATGTGGAGGGGCTCACTGGTGACATGATGACATCAGCATCAATATGCTGACATCACTCCCTGTGCAGCGAATGCAACATCAGGGCATTGTCAGTGACGCTCTGGCATTTAACCATAGAGTTTTGCTCAACTGCTAGAGCACTGCTGGCATCTCACAGTGATCCCCGAGAGTCTGATGGCCTGAGGTCACTTCTGGTCACATGGGATAATAGTGCATTGGGACACTGCTAGTGTGGCCGCTGCCCCTCACTGCTGCCAGCTGAGTCTGGTGAGAACAACCCATTTAACAGCTCCAGACAGGGGCATACCACCCAGGGGGACATATGGGGTCAAAGGTCCCCGGACTATGGCCATTTAGTCACGTGGGGGGGGCAGAAAATCGGGGGGCCCTCCTCCTACTCCCCCCCCCAGGGTCCATACAGCAGCGGCGTAGGAGGTTAAAAGCTCGTGTATCTAATCTGGAGGAACCGGGTTCGATTCCCAGCTCTGCCGCCTGAGCTGTGGAGGCTTATCCGGGGAATTCAGATTAGCCTGTGCACTCCAGCACACGCCAGCTGGGTGACCTTGGGCCAGTCACAGCTTCTCGGAGCTCTCTCAGCCCCGCCCACCTCACAGGGTGTTTGTTGTGAGGGGGGAAGGGCAAGGAGATTGTCAGCCCCTTTGAGTCTCCTGCAGGAGAGAAAGGGGGGATATAAATTCAAACTCTTCTTCTTCAAGACCTGGTGCAAAAATAATTGTTTGATGGGGAGGTGGAGGGCAGCTGCCCGTACTAGGGGGTGGGGCGGGTTGGGGGGCTGGAAAACTCAGATTTTGCACTGGGCTACATTTTCCCTAGATACGCCCGTATGACCGCAGTTACCAGCAGCAACCTGTCCTAAGCACACTTACTCAATTAACTAATCTTACTGAAGAAGGCCCGCTATATGGGGAGTGGTATTTAAATCTAAATAAATCTGGTTGTTAGCTGCCACCCCCCTGACCTTGGACAAAAAAGGGTGTTACCGCCAGGAAAATAAACAAAATATATTTCCTGAAGTCAGGTTGCCTGGCTACACTGGCTCCCTGCCCGGACGCGGAGACTTGTGTGGTTCAGAAGCCTCCATAAGGCTCCCAGAGAACGTATATATATATATGCCAATGTTATATGATTTCCCTCTTGTTTATGCCATTCTAGGATGTAATAAAAGCCCGTCTTTAGTGGAATGTATGATGTGTCTGCAGTTTAGGATTTTAGTTTAATAAGGTTCTTCAGTTAGTTTGAGATTCTGTTGTTGTTAATGTAGAAGAGTCTTGCCTATAAGTGTATGTGTTTATCCCTTTAAGGCAGTGATGGCGAACCTTTTCGAGGCCGAGTGCCCAAATTGCAAACCAAAACCCACTTATTTATCGCAAAGTGCCAACATGGCAATTTAACCTGAATACTGAGGTTTCAGTTTAGAAAAAACTGTTGGCTCCGAGGCGTGCGTTACTCGGGAGTAAGCTTGGTGGTAGTTGGTGGCTTTGCTTTGAAGCAGCCGTGCAACTCTTCCAACGGGTGAATACGACCCTAGGAGGGTTTACTCAGAAGCAAGCCCCATTGTCAGCAACCGAGCATACTCCCAGGTAAAGGATCGCGCCTTAGGTCTTCACATGAAAATCGGTGGGGTTTAACAGAGGGCTTAACAGGGTTACCTACACTGTTTCCCCAAAACTAGGTCTTAGGTTTAATGCTAATAATGCTAATAATCAATTAGCTAATGCTAATAATAATGCTAATAATCAAGCCCAGTGGCCCAAGCCAGCCTAGATGTGTGTGTGTGTGGGGGGGTACTCTGCGTGTCCCCACAGAGAGGGCTCTGAGTGCCACCTCTGGCACCCGTGCCATAGGTTCGCCACCACTGCTTTAAGGTTTCCCTAATGTTTAAGTTTAGAAATTTTTTTTTGAAATTTGTGTCTGATGGCCAAAGCAGTGGCCAGAAAGGTTGATATTAAGGGACAAGAAAGTTGGCTCTGAAATGCAGCTTAGACCAATGCCCAGCCGACTCCTTGACAAAGACAGACCCTCTTTGGACTTGCAGATCGAATCCGTTGCCAGCACCCAAAGGTCCGCAGCCGTTGGAAGACGTGCAGGGACCACCATTGGACAGTTTGAACTTTTCTTTGTTACAGCAATGCGTGGCGGGAGCCCCAGGGCATTACTAAAGGGTACAGCCATCTGATAGCAGAGATAGCTGGGCGCGATAGCGAGGGCCTTGCCCCCTCTCCTCCCCTTTCCTTGCCCCTTGCCCCTTTTGAAGTTTGGGAATAAAAGTTCTTGCCCTTCGTTGCAAGAGGGTGATTCTCTCCTGACCGAGTTGTGACCACCACTTGCAATAAAATCCTTTTGCTTGAAGAACACCGGCTTCCTGCGCCTCATTACGTTGCTGAGCTGAAATCACTTATTGTTACCTGGCAAACAGCGGTAACAAGGGCAGGATAGAAAACTTAAAAAAATTTCTGATCTGAGAGCAGCAGTGGCGTAGGAGGTTAAGAGCTCGTGTATCTAATCTGGAGGAACCGGGTTTGATTCCCAGCTCTGCCGCCTGAGCTGCGGAGGCTTATCTGGGGAATTCAGATTAGCCCGTGCACTCCCACACACGCCAGCTGGGTGACCTTGGACTAGTCCCAGCTTCTCGGAGCTCTCTCAGCCCCACCCACCTCACAGGGTGTTTGTTGTGAGGGGGGAAGGGCAAGGAGATTGTCAGCACCTTTGAGTCTCCTGCAGGAGAGAAAGGGGGGATATAAATCCAAACTCTCCTCCTCCTTCTTCTTCTAAATAAGAATCAGCAAAGAATTTACAGATCTCACTGGATTTTTCTCAGGCCAGTGTTTTTAAACAGAGGCAATCAGCATGCTAAGATGATTCAAGGTTATGATTAATGTCCGGATCTGCTGGCAGTGTACGGCAGGACAGATTTGATTCGTTTCGAATCCATCGATTTAAAAAAAATCAAGGCTTGGGGGTTCACCAGTTGTTTTCGCTATGCAGGAAGGAGCACAACTCTTAAAATCTGAGCTCATTTGTTTTTTATTTGCAACACTCATTTTAAATAGGTGGGGATTTCTTCCTGGCTGCCGCACGGCAAGAAACAGCCAGCTGTTTGATCTGAGAGTATATCAGTCTTGCAAGGATCAATAGTCGTCATCTTCATCTTCCTCCTCCCCGTCGCCAGAATCCCTCCCCACTTCTTCGTAATCCTTCTCCAGAGCCGCCATGTCCTCCCGGGCCTCGGAGAATTCCCCCTCCTCCATCCCCTCCCCGACATACCAGTGGACAAAGGCCCGCTTCGCGTACATGAGGTCGAACTTGTGATCCAGTCGGGCCCAGGCCTCCGCGATAGCCGTCGTGTTGCTCAGCATGCAGACGGCCCGCTGCACCTTCGCCAGGTCTCCGCCGGGCACCACCGTGGGGGGCTGGTAGTTGATGCCCACCTTGAAGCCGGTCGGACACCAGTCCACAAACTGGATGGACCTCCTGGTTTTAATGGCCGCTATCGCCGCGTTGACATCTTTGGGGACCACGTCGCCTCGGTAGAGCAGGCAGCAAGCCATGAACTTGCCCCGCCGAGGGTCGCATTTCACCATCTGGTTGGAGAACTCGAAGCAAGCATTGGTGATTTCGGGCACCGAGAGCTGCTCATGGTAGGCCCTCTCGGCAGAGATGATGGGCGCGTAGGTGGTCAGCGGGAAGTGGATCCTGGGATAGGGCACCAGGTTGGTCTGGAACTCAGTGAGGTCGACGTTCAAGGCACCGTCAAATCTCAGAGAAGCTGTGATAGAGGATACAATTTGCGCAATCAGCCTGTTCAGGTTGGTGTACGTTGGACACTCAACGCTGAGGTTCCGGTGGCAGATGTCGTAGATGGCCTCGTTGTCCACCATGAAGGAGCAGTTGGAGTGCTCCAGCGTGGTGTGGGTGGTGAGGATGGAGTTGTAGGGCTCCACCACTGCTGTAGAGATCCGCGGGGCAGGGTAGACCGAGAACTCCAGCTTGGCTTTCTTCCCAAATTCAATTGAGAGCTGTCCCATCAAGAGGGACGTAAAACCCGAGCCTGTTCCTCCACCGAAGCTGTGGAAGATCAAGAAGCCCTGGAGACCATCACACTGGTCAGCCTGAAGACAGATAAATAATAAGCAAGTAGGGATTAGTGCAACATAAATGAAACAGCACTACGCACAGCTTGAGTTAGGAATAGTTACAAGCAGAGGTGGGATCCAGCAGGTTCTCACAGGTTCCCGAGAGTAGGTTACTAATTGTTTGTGTGTGCCGAGAGGGGGTTACTGATTGGTGATTTTGCCCCGTGATTTTTGCCTTAGTCACGCCCCTCCTCTCAGCAGCAGCAGCGCGCAGAACTTGAAGCAGTCTAGCAGGAGGTGCACCGGCGTGCGTGGCAGCCTGCGCCTGCGTGCATTCGTTTCCCGCCCAAGGACCGGCGCAGTGGCTGCGTCCTTGCCACAGCCCCGCCCAGGAATGCCCTGCCCCCGGAATGCCTGGCCATGCCCCCGTTGTGCCCCGCCCAGCCCCATTGGCGCTACGCCACAGTTTGAATCCCACCCACCATGGGAACCTGTTACTAAATTTTTTGGATCCCACCACTGGTAATAACAACACTTTGCTTTCTAGCATTTCACCCACCTCTATGGCTGGCATCTTCAGAGGCAAGTCATGGTAAACTGTGTTGCTCAAAGAAATACATCCTACCATGACTTACCCTCTGAAGATACCAGACGTCAAAATGGCCGAAACACCTTCTTACTGAGACGTGCCTCTGAAGATGCCAGCCAGAGATGCAGACAAAATGTTAGGAGCATTCCGCGGCTACACAGCCCGGGAAAGGGAAAGATGCTCGAATATTCTCTTCTAAATGCTCAACTGTGAAGTCACCCAAGGAAGTCACTGTGCACTTTAAATAAGGATACAGTGGAACCTCGGTAATTGTAGCCTTCGGTTTCCGTCTGTTTCGGTTTTCGCCGGTCACCCCTAGGGCGTTTTTTTGCCTCGGTTTTAGCCGGGCGCCTCTGTTTTCGGCTGTGCCGTTTGCGTAAATTTATGCCTTTTGCGTAAATTTGCTACTCCGTTTGCGTAGCACATGCGCAAACGGCGTAACTTCGGTTTTCGCTGGTTTCGGTTTTCTCCGAGTGTCACTGGATGGATTACCAGCAAAAACCGAGGTTCCACTGTATATCCAGAAGAACAGACCTCATCGAATGTACCAGAAAAAGATGTGAGCACTGGCTTCAGGGACATAGCTAGGGGAGCATGCGGGGACTGGAGCCCTGGGTGCTACTTCCCAGGGATGCGCAGCAGTGCAACCCCCCCTTTGCAACTGCGGCCCCCGAACTCCAGGGAGTTCAGGTAGGGGTGCAGTTTAATGTAGGCTGACCAGACGTCCCGCTTTTGGCGGGACAGTCCTGCCTTAAAACAATTTGTCCCGCGTCCCGTGAGTTTTTTCAAGTGTCCCGATTTTTGGAAGGCTGCCGCACTGCCTTCTGCCTGTCACAGGGCGGGAAATGGGAGCGCCCCAGAAGGCAGTGCACTCCTGCAGCCTGCCTCCCCGTCCATCCCAGAAGGCAGCCTGTCTCCCCGCCCGTCCCAGTTTACAAAGGTGACCATCTGGTCACCTTAGTTTAATGCCATCAAGTGAAACTTGCCCCAACCCCCATCTCCAATGGAGATTGGAGTGGGGCCAGCCGGCTCACCCCGCACAGAGCTATGGGCTCCATAGCATGATAGCCCCCAGTGGTCAAAGACCCATCTGTGAACTTTGTGCATGTTCTATTACAGTAGTGCTTTGGTGATTGCCCACTTTCAAAATAAGTCCAGTCTTGACAGCCAGCCAAATCGGCCACGGCCCTAAGCAGCACACCAGTTACCAAAGACTACCCCCTTCTTACCATCTTCTGGGCTCTGTCAATCACCGGCTGTATGACCTCCTTCCCGATGGTGTAGTGGCCTCGGGCGTAGTTGTTGGCTGCGTCCTCCTTGCCGGAGATGAGTTGCTCAGGGTGAAACAAGGTGCGGTAGGTTCCTATACGGATCTCGTCTGTCACATGGATACACATAGTTGGAGAACTGCACTGCGTACAGCTGGCCATTCCCAGATTTAGTGCCAGATTTACCAATAGACTTGGTGAAGGGCCTCAAAATCTATTATTGTTATTGGGGTGTTGTGTGGTTTCCGGGCTGTATGGCCGTGTTCTAGCAGCATTCTCTCCTGACGTTTTGCCTGCATCTGTGGCAGGCAAAACGTCCGGAGAGAATGCTGCTAGAACACGGCCATACAGGCCGGAAACCACACAGCACCGCAGTGATTCCGACTGTGAAAGCCTTCGACAATATTATTGTTATTGTTTATTAATTTTATATTCCACCCTCCCCCGAAGGGCTCTGGGCTGTGCACAACATTTTAAATAAATATATAAGTGGAGCACAATCCAAAACATAAACAATTTACAAATATAAATAAACATCTGTGTGGCCCTATTAAGGTTAAAACAACTAAAAGCCCTATTAAAATATACAGCGTCCCAGTATACAAAATCTAGGGACGTCTGGCCAACATGTATAATACTTTTGACATGGTCATAGGTAGTGGTGGGATTCAGCAGGTAGGTGGGGCTGAGAGAGCTCCGAAGAACTGTGACTAGCCCAAGGTCACCCAGCTGGTGTGTGTTGGAGCGCACAGACTAATCAAATATCTTGAATTATTAACTGAACCCCAACAGAGATGGATTATCACAAGGGCCAGATCCAATACCTTCCCATCGGCCATTACAAAGGGTCGCTACTTATCCATCCCTCTCCAGGATCGGGTTTGTCCACACTGTAAAAATCAAGCGGAGACTCTTGCTCACATTATTCTTGACTGGCCGAGATATGTGGGCATCAGGAATTTCTCTCCCAGGCTGGCCCTAGACAAATCTGAAAGTGACTCTGACTGCTCTGTTGTGGAGCTCCTGTTAAACAACGCAGATGTCATGCTCTTGGGAAAAGTAGCAAAATTTCTTTTACAAGTGACAGAACTTTCTAAGTAATGTATACTGCTATATACAGTCTTCCTGTCTGCGCTTTGAATGTACTCTTGATTTGGATTTCAAAAATGTCTGGCAACGCTCTAGAACCTATTTTTAAATGCCAAATAGAGGTGGTTGTTGTTGTTGTTGACTAATCTGAATTCCCCAGATAAGCATCCACAGCTCAGGCGGCAGAACGGGGAATCAAACCCGGTTCCTCCAGATTAGAGCACACCTGCTCTTATGTCACTGCTGCTCCTAGTGACCTCTGCTCTATGCTCAGAGGAAGGCAAAAAACCTCCAGGATGCCTGACAAATCTGGCTAGAGGCTTTCCCACCCAAAGTGGCCACTGGCATTACCCTGGGCATGTCAGAGAGACCCACACGAGCTGGTCACTGACTCCTCCCTTCCTGCCCACTGTCATGATCTGTCCATGATTGTTCACAGAATCAGTGATAAGACAGATGGCTTTCGAGTCCAGTCGCACCTTAGAGACCTACAAGATTTTCAAGGAATAAGCTTTCAAGAGTCACGGCTCCCTTCGTCAGAGATTTAACTCTAAAAAGCTTCTATCACTGAAGGCAGGTCCCTCCCCCCCCCATTCCATAGACAGAGGGAGAAACAAGCTCAGCTGTGCCGGCTGACCCCCTCCAGGGCGGAGGCATATCTAGGGAAAATGGAGCCTGGGGCAAAATCTGAGTTATCCACCCCCCCACCCCCCCCCTGGGCTGCATATTTCCTAGATATGGGGGGGGGGAGATCGAGCTATCTGCCAATCTCAGCGCCAGGTTGGTGATGGTGCCCAGACCCAGACCCAGCACCCCCCACGTGATTAAATGGCGTGCGGCCAGGGACATGTGACTCCTCAGCAGTGGCGTAGGAGGTTAAGAGCTCGTGTATCTAATCTGGAGGAACCGGGTTTGATTCCCAGCTCCGCCGCCTGAGCTGTGGAGGCTTATCTGGGGAATTCAGATTAGCCTGGGCACTCCCACACATGCCAGCTGAGTGACCTTGGGCTAGTCACAGCTTCTCGCAGATCTCTCAGCCCCTCCTACCTCACAGGGTGTTTGCTGTGTGGGGGGGAAGGGCAAGGAGATTGTCAGCCCCTTTGAGTCTCCTGCAGGAGAGAAAGGGGGAATATAAATCCAAACTCTTCTTCTTCTTCTTCTCATGTCCCTCTGGCTGATCCACCCATGCCCCAGGGTCTGCACCATGGCTAGCTGTTTTGTCATCTACCAGGAAACTGCCCTCTCTGGGATCTTGGCAATGGCTGGCCACCTTGGCCACCACGAGCCACACATGCCCACCTCACATGGGGCTTGTCTGAAGATGTTGGTTCCAGCGGGCTGGAGTTACGGAGTCTAAGGACTTTTGCCCAGGGCCCAACACTAACCTGGATAGCTTTAAAAGGGGCTTGGACAGATTTATGGAGGAGAAGTCGATCTACGGCTACCAATCTTGATCCTCTTTGATCTGAGTTTGCAAATGCCTTAGCAGACCAGGTGCTCGGGAGCAACAGCCGCAGAAGGCCATTGCTTTCACATCCTGCATGTGAGCTCCCAAAGGCACCTGGTGGGCCACTGCGAGTAGCTGAGTGCTGGACTAGATGGACTCTGGTCTGATCCAGCTGGCTCGTTCTTATGTTCTTAATTGCCAAGACAGCCCCTGGCATGAAGACAGATGTCTCAAGCCACACGCTTGGTTTCCATCGTGATCCGTTTCATGGCCTGGGGTGGCGACACTCCAGCAGCTACACATACGGGCCCTGTCGAACGGTCAGCGTTGCCAACCTCCAGATAGAACCTGGTGGTCTCCCAGAATGACAACTGATCTCCACACTACTGAGATCCGTCCCCTTGGAGAAAAATGGCTACTTTGGAGGGAAGACCGGCTGAAGTCTCGCGCCTCCCCCAAACCCCGCCCTTCCCAAACACCCCCCAAATCTTCAGGAATTTTCCAACCTGGAGCCGGCAGCCCTAACACAGACACCCTTCCCACCCCCGTCTTACCAATGACAGACGGTTCCAGGTCGACAAATAAAGCTCTGGGGACGTGCTTGCCCGATCCCGTTTCGTTGAAGAACGTTCCAAAGGAAGAATCCCCGGCAGCAGCCTGGTCTGGACGGATCTGCCCGTCTGACTGGATCCCATGTTCTAAACAGTAGAGTTCCCAGCAGGCGTTTCCCATCTGAACTCCTGCCTGGCCAATGTGGACAGAGATGCACTCCCTCTGAGGAGGAGAGAGAGAACAAGAAAATGTCTGTGTTTGTGTAATAAAAAAAAACAGCGAAACGCTTTTGTTTGTGGGCCAACCAAAGTACTGAACAAAGTACTGAACAAAGTGAGCATGTTCGAGCAGCGTATCTTTTGCAAGGTAGCTTTAATCTCTCTAGAATGGTTGCAGCAGGAGCAGCAGTGGCGTAGGAGGTTAAGAGCTCATGTATCTAATCTGGAGGAACCGGGTTTGATTCCCCGCTCTGCCACCTGAGCTGTGGAGGCTTATCTGGGGAATTCAGATTAGCCTGTGCACTCCCACACGCGCCAGCTGGGTGACCTTGGGCTAGTCACAGCTTCTCGGAGCTCTCTCAGCCCCACCCACCTCACAGGGTGTTTGTTGGGAGGGGGGGAAGGACAAGGAGATTGTCAGCCCCTTTGAGTCTCCTGCAGGAGAGAAAAGGGGGATATAAATCCACACTCTTCTTCTTCTTCTTCTAAAATGGGCAGGATGAGAAGGAGAGCTATGGCTTGGCGGCAGAGTATCTGATCGACAAGCAGAATGCACCTGGTTCAATCCTCAGCATCTCCAGTTTAAAAGGATCAGGTGGTAAATGGTAGCCAGAGGTGGGATCCAGCCGGTTCTCACAGGTTCCCGAGAGTAGGTTACTAATTATTTGTGTGTGCCGAGAGGGGGTTACTAATGGGTGATTTTGCCACGTGATTTTGGCCTTAGTTACGCCCCTCCTCTCAGCTGTAGCGCGCAGAACTTGAAGCAGTCTAGCAGGAGGTGCGCCGGCGTGCGTGGCAGCCTGCGCCTGCGTGCATTCGTTTCCCACCCAAGGACCGTCGCAGCGGCTGCGTCCTTGCCACAGCCCCGCCCAGGAATGCCCCGCCCCTGGAATGCCCGGCCACTCCCCCGTCGTGCCCCGCCCAGCCCCATGGGCGCTACTTTACAGTTTGAATCCCACCACCATGGGAACCTGTTACTAAAATGTTTGGATCCCACCCCTGGAGATGACCCCCAATGGATCATTCTTTGGCAATTAAGACCTTTCTGTCAGGTTTAGGATGCGGCCTTTCAAAATCCAATTTCCGTTATATAAACACGAACACAGTTTACAACTTTAATGAGGGTCAAAACTTTGCCTTGTTGTTTACGGCCTACACACTCTCCGCCAGTTGAAAGAGGCTCTTTCCACCTCCCACCACCCCACCATTAGGAGCAGCAGTGGTTCAGAGCAGGTGCACTCTAATCTGGAGAACCAGCTTTGATTCCCTGCTCTGCCACTAGAGCTGTGGAGGCTTATCTGGGGAACTAGATTAGCTTGTGCACTCCAACACATGCCAGCTGGGTGACCTTGGGCTCTTTGGGGATCTCTCAGTCCCATCCACCTCACAGGGTGATAGTTGTGGGGGGGGGGGGAGATGAGGGAAAGGAGCTTGTAAACCCCTTTGAGTGTCCTTACAGGAGAGAAAGGGGGGGGGGTATAAATCCAAACTCTTATTCTTTCTGTTTATCTCCCCTTTCCCGAATCACAGGGTGTTGTCACTTTCCTCCGGACGCACAATTTAGGACGTCTTTGCAAAAGGGGGAAAAAAATAAGAGTCGGAGACTCATCCATCACTCCCGTTTTCTTTCCTTTTGCACGAAGGTGCGTGCTTCCCTCTGCCTTCCCTTACTGGGCAATGTCAGCAACGTGGCGCTGTCGCTTCTGGGAAATTTGAAGGGCTGTAAAAACGCTCAGGTGGTTGGTGTTTTATTGCTGTTTGGATAAGGGAGCTGCGGCACAAACTACGGAGACACCTTCAGAACAGGCAGAGTCGAAGTCTGACCAGAGCATGGCTGCCAGAAGCGTACCGGGGTAAATGGCACCCAGAGACAAATTGTCTCCAGGACGCCCCCCCAGGCTCTCCCCCCACCCTAGCTGCACCCCCTGATGCCCCCAGGCTCCACCCCCACTGCCCTCGACCCCGCCCATGTCACCATGGACATGGGCAAGGTCTAGGGTGCTGACCTCCCCACCACTCCCCCTGCCAGCTGGGCTCCCAGCCAGCAGTCTCTTCTGACCTCCCCTCCAGGCAGGCCAGAACAGACTGCAATCCTGGCTTATAAGCACTGAGGCCAGGGGGTGGGGCTTGGGAAGCCAGAAGGGGTGGGACTTCCTGCTCCCCAAGCCCCACCCCCGGCCCCAGTGCTTATAAAAGAAAGCTTCTGAGGCCGGGACTGCAGTCTCTTCTGGCCTGCCCAGAGCGGAGGTCTGAAGAGACTGTAGGTTGCCAGCTGGGAGCCCAGCCAGCAGGGGGGGGGAGGGAAGGAAGGGAGGGAGGGAACAGTTCAGGGTAGGGTTGAGGGCGCTTGGGGGCAGCAGGAAGTCCTGCTGCCTCGTCGTTTTTTGCCTGCCTCGGACGGGGTCGAAGGCACGCGAAAACGACGAGACAGCAAGACTTCCTGGTCACGTGGGGGGCCGATTTTGCGCCCCCATGTGACCAGAAGAGTGGCGCCCGGGGACAAGAGGTACCCCTTGTCCCTAGGCAGATACGCCACTGATGGCTGCCAATCTCCAGGTCTGGCCTGGAGATCTCCCGCTATTACAACTGACCTCAGGTGGAGAAAAAGAAGAGTTTGGATTTATATCCCCCCTTTCTCTCCTGTAAGAAGATTCAAAGGGGCAAACAAGCTCCTTTCCCTCCCCCCCCCCCACAACAAACACCCTGTGAGGTGGGTGGGGCTGAGAGAGCTCCGAAGAACTGTGACTAGCCCAAGGTTGGTACGTGTTGGAGTGCACAAGCTAATCTAGTCCGCCAGGTAAGCCTCGGCCTCCACAGCTCAAGTGGCAGAGTGGGGAATCAAACCCGGTTATCCAGATTAGAGTGCACCTGCTCTAAACCACTACACCGCGCCGGTTCTCATTAAAGCTGTACACTGGGTTTGTGTTTACACCAACGGAAACTGCCTTTTGCAATAGCAGCATCCGAAACCTGGCAGATATGTGAATGGCCACAAGTGATTGGGCGGGAGTCATCTTCCTCTTTGAGGACTGCAGGAAGTGATGCCGTAAAACCCCTGACACAAGGCAAGGGAAAGATTCACATCTAGAATTCAGAATTCAGACTGAGAGACAGAGACTTCTGATTTATTCTAAGACTCAATTCATGCCTTCAGCTGTATTGCTTTTGTATACTTGGAACTGTTAGAGCTGAGAGAGAAACCTGCTTGTATTTTTTTCTTTTCTTTCTTTTTAATAAACTTTTTAAGACTCTAGGACTAGGTCAGTGATGGCGAGCCTTTTCGAGACCGAGTGCTCAAATTGCAATTCAAAACCCACTTATTTATCGCAGAGTGCCAACACAGCAATGTAACCAGAATACTGAGGTTTTAGTTTAGAAAAAACAGTTGGCTCAGAGGCGTGTGTTACTCGGGAGTAAGCTTGGTGGTAGTTGGTGGCTTTGCTTTGAAGCAACCGTGCAACTCTTCCAATGGGTGAATCACAACCCTAGGAGGGTTTACTCAGAAGCAAGCCCCATTGCCAGCAACCGAGCTTACTTCCAGGTAAAGGATTGCACTTTAGTTCGTATGAAAGTCAGTGGGGTTTAACAGCACTCAACAGGGTTACCTACAGTGCTTCCCCAAAACTAGGTCTTAGGTTTGATCCTAATAATCAAGCCCAGTGACTCAGGCCAGCCTAGATGTGTGTGTTTGTGTGTGTTGGGAGGGGGGACTCTATTTGCGTGTGCCCACAGAGAGGGCTCTGAGTGCCACCTCTGGCACCCGTGCCATAGGTTCGCCACCACTGCTCTAGGTTGTGGCCCTGCAATGAGCCCCGAGGACGTGCCGCCTGTGGCCGCAGCCACCCATCCACGCCCCTAGCCATGCCACTGACCTGCAGCCACCAACCCTAGAGACAGCGAGCAAATCCCATTTGGGTTTTAGAAGGAAAGAGACCACAGGGGCCAGGCCCACCCAGGGACCGCTCCAGGCCACCATAGCCAGCTCCCACCCGTAGGTTTAGGGGCCTGCAACTCATGGTGTTTCTTCAGATAGCATTGGGGATACGAACTTGCAGTCTGTAGTTGCTGCGATGGGTAGTTAGCCAGGTACAGAGGTCTGCAACCGGCGGCTCTCCAATTGGCCATGCTGGCAGGGGCTGATGGGAATTGTAGTCCATGAACATCTGGAGAGCCACCGGTTGCAGACCCCTGTACAGTATTGCTTGCACACATCTCCGCAATTAAGACTGCGAGTTCGTATCCCCAGTACTCTGGTTAATTGACGCAGCACGGGCTCTGTGATAAGGAAAGGACTAGACCAGAAATCCCGAACGTGGCACCCGTCGGTTCCTTGGAGTTTTTTTTAATGGGTGGGGCCAGGTGGGGCTTTTGTACAGCCGGGCTTCTGATCCACGTCTGGAGGTCTGGGTCAGCCGATTGAACGGGGAGTCATCATTTGGGTCGGTTCGGACTCCCACCTGGAGTTGGCATCCCTCATTCTTGCCTTTTTCTTCCCGCAGGGTTGCTAATTTCCAGGGGGTGGCTGGAGATCTTCTGCTATTACCCCTGAACTCCAGGTAACAGACACCAGTTCCCCTGGAGAAAATGGCCAGGTCGGCAGAGGGGAGTCTAGGCAGTGGTGGGATCCAAAATTTTTAGTAACAGGTTCCCTCGCCAGCCCCCCCTCAGCAAAGGGGGCAGAGGCGTACCTAGGCAAACCTGAGCCCTGGGCAAAACCTGAGTTGGATGCCCCCCCCATGGGCAGCCACCCCACCACGACCCCAAAATTTTTTTTGCACCAGGTCATTTCTAAATCATCATCACATTATAGAAAATGCCCCAACTCACAAATCTGAACACAGCCATGGTGAAACACACAGGTTCTTTGATAGAGACGGGTGAGATAAAAGGCACGAAAGGCTGAGAATCCATGAATTGCAGTACCTGAAAGGGATTCACCCAGTTCAGGGAGTGACATTATCAGTCGCAATTGCTATATGGAACCTCCACGTTCAAAGGCAGGAGGCCTCTCGGGGAGGCGAGGGCGTGGAGGCGGGAAAGCGGACCCAATTAGTGACCCCCTCTCGGCACACACAAATAATTAGGAACCCACTCTCGGGAACTGGTGAGAACCTGCTGGATCCCACCTCTGAGTCTAGGGCAGTGGTGGCGAACCTATGGCACGGGTGCCAGAGGTGGCACTCAGAGCCCTCTCTGTGGGCACGCGTGCACAGAGTTTGTCATGTGATAATAGTGTAATTATTTCAGGGAGATTATTAGCATTAAACCTAAGACCTAGTTTTGGGGAAGCAGTGTAGGTAACCCTGTTAAGTGCTGTTAAACCCCGCTGATTTTCATGGGAAGAACTAAAGCGCGATCCTTTACCTGGGAGTAAGCTCGGTTGCTGGCAATGGGGCTTGCTTCTGAGTAAACCCTCCTAGGGTCATGATTCACCCGTTCGAAGCGTTGCACAGTTGCTTCAAAGCAAAGCCACTGACTACCAACAAGCTTACTCCCGAGTAACGTCTGGAGCCAACCGTTTTTTCTATACTAAAACCTCAGTATTCAGGTTAAATTGCCATGTTGGCACTTTGTGATAAATAAGCGGGTTTTGGGTTGCAGTTTGGGCACTTGGTCTTGAAAAGGTTCGCCATCACTGGTCTAGGGCATTATTATATCCCACCGGAGTCCTTCCCTTACTCAAACCCCGCCCTCCTCAAGGCTGCCCCCCCCCCAAATCTCCAGGTATCTTGCAAGCCAGATCTTTTCTCCACCCCCCCCCCCACCCCACCCCAAAATTATCCCTTCTGGAAGCCCTTTCCCCGCCATTTCTATGTTGACTTTTAAAACCAGGCCCGTCAAAGGTCACGGAGCAGGTCTGATTTGCAGCTCTTCTATAATTACGGCTAGATCTACAAAGAGTCTAAACAAGCTATAAAATTCCTCAACTTTGTAAGGAGAGGAAACTTAGATCTGTTTAATATCTGAATAGGCGTGCGGGGGTGGGGGGAGCTGGAAGGGGGCATTTCTATGCATGAATACGGGAGCCACGCTTCTTTCCCCCCTCCTCAGATTTATTACCCGGGTCTTGGAAGGGACACTGTTCATAGTGCGCACGCATGCACGCACACACACACACACACAGTCTATTTGCTTTTCCAAAGAAGAGGAAGAGGAAGAAGACGAAGATGAAGAAGAAGAAGACGAATAAGAAGAGGAGGAGGAGGAGGAGGAGGAGGAGGAGTTTGGATTTATATCCCCCCTTTCTCTCCTGCAGGAGACTCAAAGGGGCTGACAATCTCCTTGCCCTTCCCCCCTCACAACAAACACCCTGTGAGGTCGGTGGGGCTGAGAGAGCTCCGAGAAGCTGTGACTAGCCCAAGGTGACTTGCAAAGTGCCAACACGGCAATTTAACCTGAATACTGAGGTTTTACAGTATACACCCGTGCCATAGGTTCGCCACCTAAATTCCACCCCCAACTCTCCAGGAATTTCCCAATCCGGAACTGGCAACTCTATCCAAGACCACGTAAGGGGTGGCCAACCTATGGTGCTCCAGATGTCCATGGACTACAATTCCCATCAGGAATCGTAGTCCATGAACATCTGGAGCACCATAGGTTTGACCGCCCCTAAATTGCATTTATGAAAGAACAAAACTTTAAAACAAGGGATCTCTTTCAGGCTTTTTTAAACGCCAAAAACAATCTCCTGAAACAGGCAGGCTGCAAATTGTCCCCAGCGTAAAGTTGCAATTTTCTGGGATGTCAAGAATTTTGACATGCTCAGTCCGTTACTAATCCGTTACTATTTGTGTAAGAGCTTGCCCCCAAACTCTTTGATACAGAAGGGATGCTCCTTTGTGCATTTACTCAGAAGTAACTGAATTGGAGGAAGGGTACATTCTAGGCAAAAAAAATGCCAATTGTGGCAGATTTACATTACTGAAGCGATCCTGATCCATATCACAGAACACAATTTTGGAGCTAGTTGAAAGAAACACCAAAGTTGGGGCCACAGCTAATTTGAACACCTTTTATGCCAGTGGTGGCGAACCTATGGCACGGGTGCCAGAGGTGGCACTTAAAGCCCTCTCTGTGGGCACGCGCAAACAGGGTGCCCCCCCCCCCACACATCTAGGCTGGCCTGGGCCGCTGGGCTCGATGATTAGCATTAAACCTAAGACCTAGTTTTGGGGAAGCAGTGTAGGTAACCCTGTTAAGCGCTGTTAAACCCCACTGATTTTCATGCGAAGAACTAAAGTGCGATCCTTTACCTGGGAGTAAGCTCAGTTGCTGGCAATGGGGCTTGCTTCTGTGCAAACCCTCCTAGGGGCGTGATTCACCTGTTGGAAGAGTTGCACGGTTGCTTCAAAGCAAAACCACCGACTACCACCAAGCTTACTCCTGAGTAACGCACGCCTCGGAGCCAACCGTTTTTTCTAAACTTAAACCTCAGCATTCAGGTTAAATTGCCGTGTTGGCCCTTTGCGATAAATAAGTGGGTTTTGGGTTGCAATTTGGGCACTCAGTCTCGAAAAGGTTCGCCATCACTGCTTTATGCTAACTACCCCTTTGCCCAACAAAGCACTGAATCATAATAAGTGGAGGGAAAAAAACTATCTATGTTTTTAGCCAAGGCTGAACGATTTTCATTAATCCTTGCAAACCACCTCCACAACCTTTGGAGGAACCGCACCAGGAAGAGGTGTGAAAACACACACACGTTGCTCCACAGCATTGGTTCAATCAGTTCAACACGCACGCACCCAGCACAGCTGTGATTTAGCTCAAGCGAAAAGCATCTGGAATTCAACCAGCGCAGAGGCGCGAAAAGGAAAACCCTCCCAAACTTTAGAAAAAGCCACCCCAAACCTAGAAAGCACCAGTAACAAGCAAAGAGGTCATACCATGGTTTAGGAGTTTAGTATCTCTCCTCCTCCTGAGAGCAAAGCAAATGACACAACCGCCTTCCTAGTCTGGTTTATGTAGAAAGTGGGGGGCGGGGGGGGGGGGAAGCCATCCAAAGACCAATAAATTGCTTCTTAAAGAGACAAATGTTTTTTCCCCCACCTTACTTGCAGATGACAGTCGGAGTCTGCAAACAATTCCTCGCTCTTCAAGACTGCCACCAGTTTTTATTATAAGCTGGCACGGTGTCGTGGTTTGCAGTGGACTCGAATCTGGAGAACCGGGTTCGATTCCCCGCTCCTCCACATGAGGGGCAGACTCTAATCTGGGGAACCGGGTTCGATTCCCCACTCCCCTTCATGAGCAGCAGACTCTTAGGGAGCAGCAGTGGTGTAGGAGGCTAAGAGCTCGTGTATCTAATCTGGAGGAACCGGGTTTGATTCCCCGCTCTGCCGCCTGAGCTGTGGAGGCTTATCTGGGGAATTCAGATTAGCCTGGGCACTCCCACACACGCCAGCTGGGTGACCTTGGGCTAGTCACAGCTTCTCGGAGCTCTCTCAGCCCCACACACCTCACAGGGTGTTTGTTGTGGGGGGGGGGGAAGGGCAAGGAGATTGTCAGCCCCTTTGAGTCTCCTGGAGGAGAGAAAGGGGGGATATAAATCCAAACTCTTCTTCTTATCTAGAGAACTGGATTTCTTTCACTGCTTCTACACATGAATACTGCTGGGTGACCTTGGGCCGGTCACAGTTCTCTCAGAACTCTCCCGGCCCCACCTGCCTCACAAGGTGTCTGTTGTGGGGAGAGAAAAAGAGAAGGAATTAGTAACCCCCTTTGAGGCTCCTTATGGTTGAGAACAGGGGGGCATAAATCAAAACTCTGTTTCTCCTTGATTTGAAGCAAATATACCAGGCATGCAAAGGGCAAAACGGCAGATTAATTACCTGACGGTTCTACCCACCTGGAAGCAGGCCAATGTCTCCAGTTAGCCAGGTAACAACAATATGTCAGTATGGTTGCCAACCTGCCGCTGGAGATTTCCTGGAAATGGTTCTAATTTCCAGGGGACTGAGATCAGTTCCTGTGGAGAAACCATGTTTGTCCGGTTCTTTCCGTAACGGACGTTGAGACACTGTGCTGACTCTAGTCCAGTGTTGAAAAATACTAGAGTCAAGACAGTGTCTAACCAGCTCCACACAAACACAGGATGACCATAGACAAAAGAAACAAAGGCCAGGATACTTCTATTCAGATGCTCCCACCAGTGACCTTGCTATCTCCAGTGTTACTCCCATGCTATAGTCTTCATTGTTACTCATACTTCTATTCAGATGCCCTCAACTATTGACCTGGTTGCCTTCTTTGTTACTCACAGACAAGGTTTCTCCACCCACCCTGGACACTCCAACAGATATATATACTCCACTTGCTTTCCCAACATCAGATCCTCTGAAGATGCCAGCCACAGATGCAGGCGAAACGTCAGGAGAGAATGCTGCTAGAACACGGCCACGCAGCCCGGAAACCACACAGCACCCAAATTCTTTCCATATTTAGGTTGGTTCTAAAGTGGGTTTTTTTCTCCCCTGGTCTTTGAATATGTATTGGTTGACCCTAACAAGAACATGTTGGGTTGCCAACTCTGGGCTAGAAAATTCCTGGAGTTTTAGGGGCAGAACTTGGGGAGGATTGGGACTTGGAGAGGGGCGGGGCCACCACAAGGAATCTTGCCATAGAGTTGGCACTACTGAGGGGCCGTTTTCTTCAGGGCAGGGGTCTTCAAACTATGGCCCTCCGGATGTTCAGAGACTACAATTCCCATGAGCCCTACCCAGTGATGGGATCCAAAAATTTTAGTAACTGTTTCCCATGGTGGTGGGATTCAAACTGTGGCGTAGCGCCAATGGGGCTGGGCGGGGCATGATGGGGGCGTGGCCAGGCATTCCGGGGGCGGGGCATTCCTGGGCGGGGCTGTGGCAAGGACGCAGCCGCTGCGCCGGTCCTTGAGCAGGAAACGAATGCACGCAGGCACAGGCTGCCACGCACGCCGGTGCACCTCCTGCTAGACTGCTTCCAGTTCTGCGCGCTACTGCTGAGAGGAGGGGCGTAACTAAGGCAAAAATCACGTGGCAAAATCACCCATTAGTAACCCCCTCTCGGCACACATATAATGAGTAACCGACTCTCGGGAACCTGTGAGAACCTGCTGGATCCCACCTCTGGCCCTACCACTTGGCCATGCTGGAAGGAGTGATGGGAATTGTAGTCCATGAACATCTGGAGGGCCATAGTTTGAAGACCCCTGCTCCAGGGGAACCCATCTCTGTCATCTGGAGCTCAGTTTCCTTGGAGAAGATGGCTGCTTTGGAGGGCAAATTCTCGGGCACCACATTACTATCCCCAATTCTTCCTCTCCCCGGGTTCCATGCTGTTGTTATTTGCAAGCGTCTGACACAATTCAGCTACAAACTGTTTGTATGTGAACAAATGACTCTGGAGGAACCGGGTTTGATTCCCAGCTCTGCCGCCTGAGCTGTGGAGGCTTATCTGGGGAATTCAGATTAGCCTGTGCACTCCCACACACGCTAGTTGGGTGACCTTGGGCTAGTCACAGTTCTTCGGAGCTCTCTCAGCCCCACCCACCTCACAGGGTGTTTGTTGTGGAGGGGGGAAGGGCAAGGAGATTGTAAACCCCTTTGTGTCTCCTGCAGGAGAGAAAGGGGGGGATAAAAATCCAAACTCTTCTCTTCTTCTTCTTCTTTATGACCTGGTCTGTTGATATCCTATTGGTCAGTCAGACCACCATTGCTTACATGTTAGTGAGCAGCACATCAGAGGGTACAAAGCTAATTAGTTTTCTTCGTTTGAGCCGACACATTGAGAGAGGTGACCACTTGGTCAGAGAGGTGTAGGAAAGATGTCGTTTTAACTGTATATAGTCAGTCCTGTAAATATGTAACAGAGTAGCACAGCATTTATTTGTGTTATTCCATGTAACCCTACCCCCGTGGTGGCGAACCTTTGGCACTCCATGCTGGCAGGGGCTGATGGGAATTGTAGTCCATAACATCAGGAGTGCCAAAGGTTCGCCACCACTGCCCTACCCTTTTCAAGTTAGGAAACTTGTTTTACAAAAAGCAACTCAAAGTATCTCTGGCTCTCTTCTTTCTTTCCGCTGGAAGCTGTTCTGCACCTCTGCTATTAAGTATCTCTTACACATGCCCACATATCCAGTAATTTCCCAGAGGTTGCAATTCTCGGCCAGGTCTTCTAGCAGAAGAGCCATTTAAGTTGGAGAAAGGTGTTTGACTTTGCTAACTGGAATGGTAGGATACCATCATCACCGGTGGTTTGACTACTCTTATCCATCCATCCATCCATCCATCCATCCATCCATCCATCCATCCATCCATCCATCCATCCATCCATCCATCCATCCATCCATCCATCCATCCATCCATCCATCCATCCATCCATCCATCCATCCATCCATTTATTATATTTATATACCGCCCTCCCCCAGAGGGCTCAGGGCGGTGAACAACGAAACATATAGAGCACAATAAAATCAGTAAATCTCAAATTAATTAAAGAAATCATTAAAGAAATGGCTCTATACACATTGTGAACTAACAAAGCAAATTGGTCCCTCTCTTTTTACCAGCGTATCTCTCCTTCCTAGCAGCGTGGTGTACTGATTAAGAGGGGCAGACTCTAACCTGGAGAACCGGTTTGATTCCCCTCTCCTCCAGAAGAGTCCAATCTTGTGTAGTGAATTTGTTTCCCTGTTCCTCCCCCTGAAGCCTGCTGGGTGACCTGAAGCCCGTCACAGTTCTCTCAGAACTCTCAGCCCCACCTACTTCACCTACCTGTTGAGGGGAGGGGGAGAGGAAATGTGACGGTAAGTCATTTTGAGATTCCTCAGAGGTAGAGAAAAGTGGGATATAAAAACCAGTGGCGTATCTGCCTAGGGACAAGGGGTAACCCTTGTCCTCGGGCACCACTCTTCTGGTCACGTGGGGGGCGCAAAGTCAGCCCCCACGTGAGCAGGAAGTCCTGCTGTCTCGTTTTCACGTGCCTTGACCCAATCCAAGGCACGCAAAAAATGACAAGGCAGCAGGACTTCCTGCTGCCTCCAAGCCCCCTCAACCCCATCCTGGACTCCCCCCTCTCTTCCTTCCCCCCCTGCCGGCTGGACTCCAAGCCGGCAGCCAGCAGTCTCTTCTGACCTCCCCTCCGGGCTGGCCAGAAGACACTGCAGTCCTGACCTCGGAGACCTTCTTTTATAAGCACTGAGGCCGGGGGTGGGGCTTGGGGAGCAGGAAGTCCCACCCTAACCCCACCCCCTGCCCTTAGTGCTTATTAAAGAAGGTCTCCAAGGCCGGGCCTTCTGGCCTGCCCAGAGGGGAGGTCAGAACAGACTGCAGGCCACCGGCTGGGAACCCAGCCAGCAGAGGGAGTCTGGGGGGGGGAGGTGGGCACCCTAGACCTTGCCCATGTCCATGGTGACATGGGCGGGGTCGAGGGCAGTGGGGGTGGAGCCTGGGGGAATCAGGGGCGGAGCTAGGGTGGTGGGGCAGAGCCTGGGGGGGCGACCTGGAGACAATTTGTCTCCGGGCGCCATTTGCCCCTGGCACGCTTCTGATAAAAACCAACTCTTGTTCTACTACGGTATCATGAAAAGCAAAGTTGACATGTATTCACTGGGAATTGTAATGGCTGAGGCCTTTCATGAGGTTCAGCTGTTTCACCAACTACAGCATTCGGCAGGAAGTGTGATCTGGCCACAGTGATTCATGCTTTCATCACACCCAAGTTAGGTTACTCTAGTGTGTGGCTCCTGACCAGTGTATCCCTGGTGAGCCCACTCTTGCCAGATCTCAGAAATAATGAAGAAGAAGAGGAAGAGGAAGAAGAGGAGGATGAAGAGGAAGAAGAGGAAGAGTTTAGATCAGGGGAGGGAACCTGCGGCTCTCCAGATGTTCAGGAACTACAATTCCCATCAGCCCCTACCAGCATGGCCAATTGGCCATGGCCAATTGGCCATGCTGACAGAGGCTGATGGGAATTGTAGTTCCTGAACATCTGGAGAGCCGCAGGTTCCCTACCCCTGGTTTAGATTTATACCCCCACTTCTGTCTTGTAAAGAGACTCAAAGGGGTTTACAAGCTCCTTTTCTCCACCCCCCACAACAGACACCTTGTGAGGCAGGTGGGGCTGGGAAAGTTTTGACCAAACTGTGACTAGCCAAGGCTACCCAGCAGGAATATAGGAGTGGGGAAACCAATCTGGTTCACCAGATAAGACTCCACTGCTCATGTGGAAGAGTGAAGAATCACACCCAGTCCTCCAGATTAGATTCTACCTGCTCTTCACCACTACACCGTGCTGGCTCACACTTGGGCAGCAGTTGGTTGAGAGAGAAGTCCAGGGCTACTACACAGAGGAAGGCAGTAGCAAACCATCTCTGTATATCTTTTGTCCTGATCTGGATGGCCCAGATTAGGATGAGATCATCAGATCATAGAAGCTAAGCCCTGGTCAAGGCCCTGGTTAATAGTTGGATGGGAGACCACCAAGGAAGCCCATGGCTGCCACGTAGAGGCCACCTTTGAATGTGTCTTGCCTTGAAAACCATGAACACACACACACACACACACACACACACACACACACACACACACACACACACACACACACACACACTAGAACTAGCCTGCTGGATCAGACCAGAGTCCATCTAGTCCAGCATTCTGCTACTCGCAGTGGCCCACCAGGTGCCTTTGGGAGCTCACCTGCTGGATGTGAAAGCAATGGCCTTCTGCTGCTGCTCCTGAGCACCTGGTCTGTTAAGGCATTTGCAATCTCAGATCAAAGAGGATCAAGATTGGTAGCCATAAATCGACTTCTCCTCCATAAATCTGTCCAATCTCCTTGCCCTTCCCCCCTCACAACAAACACCCTGGGAGGTAGGTGGGGCTGAGAGACCTCCGAGAAGCTGTGACTAGCCCAAGGTCACCCAGCTGGCGTGTGTGGGAGTGCCCAGGCTAATCCGAATTCCCCAGATAAGCCTCCACAGGTCAGGCGGCAGAGCTGGGAATCAAACCCGGTTCCTCCGGATTAGATTACACGAGCTCTTAACCTCCTACACCACTGCTGCTCCTGCAGGAGACTCAAAGGGGCTTACAATCTCCTTGCCCTTCCCCACTCACAACAAACACCCTGGGAGGTAGGTGGGGCTGAGAGACCTCCGAGAAGCTGTGACTAGCTCCAAGGTCACCCAGCTACGTGTGTGGGAGTGTACAGATCTAATCCGACTCCCCCGAGATAAGCCTCCACAGCTCAGGCGGCAGAGCGGGGAATCAAACCCGGTTCCTCCAGATTAGATACACGAGCTCTTAACCTCCTACGCCACTACGCCACTAGGGCAAAGACTGCCCAGGGGGGGGGGGGGGGGGGGAAAAGTGACAGGCAACCTACCCCAATGCAGATTGAATCATAGAATCACAAAGTTGGAAGAGACCCCAAGGGCCGTCTAGTCCAACCCCCTGCAATGCAGGAGCACAGAAATAAGAAGGAAGTGTTGGGCAGGCAAAACGGCGGATCCGTTCAGCGAGGGACACTTGGCTGGACGACAATCCCCATTGTGAAGCAAAAAGCTAGCGTGTACGTAGTACATGCATACAAAGTTTGGAAGAGCTCCAGGTTGCACCTTGAGATTGGCAACCCAATTGCCACAACGTTGTTCACAGCTGAAGACTCTTGTGGGACAGGCAGAAGGACAACATCCTCATTTCCACCGGGGTTGCTTGGAAGCGTGTGCGGTTTCGAAATAGTTATTCCGCGCCACCCTGCGAGAACTAACGTTTATATCCGACCACATTGCAGGCCTGCCCCTGTGATAGTTCAACAGGTCGAAAAACTCCCCAGGATGACTTTCAACCATTTCTCTGGCAGGTTGTTGTGGACTTTCCGGGCTGTGTGGCTGTGGTCTGGTAGATCTCGTTCCTAACATTTTGCCTGCATCTGCTGCCAGCCACATTTTGCCTGCATCTGCTGCCAGCCACAGATGCAGGCGAAATGTTAGGAACAAGACGTAATTGCACCAGACCCGGTCACACAGCTCGGTGATTTTGCCTGCATCTGCCTACGCTGTTGCCAACCACAGATGCAGGCAAAATGTTAGAACACCTAATTGGTCGACCAGACCACAGATGCAGGAAACCAAAATGTTAGGAACGTGATGCGCACTGTACCACGGGTCACGCACAGCCTGGAAAGCTCAGCATTTTGCCTGCATTCACTGCCAGCCACAGATGCAGGCTAAAATGTTAGGAACGAGATGCGACCAGACCACGGCCACCCACAGCCTGGAAAGTCACGCCATTTTACCTGCATCTGCTGCCAGCCACAGATGCAGGCCCGAAATGTTAAGGAACGATCGTAATTTCGCATCACGGCCTCACACAGCCTGGAAAGCCCGCATTTTGCCTGCATCTGCTGCCAGCCACAGATGCAGGCGAAATGTTAGGAACGAGATCGACCAGACCACGGTCACACAGCCTGGAAAGCCCGCATTTTGCCTGCATCTGCTGCCAGCCACAGATGCAGGCAAAATGTTAGGAACGAGATCGACCAGACCACAGATGCAGGCAAAATGTTAGGAACGTGATCGACCAGACCACGGTCACACAGCCTGGAAAGCCCGCATTTTGCCTGCATCTGCTGCCAGCCACAGATGCAGGCGAAATGTTAGGAACGAGATCGACCAGACCACGGCCACACAGCCTGGAAAGCCCGCATTTTGCCTGCATCTGCTGCCAGCCACAGATGCAGGCGAAATGTTAGGAACGAGATCGACCAGACCACGGCCACACAGCCTGGAAAGCCCGCATTTTGCCTGCATCTGCTGCCAGCCACAGATGCAGAAGCGGTAAAATGTTAGGAACTTAGATCGACCAGACCACGTGACCACACAGCCTCCACAGCCGCTTTTGCCTGCATCTGCTGCCAGCCACAGATGGCTTAAATGTTAGAACCAGATCGACCAAACCACGGCCACACAGCCTGGAAAGCAGATTTTGCCTGCATCTGCTGCCAGCCAACAGATGCAGGCTAAAATGTTAGAACGATCGCACCAGACCACGGTCACATAACCTGGAAAGCCCACATTTTGCCTGCATCTGCTGCCAGCCACAGATGCAGGCAAAATGTTAGGAACAAGATCGACCAGACCACGGCCACACAGCCTGGAAAGCCCGCATTTTGCCTGCATCTGCTGCCAGCCACAGATGCAGGTTAAATGTTAGAACTTAGATCGCATCGCATCTCACGCCACACAGCCTGGAGAAGCCAGATTTTGCCTGCATCTGCCGCCAGCCGCTGGTGATGCAGGGCGAAAATGTTAGGAACGAGATCGACCAGACCACGGCCACACAGCCTGGAAAGCCCGCATTTTGCCTGCATCTGCTGCCAGCCACAGATGCAGGCGAAATGTTAGGAACGAGATCGACCAGACCACGGCCACACAGCCTGGAAAGCCCACATTTTGCCTGCATCTGCTGCCAGCCACAGATGCAGGCGAAATGTTAGGAACGAGATCGCGACGTGACCACACGACCGCACGGCCTGAAAGCTCAGATTTTGCCTCGCATCTCTGCTGCCAGCCACAGTGCATGGTATGTAAAATGTTAGGAACGAAGATCGCACTGCATCCACGCCAATAACAGGCCTGGAAGCCGATTTTGCCTGCATCTGTTGCCAGCCACAGATGCGAGCGAGGCTTAAATGTTAGGGAACAGATCGAATTCTGCATCCACGGCCGCACAGCCTGAAAGTTCGAAAGATTTGCCTGCATCTGCTGCCAGCCACAGATGCAGGCGAAATGTTAGGAACCAGATCAATTGGCATCTCACGCCGTACACAGCCTGGAAAGCTCAGATTTTGCCTGCATCTGCTGCCAGCCACAGATGCAGGCGAAATGTTAGGAACGAGATCGACCAGACCACGGCCACACAGCCTGGAAAGCCCGCATTTTGCCTGCATCTGCTGCCAGCCACAGATGCAGGCGAAATGTTAGGAACGAGATCGACCAGACCACGGCCACACAGCCTGGAAAGCCCACAACAACCAGCAGAATCCGGCTTCGACAATACATTTTCCCTGGCAGCTTTCAAAAAGCGTCTCTGTGGCTTTAAATGAGCAGAGCCCTTCATCTTCAGGTGGAGTCAGTGCTTTCTGGGTTATAAATTTGCTGGGAGCAGGCGAAGCAGCTGTGTATTGCTGGAATCTCAGCAGAGCTGCAGGCTGGTCACAATGGTAAGCGGATGCACGGCTCAGACTTTTTGCGGGGTGTTGCGAGTTCTAGGGCAGCTGTCGCAGAGCTCAGAGGAAGTGTAAAGTCATTTTGAGTTAACTTTGTGGCAGAAGTTGTGGATGAATGTGTGGTTGGGGGGAAGATAGGGGGTTTGTGCCTTATAAGGTCAAAAGCAGACTGTTGTTGCGTTTTGGGGGTCTTTCTGTCCCTCCCGGCCTCTCTTTCCACCCAGTGACCGAACCGATCTGCTTGCAAAGTTCTGAGTCTGGTTTCTGACAGCTAAAGCTCCCCTTGTTCGGTCCCCCGCAATCCCCAAGAGGGGAAAAATGTGATTGTTCAAAGTCCAAATCTCCTTCTCTGCCCTGCCCTTTTGCCTGCATTGTTCCATACTCCAGTTATAAAAGTTATGGGGCAGGAAGGTATTCTGTTTCTCCAGATTTTCTCTCTCTTTCGCTCCCCCTGTGTAAGAGGAAACTGCCATGTTGCCTTTGTCTAGCAACAATCCCAAGAGTTGATATTCGGAAAGAATGGAGCTGTGTTTGTTCCTCTTTTTTTTTAAAAAAAATTATTATTATTTTTTTCCCTGCAAGCAAATGTTTTAAGATTTCAAACAAGCTGAAAGTTGCCTTCTCTGTAACTTCTGGGAAACTCTCCAGCTAACTATAAGCCCCGGAGTTCTGTTAAGAGGTTTAATTGAGCCAAATTCTCCGAGGGGGATAAAAGCCAAACTAAAAAAATTCGAATGCCGAATATATTATTCTAAGTTGAGTGGCTGGCTTACTCACAAGGAGGCCCTGGCAAGCTAGTGGAAGCGATGTAGTAGAAGCGTCACTCAGACTGGATTTCTAAATGGTGAGTTTGGTTCTTTGCAAACTTGCGCTCCAAAGGCTCCATTGTTCAAAAGTTGTCACATTGGACAGTTGCCTATTTGTAGGGAAGTTTGAATAGGAAAAGCCGCCAAGGTGTGTTCGAACCGTGCTGCGGCCCGAGTGCGAAATGACTCTGTATGGTCATAACAGCAGAATTTCTTTTTCTGTAGGGAAAAGCTCCACGTGCGAGGAGGCGGTTTTGGCATCTGCCATTCTGGGCTGGCCCTCCCGTTTTGCCACAAGCTCTATTTTTTTGTGGCTGTTCGAATACCACACGCCTGTTGTGGGGAAGCAGGTGGTGGAGTTGGGCAGGCTGTTGAGAGAGCACCGATGCTCCGCTTTCCTTGCTTCGCCCGGGAAGGAATGTCAGCTGAGTGACTCCAGCAACTTTAGGGCCGTGGCCTGGCGGATGGGGAGCCGTGGCAGCCGGATCGGATGGACAGATGCTTCAAGGGGTGGCTCATCCTCGTGGCTTGTTCTTGGGGAGAGGCCTGGTTCAACCAAATAGAAAAAAAGATCAGAACAAAACACTGGCAATCAAAGGACGATCTAGCTCAGGGGTCTGCAACCTGCGGCTCTCCAGATGTTCATGGGCGACAAATCCCATCAGCCCCTGCCAGCATGGCCAATGGGAATTGTAGTCCATGGACATCTGGAGAACCGCAGGTTGCAGACCCCTGATCTAGCTGATCGAAACCTGCATAATTGACACAAAGAGAAACCCATGACATTTTAAAGCCATTTTAAATGAACGTGCATTAAATGTGGAAACAAATATAACGACAATCCCCGATAGAATAGGTGTGTGATCTAACACAACGAAGTGAGTATCAGTTAATCAACTAACCAAACAAGTAAGTACATCGAAACATATTTTAAACTAATAAAATACAGTCAGAAATCCAACAGGTGAGTATAATGTATAGTTTTGATGTCCAGCTCCACTCATAAAGTAATCCACTTTTATTTGAAGCAATTAAAAGGGTTTTTTTTTCTTTTATCATGGAGGGGGACTCCAGAAAATATCTTCAAAAGCTGTAGTCAGAAATCCAACAGGGGAACACGTTGTGGTATAAGTTACCAACTCCTGTAACGTCAATTTCTTCATGTCTATTTCTTCATAGACATGTGTCATAGATGGAGAAGGACCAAAACATAAACTTGCCAAAGTTGCTGTTAGGATTCTAACTGTTGGATCACATACCTAGACTGTTGGGGGTTGTCGTTATATTTGTTTCTCATAAGAAAAGGGGGTGCAATAGTAAATATTAATAATAATAGAACTACCACTACTGTTGCACTCTGGCTATAACTAATATTTCAAATGCGTATATCTGTATACATGAATTTATTTCAACTTATTTTTGACAACTATAACAAATAGATTCAGGGTCATCCGTATTAATTCAGGTAAGTATTTAGTTCAACATCCTTAAGGTAAGTAGTCAATCAATGCGTTTTCCTCCTTGTGTTTAAAAGAATTTGGACTTATGCCTGTGCACAATTTTGGACTTATCATTGAATACGTACAGAATACTTACCTGAGTGGATTCATATAAAATATTGATGAACCAAGATGGACTGAATATATTTATGTATATACATGTTTTCACATTGATTGACTACTTACCTTAAGGATGTTGAACTGATGGGAGAGTATGAACTAAATACTTACCTGAATTAATACGGATGACCCTGAATCTATTTGTTATAGTTGTCAAAAATAAATTGAAATAAATTCATGTATATGGATATATGCATTTGAAATATTAGTTATAGCCAGAGTGCAACAGTAGTGGTAGTTCTGTTATATTTGTTTCAACATTTAATACATGTTTGTTTAAAATTTCCTAAGAATTTCTTTATTTTTCTCTTTGTGTCCATTATGCAGATTTCGATCAGATAGATTGTCCGTTTATTTGCCAGGAGAAGCCAGGTTGCCAGTTTCCAGGCAGAGGAAAGGGTGGCGGTGCCCGGGGAGGGGTGGCGGCGCCCGGAGACAACTCCTTATCCGGGTGCCCCCACACCCCCGCGCTCGGGGGGCGTGGCTTGGGGCTTGGGGCGTGCAGCTGAGGCGCACACCGTTTGGTCATGAGGAGGTGCCCAGCACCCCCACGTGACCAAAAGGTGTGCGCCCAGAGACATGGGTGTCCCCATGTCCCTAGGGCGGTACGCCTCTGCCTCCAAGTGCAGATCTCATGGAATTTCAACTGACCTCCAGGCTATAGAGCAGTGGTGGCGAACCTATGGCACGGGTGCCAGAGGTGGCACTCAGAGCCCTCTCTGTGGGCACACGTGCACAGAGTTTGTCATGTGATAATAGTGTAATTATTTCACGGAGATTATTAGCATTAAACCTAAGACCTAGTTTTGGGGAAGCAGTGTAGGTAACCCTGTTAAGTGCTGTTAAACCCTACTGATTTTCATGGGAAGAACTAAAGCGTGATCCTTTACCTGGGAGTAAGCTCGGTTGCTGGCAATGGGGCTTGCTTCTGAGTAAACCCTCCTAGGGTTGTGATTCACCCGTTCGAAGCGTTGCAGTTGCTTCAAAGCAAAGCCACCGACTACCACCAATCTTACTCCCGAGTAACGCGCGCCTTGGAGCCAACCGTTTTTCTATACTAATACCTCAGTATTCAGGTTCAATTGTCATGTTGGCACTTTGCGATAAATAAGTGGGTTTTGGGTTGCAGTTTGGGCACTCGGTCTTGAAAAGGTTCGCCACCACTGCTATAGAGATTAGTTATCTTGGAGAAAAATAAATGTTTTGGAGGCTGAACTGTATGGCCTTATACCTTGTCCAGGGTCCCTCCAAACTCCTCGGCCCCATCCTCCACAGACTTCCCCAAATCTCCAGGAATTTCCCAGCCTGCAACGGGGGACCTGAGGGGATGTCCCTGTGGTGACCCAGTTGGGCTTCGGTTGCTAGCTTCACGTTGGGAAATAATCCCACCTCTCTGCCCCTCAAGACTGAAGGATGAAAACATCCCACAGATTCAAGAAACAAATTCCAAAACTACTACTACTACTTTTTATTAGGCCTTTATTGGCCTTAAAAGAAAAGAAAAAAAAGACAGAAATTAAAACACGACAAATCTCAAATTAATACAGCAAGTACACGTTTCAAAACCAGCCCCAGTAACACGCTACATTCCATCGTAGTATAATATTACAAAACTACTTCTTCCTTCTGCTCATTGGTATATAGCAGTGGTGGCGAACCTATGGCACGAGTGCCAGAGGTGGCACTCAGAGCCCTCTCTGTGGGCATGCATGGGCAGAGTTCGTCACATGGGGGCCCCCCTGGAAAATCGTTTCCCCAACACACACATCTAGGCTGGCCTGGGCCGCTGGGCACGACGTGTAGGTAACCCTGTTAAGTGCTGATAAACCCCACTGATTTTCATGGGAAGAACTAAAGTGTGATCCTTTATCTGGGAGTAAGCTCGGTTGCTGGCAATGGGGCTTGCTTCTAAACCCTCCTAGGGTCGTGATTCACCCGTTCGAAGCGTTGCACGGTTGCTTCAAAGCAAAGCCACCGACTACCACCAAGCTTACTCCCAAGTAATGTGTGCCTTGGAGCCAACCATATTTCTAAACTAAAACCTCAGCATTCAGGTTAAATTGCCCTGTTGGCACTTTACGATAAATAAGTGGGTTTTGGATTGCAGTTTGGGCACTCGGCCTCGAAAAGGTTCACCATCACTGGTATATAGTACCAAATAGAAAGGTGATATAATTATAGCATTTCCATTTCCCACTCTGGCATATACAGATGCCTTCACAATAACTAAACACGTACAAGAAAACGGTATATTAGGTCAACTGCCTTTACAAAAAAAAATACACAATAGGCAATAACACTTCCGGGTGAGTTGTTATTTCACCCAGGTTTTAGCAAGCCTATTCTTTTCCTGGGGTATAATATCCGTACATTCAAAATGTGTATGTCCCGAACTGCACTGGCCCCTGTAATTGTGATAGTTCAGTGGTGGCGAACCTATGGCACGGGTGCCAGAGGTGGCACTCAGAGCCCTCTCTGTGGGCACACGCAAACAGAGTGCCCCCCCCCCCACACACATCTAGGCTGGCCTGGGCCGCTGGGCTTGATTATTAGCATTAAACCTAAGACCTAGTTTTGGGGAAGCAGTGTAGGTAACCCTGTTAAGCGCTGTTAAACTCCACTGATTTTCATGGGAAGAACTAAAGCGTGATCCTTTATCTGGGAGTAAGCTCGGTTGATGGCAATGGGGCTTGCTTCTGAGTAAACCCTGCTTGGGTCGTGATTCACCCGTTGGCAGCGTTTCACGGTTGCTTCAAAGCAAAGCCACCGACTACCGCCAAGCTTGCTCCCGAGTAACGCACGCCTCGGAGCCAACCGTTTTTCTAAACGAAAACCTCAGCATTCAGGTTAAATTGCCGTGTCGGCACTTTGCGATAAATAAGTGGGTTTGGGGTTGCAATTTGGGCACTCGGTCTCGAAAAGGTTCGCCATCACTGTGATAGTTGATTCGTGTTGGGAGGTGTCAGGAGATTTGGGGGGGAGTAAAGTTGGGGTAGGGTGGGGCTCGAGGAGGGGAGGGGCGTCAGTGGACTCTAACGACATAAAACCCGCCCTCCAAAGCAGCCATTTCCTCCAAGGGAAATTATCGGTCATATGCAGTGGCGTAGGAGGTTAAGAGCTCGCGTATCTAATCTGGAGGAACCGGGTTTGATTCCCAGCTCTGCCGCCTGAGCTGTGGAGGCTTATCTGGGGGATTCAGATTAGCCTGGGCACTTCCACACACGCCAGCTGGGTGACCTTGGGCTAGTCACAGCTTCTCGGAGCTCTCTCAGCCCCACCCACCTCACAGGGTGTTTGTTGTGAGGGGGGAAGGGCAAGGAGATTGTCAGCCCCTTTGAGACTCCAAACTCTTCTTCTTCTTCTCTGGAGTTCTCCTGGCCCCGCCTGGATGTTGGCAAGGTTAGGCTGGGTCCACGTTCTGACCCAGTCCTGCCTTCCAGCAGAAGCACGTGGTTGGAAGACCCAGGAAAGAATCCAGGGCTGAAGAAATCCGACCAGCTTCCCAACTCGGGGCAGGGCGAGAAGTTTCTTCCAAATGCCCATGTCAGAGTTGTGGAATCTCAAATATGTCCGGCAGTTTGAGGTGTTTACGCCTCGTACCGAGGGGGTCTCTCTCTCGGGGGCCGGCTCTGGGAGGACCGTGGAGGCCTTCCGACAAACGCAGCTGCCCCCTTTCCCACATTTGGAAGGGGGGGCTTCTTAAACCACGCTTGGGCGAATGAAATGATAAAAGGCTGCCCCCAGAAGGACGCCTGGCCGGATCAACAGCTGCAAAGGGGTTAGGCAGCTTTGTAAGGGGGAATTCAACAGATTGCCAGAGAGGAAGTCCATCTGCGGCTACCAGCCGTGGCTACTAAAGGGGACTTCCATTTTTAGAGGCAGCCGAGCTCTGAATCTCAGTGCCAGGAGGCAACACTGGGGGGGGGGGGGGGGGGAGGAGATGTATTTATTTATAAAAATTAATACCCCGCCTCATACGACCGTCTCTAGGGGGCTTACCCAGGTTAAAAACAACTATAAAAAACTCAATAACACATCGTAAATAAGATATAGTAATTAAAAAAGACAAATAACCCAGAGGTGGGATCCAGCAGGTTCTCACAGGTTCCCGAGAGTAGGTTACTCATTGTTTGTGTGTGCCGAGAGGGGGTTACTAATGGGTGATTTTGCCACGTGATTTTTGCCTCAGAGAACTTTGTCTCAGCAGTAGCGCGCAGAACTTGAAGCAGTCTAGCAGGAGGTGCACCGGCGTGCGTGGCAGCCTGCGCCTGCGTGCATTCGTTTCCCGCCCCAGGACCGGCGCAGCGGCTGCGTCCTTGCCACAGCCCCGCCTAGGAATGCCCTGCCCCCGGAATGCCCCGCCCAGCTCCATTGGCGCTACGCCACAGTTTGAATCCCACCACCATGGGAGCCTGTTACTAACATTTTTGGATCCCACCACTGAAATAACCCCAATCCCCACTCCACCACCACCACCCCCAAACCATCTGTAGAGATGGTTTCCAAGGAGGCCAACCAAATGCCTTGTTATTGACCTTCCAGAGGCACTGGGTGAGATAGGATAGTGGACTACATGGACCCTCACTGGTCTGGTCCATCAGGGCTCCTCTTATGTTCCTATCAGGGACAGGCCTTGGCCTCTGTGCCCTGTTGTTGGGTCTCCTGAGGAACTGGTTGGCTACTGTGTGAGGCAGGATGCTGGACTAGATGGACCCTCCCTGGTCTGGTGAGAACCTGCTGGATCCCACCTCTGGTCCATCAGGGGTCTTCTGAGGTTCTTATCAGGGAAGGTCTTTGTGTGTGCCGAGAGGGGGTTACTAACTGGGTCTGCTTTTCCGTTAGAAATTCCATTAGGTCCAAAAATCATGAAGTCCTGTTGTTTCCTATGTGGCTGGTTAGCGAAGGTAGAAAACGGGATGATTCTCCCTGTTGGGCTGTTTCAAAAACATGTTTTAGTAATATGGTAAAGTTCCTCGTTTAAGGAAAGTATCCTTCTTTTGATTTCTAGGAACAAAATCAAGTATTTGAAAGTATTAAGTATTTGACAGGCAGTCAATTAGAGGAGAAGTAGTTGTTTCTGTTGGCAGGAGACAATAGGACTTGCTATAATGAGTTTAAATGATGGACAGAAAGATACCAGCTGGAAATTAGGAACTTTTTGTTTACAGTGAGAGTTTTTTACAGTAACAGAGAAATTATTAACGCCCCGCCCCCGTCGTGCCCCACCCCGCCCCATTGGCGCTGCGCCACTGTTTGAATCCCACCCCCATGGGAACCTGTTTCTAAAATGTTTGGATCCCACGCCCCCAGGGGATATTTGAGTTACGCTGCCATCTTGATTGTTTGAGCTGTCTTGCTTGTGGTTATTGTAGCAGGTGCTTTTACAATGTTTTAAGGTTTCCGTTGTTGTTTTTAATTGTGTTTTATCTTGCTATATGGCCGCCCTGAGCCCCTCGGGGACGGGCGGGGTAAAAATTCAAATACATAAATATGTTTTAAGTGGTCCTTGGCGATGGCCCTTGTCAGGGTAGAAAGACAGGATTTATTTATTTTGCAAACCAATAAATAAACGGCCTGTTGCTGAACAGCCTCGTCTTGAAGGTCAAGTCTTGGCCACCCGGTTCCCTGACCTCTCTTCTCTTTTTCCCCAGAGGGAGTGTTTGTCAATCCACATTGGCCAAGCAGGGGTCCAGATGGGCAATGCCTGCTGGGAGCTGTACTGTCTGGAGCACGGGATCCAGTTCGACGGCACCATCCCTGGCAACCAGGGCTCTCAAAAGATCCTCCCGGAAGCTGAGCAAGTGGATTCCTCCTTTGAGACGTTCTTCTGCGAGACGGCCTCGGGGAAGCACGTGCCTAGAGCGGTGTTCGTAGACCTGGAACCGACAGTCATTGGTAATGTCATTTGCAGAGTGGCGTTATTAAGAGTGGTGGACTTCAGTCTGGAGAACCGAGTTTGATTCCCCCCTCCGCCGCATGAGTCTTATCTGGTGGACCGGATTTGTTTCCCTGCTCCTATATTTCTACGCGCCTGCTGGGTGACCTTGGGTTGGTCACAGTTCTCTCGGAACTCTCTCAGCCCCACCGACCTCCCAAGGTGTCTGTTGTGGGGAGGGGAAGGAGTTTGTAAGCCGCTTTGAGACTCCTTACGGTTGAGAAAAGCGAGTATACATCCAATCTCTTCTTCTTCTCTTCTAAAGGTTGAGAAAAGTAGGATATAAAAACCAACCCTTCATTTTCTTCGATTCCATTGTAGGGTTGAGGAAATTCTGGCGATTTCGGGGCAGAGATTGTCAGTGTGCGGTTTGAAGAGGGCAGGGAACTCAACAAGGATGCAATTCAATAGCAGTGGTGGCGAACCTTTGGCACTCCAGATGTTATGGACTACAATTCCCATCAGCCCCTGCCAGCACGGCCAATTGGCCATGCTGGCAGGGGCTGATGGGAATTGTAGTCCATAACATCTGGAGTGCCAAAGGTTCGCCACCCCTGCTCTATTGCATGGCCAATTGGCCATGCTGGCAGGGGCTGATGGGAATTGTAGTCCATTACATCTGGAGTACCAAAGGTTTGCCACCCCTGCTCTATTGCATGGCCAATTGGCCATGCTGGCAGGGGCTGATGGGAATTGTAGTCCATAACATCTGGAGTGCCAAAGGTTCGCCACCACTGCTCTATTGCATTGGCCAATTGGCCATGCTGGCAGGGGCTGATGGGAATTGTAGTCCATAACATCTGGAGTGCCAAAGGTTCGCCACCCCGGCAATAGAGTCTATTCTCCAAAGCTGTCATTTTCTCCAGGGGAATTCAGGTTGCCAACTCTGGGCTGATAAATCCCTGGAGATTTGGGAGGGCGGAGTTCAGAAGGGCGGGATTTGGAGAGGGGAAGAAACTCAGTGGAGAGAAAGGCTATAGCCACTGATTTTGTGGGGACCTGATCTCTGTTGCCTGGATATCAGCTAGTGATTTCGGGAGGTCTCCAGGCCCCGCCTGGAGATTGGCAAATCCAGTTGGCAGGCTATTTCTTTTTTGTCTCTGCAGACGAAATCCGCACGGGGTCGTACCACTCCCTCTTTCACCCTGAGCAGCTCATCAGTGGCAAAGAGGATGCGGCCAATAATTACGCCCGGGGCCACTACACCATCGGGAAAGAGATCATCGACACCGTCCTGGGCAGGATTCGCAAAATGGCAAGTGGCGATCCTCTTTTTTGCTGGTCCTGAATCTTATTTACTACTTTGATGCTCAATGCATGGCAGCTGTGAAAAAGGCGAACTCTATGCTGGGGATGATTAGGAAAGGAGTTGATCATAAAACTGCAAGGATTGTCATGTCCTTATATAAAGCTGTGGTGCGACCGCACTTGGAGTACTGTGTTCAGTTCTGGTCGCCACATCTCAAAAAGGATATCGAAGAGATAGAAAAAGTGCAGAGATGGGCAACGAGGATGATTGAAAGATTGGAGCACCTTCCTTATGAGGAGAGGCTGCAGCGTTTGGGACTCTTTAGTTTGGAGAGGAGACGACTGAGGGAGGGATAGGATTGAAGTCTATAAAATTATGCCTGGGGTAGAAAATGTGGACAGAGAGAAATTTTTCTCTCTTTCTCACAATACTGAAACCAGGGGGCATTCCTTGAAAATGCTGGGGGGAAGAATTAGGACTAAGAAAAGGAAACACTTCTTCATACAATGCGTGATTGGTGTTTGGACTATGCTGCCACAGGAGGTGGTGATGGCCACTAACCTGGATTGCTTTAAAGGGGACTTAGACAGATTC
This sequence comes from Sphaerodactylus townsendi, assembly GCF_021028975.2. NCBI lineage: Eukaryota > Metazoa > Chordata > Lepidosauria > Squamata > Sphaerodactylidae > Sphaerodactylus > Sphaerodactylus townsendi. The sequence goes on along the minus strand of NC_059430.1, from coordinate 7,078,972 downwards.
ATAGAGAAGTTGATCTATGGCTACCAATCTTGATCCTCCTTGATTTGCAAATGCCTTAACAGTCCAGGTGCTCAGGAGCAGCAGCAGCAGCAGAAGGCCATTGCCTTCACATCCTGCATGTGAGCTCCCAAAGGCACCTGGTGGACCACTGCGAGTAGCAGAGTGCTGGACTAGATGGACTCTGGTCTGATCCAGCTGGCTCGTTCTTATGTTCATATTTCTCACTGCTCGATTCTGCACAGCAAATCTGTAGTGGGTTGCAGTCGTTATAAAGGAGCCCATTTTCCTTTTTCTTGCTCATATGCGTGCCATGAGGGAAGCGATCGGAGCCCATGGAAACAATCCGGGTTGCTTTCATGCCTTCGCACAGAGACGCTTATCTTTTTTTTTATTTCCAGCAACACATGCGTAGCTACGCAAGTGTGCAGACATAACGGTGGTTGCCCAACCCTTAACCAATGCTGACCCTGCTTAGTTTCCAGGGTCAGACAAGACCAGGGTAGTCGGTCATCCAAGTCAGGGGAACAGGGTCGTGGTGGGAATAGAAGGACGAAGGGTAGGTCTATGTGTGCTGCCCCCCTGGTTTCATAAAAGGCAGGATTCGAAAACCCAATAAGTAGGTAATGTCAATAACCCAAGTTTCTTTTATCATTGTAGATATTCAGATTGTCCTCTATGTTATACACAGAAATATATCACTGCCCCTGCTCCTTATTTAACTTATCTGGATAATAAAGATCTAAGGACAGCTTTTATACTCGCAAGAAGTGCACATTTGCCTTCTGCTGTCTTAGAAGGGAAATATCAAAAGATACCTTATGCTGCAAGGTTATGTTCTTGCTCTCTGAATTCTGTAGAAACTATAGAGCCATGGTGGCGAACCTTTGGCACTCCAGATGTTATGGACTACAATTCCCATCAGCCCCTGCCAGCATGGCCAATTGGCCAATGCAATACAGCAGTGGTGGCGAACCTTTGGCACTCCAGATGTTATGGACTACAATTCCCATCAGCCAATTGACCATGCTGCCAGGGGCTGATGGGAATTGTAGTCCATAACATCTGGAGTGCCAAAGGTTCGCCACCACGGCTATAGAGCATATGTTATTAAAGTGTCCCCTTTATGAGGAGGCAAGGAAAAAATGCCTGTCACATCTACTACACAAAATGACATATTGTTCTGATAAAGTTTGTTGTGAAAAACTATTACAAGATAAGAAGGAGAATATTACTAAATGGGTAGCAAAATTCTGTCTATTAATTATGAAAAAGAAAAAAATGATCTGAATATGGTATCCCCCTTAGATATTTTTGTTTTGTTTAGTATTTTTATGCCGTTTGGTGTGTTTACAAAGTATAATGATATATAGATGGATAGTGCTGGAATAAGGGAGAGAGATCTGCATTCTTGTCTTGTTGTAGATATTTTGGAGATTTGTAATATATCTGGTCATTGACCAGTGGCGTACCTAGGCAAACTGGAGCCCTGGGCAAAACCTGAGTTTGATGCCCCGCCAACAACAACAACAACCTTTATTAGGCATTGAAAAAATGAATGAAAGAAAGAAAACAAGCATTGGCAGGAAGGGGGTGGATTTAAAAGGATAATCTAGGGAAATTTAGGGCGTGCCTGCTGTCAGGGGTGCAATTATTAAGATAGCAGCACCAAAATTTCAGAGTATCTTCATGAGCCCCTACTGATGATACCACCCAGGTTTGGTGAAGTTTGGTTCAGGGGGTCCAAAGTTATGGACCCTCAAAGGTGTAGCCCCCATCTCCTATTAGCTCCCATTGGAAACAATGGGGGATGGGGACACTCCCTATGGGAGTCCATAACTCTTGACTCCCTAAACCAAACCTCACCAAATCTGGGTGATATCATTAGGATAGTCTCCTGAAAAATCCCTGAAATTTCGGTGCTGCTAGCCTAAAAACTGCACCCCCTGCAGGCCAAAAACAGAAAAAACACTGAAAAATCAAAAAAATCCCACCTGCATTTTTGGCGCCCCCCACAAGGTGGCGCCCTGGGCAACTGCCCACTTTGCCCAATGGGAGGAACGCCTCTGTCATTGACTGTAAATAAAGTCTTCTTCTTCTTATCATTGTAGGCTGACCAGTGCAGCGGCCTTCAAGGTTTCTTGGTCTTCCATAGCTTTGGCGGAGGAACAGGTTCCGGCTTCACTTCCCTCCTGATGGAGCGGCTCTCCGTAGAGTACAGCAAGAAGTCCAAGCTGGAGTTCTCGGTCTACCCTGCTCCACAGGTCTCCACCGCAGTGGTGGAGCCGTACAATTCCATCCTGACCACCCACACCACGCTGGAGCATTCGGATTGCTCCTTTATGGTGGACAACGAGGCCATCTATGACATCTGCAACCGGAACCTGGACATCGAGCGCCCAACTTACACCAACCTCAACAGGTTGATCGGCCAGATCGTGTCTTCTGTGACGGCCTCCCTGCGGTTCAACGGCGCCTTGAACGTCGACCTGATAGAATTCCAGACCAACCTGGTGCCCTATCCCAGAATCCACTTCCCGCTGACCACCTACGCGCCCATCATCTCTGCCGAGAAGGCCTACCACGAGCAGCTCTCGGTGCCCGAAATCACCAACGCTTGCTTCGAGTTCTCCAACCAGATGGTGAAATGCGACCCTCGGCGGGGCAAGTACATGGCTTGCTGCCTGCTCTACCGAGGCGACGTGGTCCCCAAAGATGTCAACGCGGCGATAGCGGCCATTAAAACCAGGAGGTCCATCCAGTTTGTGGACTGGTGTCCGACCGGCTTCAAGGTGGGCATCAACTACCAGCCCCCCACGGTGGTGCCCGGCGGAGACCTGGCGAAGGTGCAGCGGGCCGTCTGCATGCTGAGCAACACGACGGCCATCGCGGAGGCCTGGGCCCGTCTGGATCACAAGTTCGACCTCATGTACGCAAAGCGGGCCTTTGTCCACTGGTATGTTGGGGAGGGGATGGAGGAGGGGGAATTCTCCGAAGCCCGGGAGGACATGGCGGCTCTGGAGAAGGATTACGAAGAAGTGGGGAGGGATTCTGGCGACGGGGAGGAGGAAGATACCGAAGAGGAATTTTAGACCTCTTGAGGCTGTTCCCAAAATGCATGTAAGCAGACCTGAGACTAACCACGCAGTTCTGTGTCTAATGTTTTTAAAAAACGAGGACTCTAGCCTCCGTGTCTTTGTAACTTTAACACGTCATACTTTTGTAGGATGCACTCACCGTAGCTCTTTAGCTTATTCTTTTTAGAACTACTCGACGCAACTCTCTAGTGTGGATGGTAGCGGGGGGAGCGGGACCTTGTACTTGAGTATTGTATTGTCTAACGCTCCTCGGCACTGCTCAGCTCTTTGTATTTCAATAAAGGTGCTCATCTCAAGGATGATAAAAATTTGTCCCAAAGTTGTGACGTACGTGGGGATTAGCTGTGGTCTGTTCGGACAGTTGAATTAAGACATTTTTCTTTTGTGACATGTTTTTGCTAGGGTTACAGGAAGGTGTGTGTTGGTCGTGCACAGCGGTGGGATCCAAACATTTTAGTAGGTGGTGGGATTCAAACAGTGGCGTAGTGCCAATGGGGATGGGCGGGGCACGACGGGGGCGTGGCCGGGTATTCGGGGGCGGGGCATTAATAATTTATCTGTTAACTGTAAAAAACTCTTACTGTAAAAAAAAAGTTCCTAATTTCCAGCTGGTATCTTTCTGTCCATCATTTAAACTCATTCTAGCAAGTCCTATCGTCTACTGCCAACAGAAAATTGACTGCCTGTCCTGTCAACTACTTAATACTTTCAAATACTTAATTTTGTTTCTAGAAATCAAAAGAAGGATACTTTCCTGAAACAAGGAACTTTACCATATTTCTAAAACATGTTTTTTAAACAGCCCAACAAGGAGAATGATCCCGTTTTCTACCTTCGCTAACCAGCCACATAGGAAACAACAGGACTTTATGATTTTGGGACCGAATTGAGTTTCTAATGGAAAAGCGGACCCAGTTAGAAACCCCCTCTCGGCACACACAAATAATTAGTAACCCACTCTCGGGAACTGGTGAGAACCTGCTGGATCCCACCTCTGGTCGTGCAGTTGAAACCCTGTTCACAGCACCGAGAGCCCTATTTGGCCCTCGGGGTGACTCGGCTTGCAGCGGATTCTGCCTGCTGCAATTTCAAGAGTATCGTGTCAACCATGGGGGCCAAAAACTTAATTCTCTTTTTAGCACAAAGCAAAGTAGGACTTCTGGCTGTATTCCAGATTACAGCATCTAACATGAGCTGCATGAGTGGGTATTATCGGATATTCATAAGCAGGGGGCCTGCGAGATACAGGGGGGAGGGAGGAATTCATCCCCTTCCCCGATTGTTCACTGGGCCCAAGTGCAGATTCCTGCCACCCCATTCATCGCCAAACCAGGCCCAGTCCAGCATCCACAATGAAACCTCCTCTTTTGGTGCACGTGCTGCCGGCAGGCAGGGCGTGGGATGCTGTGAGAGCATGGTCAGGTCCAGCCCCGCAGGGCCAAACAGGCAGCACACAGCAGCGTAGTCAGAAGACAGTCCAATGGGTCAAGGCAGGCGGCAGGAAAAAGTGTAGTCAAGAGTCAGTCCACAGGTAGCAAGACAGGAGATCCGGCAAACTGGCTGGGAATCAGTGATGGGCCAGGCATGCAGAGGCAACGGATAACACAACTCGTTGCACCCAGGCAGAACCAAGCTCAAGCCAAGGCTTACAAAAGGAGCAGCAGTGGCGTAGGAGGTTAAGAGCTCATGTATAATCTGGAGGAACCGGGTTTGATTCCTCGCTCTGCCACTTGAGTTCTGGAGGCTTCTCTGGGGAACTCAGATTAGCCTGGGCACTCCCACACATGCCAGCTGGGTGACCTTGGGCTAGTCACAGCTTCTTGGAGCTCTCTCAGCCCCACCTACCTCACAGGGTGATTGTTGTGAGGGGGGAAGGGCAAGGAGATTGTCAGCCCCTTTGAGTCTCCTGCAGGAGAGAAAGGGGGGATATAAATCCAAACTCTTCTTCTTCTTCTAAATACACAGCCTTGCCCACAGCAGGAATGGAGCAAGGGAAAAGCGCCCAGTGGACAGGTGAGTCCTCCGCCCCCCCCTGCCACGTCCCTGTCCTGCCCCGGAACGCCCCCACCATGTCCCCGGAACACTCTTGCCACACCTCCACAGGGGCGCGCACTCGGTGCGTCGCGTGCACCCCTGCCCTCTTGGAGCTACGTCTCTGGCCCACGGGGCTGGGATTCTGCAAGGAGTTAATCCTCATCAGATAAGAACATAAGAACAAGCCAGCTGGATCAGACCAGAGTCCATCTAGTCCAGCTCTCTGCTACTCGCAGTGGCCCACCAGGTGCCTTTGGGAGCTCACGTGCAGGAGGTGAAAGCAATGGCCTTCTGCTGCTGCTGCTCCTCCTGAGCACCTGGTATGTTAAGGCATTTGCAATCTGAGATCAAGGAGGATCAAGATTGGTAGCCATAGATCGACTTCTCCATAAATCTGTCCAAGCCCTTTTTTAAAGCTATCCAGGAGTGGCAGTCACAACCTCCTGTGGCAGCATATTCCAAACACCAATCACACGTTGCGTGAAGAAGTGTTTCCTTTTTTTAGTCCTAATTCTTCCCCCCAGCATTTTCAATGGATGCCCCCTGGTTCTAGTATTGTGAGAAAGAGAGAAACATGTCTCTCTGTCAATATTTTCTACCCCATGCATAATTTTATAGACTTCAATCATATCCCCCCTCAGCCGTCTCCTCTCCAAACTAAAGAGTTCCAAACGCTGCAGCCTCTCCTCATAAGGAAGGTGCTCCAGTCCCTCAATCATCCTCATCAAGATGCAGACACTTCTATCTTCCCATATCTTGCTGCAAGACGAGCACTTCTCCTTTGCTTCTGCAGTAGCTGCCTCCGCCTTCTGTGTACAGCTGGCTCATGACTGGGTTCCCTAGGAGATCTGCAGTCTCTTCCACCATCAAGTAATCAGGCAGGGGAGGGCCGGGAGTCGGCTCTGCTGCCTGGTCTTCCTCGTGAGCAGCCAGCTCTGGCTGCACCATGCTGTCAGGTTCTGCATCAGAGTCCTCTGAATCCTGGTACATACCCAGGGGCTGGCTCAGGACAGCGCGCCACAAAGAGGAAACACATCAGGACAAGATTTCTTGCCCAACGCACTTCTGGTCCCACCATGCACCAGTGAGTTGATGGATCATCAGCTACTGTGTTTCCCCGAAAATAAGACAGTGTCTTATATTAATTTTTGCTCCCAAAGATGCGCTATGTCTTATTTTCAGGGGATGTCTTATATTTCTGTGTTCTGTTCGTCGGGCCTGCTTCCAAACAAAAACTTTGCTACGTCTTACTTTTGGGGGATGCCTTATATTTCGCACTTCAGCAAAACCTCTACTGCGTCTTATTTTCAGGGGATGTCTTATTTTTCTGTGTTCTGTTCGTCGGGCATGCTTCCAAACAAAAACTTTGCTACGTCTTACTTTCAGGGGATGCCTTCTATTTTGCACTTCAGCAAAACCTCTACTACGTCTTATTTTCCGGGGATGTCTTATATTCGGGGAAACAGGGTACCAGATGACCTACTAAACATTGCATACACCACACACAACAGAGTTTCCAAATTTTGCATGATTGGGATTTTCTTCCATTTACCACCTGGCTGCAGGTTTGTCTCTGACCAACCCGATGCTGATCTGATAGGTACGTGATTGCTTACTTTACTGTTGTTCCGTTATTTCCCCCCAGCGTAATATGTGCTCCATCGGACATTAACATCACTTTCCTTTGAAGGTCAAGATTGTTGTGGGTGGAAAAATCCTTTACTGCCTCCACCATGGGGATAGAATCGCCAGTAAATTTCAAAATACCAGCTAACACGGTTTTATAAGAGATGCCATTTTTGTGCTTTGAATTTGACATACAATGTTAACGGCCTTTGGAAGGTAATATCAGTACTTTCATCAACCATCAACGTGTGAAAACGGGATTTCCGCAACTCATCCGTTACTTCTCTTTGAACAACAACGCCGATGCGAGGCGTCAACAAATTCAAAAGTCTAGCTCTTGCTACACCAGCTTTGGGAAATGGTCGCATATTTGGCCAAGTGTGAATTGATTTCTTCCATCGAATGCACTGAAGCATTAATTTTCACTGCCGGAAGAACATTATCGATGAACGCTTTTACCATTATCAGCACCGAAACATATCTGTTTCTTAGGTTTTCTGGTTTCTTTCTTGTGGATGTCATAGCACAGTTTATTTCTCAATATATACAAACTCCTTTCCCTCCCTACAGGAGAGAAAGGGGGGATATAAATCCAAACTCTTCTTCTTCTTCCCCGCCCCCCCCAAACAAGCACCTTGTGAGGCAGGTGGGGCTGACAGAATTCAGAGAGAATTACGATTGGTTCAAGTGCAGGTTTCATCTGAAGGAGTGGGGAAACAAATCCATTTCATTGGATATGTGTCTGCCATTCATGTGCAGGAGGAGGGAATTGAACCCGGTTCACCAGATTGGAGTCCAGCTGCTCTTAACCACTACATCATGCTGGCTCCACACACCATGATCACGACCACACTCTTGGGGCATGAAAACATTTTTTCTTAAATTGTGAATACTGGTATAAAAATATCCTCTGCTCACATGTCTGTACAGCTTGGTAACACCACAAGACAAGGTTTGATTGTCCAGTGCTCAGCTACAGGCAGAGGTGGGATCCAGTAGGTTCTCACAGGTTCCCGAGAGTAGGTTGCTAATTATTTGCAGGTGCCGAGAGGGGGTTACTAATGGGTGATTTTTGCCTCAGTTACGCCCCTCCTCTCAGCAGTAGCGCGCAGAACTTGAAGCAGTCTAGCAGGAGGTGCACTGGTGTGCATGGCAGCCTGCGCCTGCGTGCATTCGTTTCCTGCCCAAGATCTAGGTGCACATGAGTCATGCGCCTCTTCCAAAGAGCGCCTCTCCCTCCCAAAGGCAGGGAGGCAACATGGTGAAGGTTCTTGTGTTGCGGTGACAGCCGCTGCCAAAGCAACCTTTAAAATAATCCGCACAGCCAAGCACAAGCCAGGCTGATAAAATTCCCTACTCGGCCCCAGCCACTTCCTACAAACAATTGGTGAATGCCAGGAAAAGTGTTGGCAGGTGCCACATTGGGGACCATTTGCTGCAGAGCGCTCCTTTTCTCAGAGGGGGCTGATCTCTGGAGTCCAGATCAGCTGTAATTCTGGGGTTTTTTTTCCCCCAGTTCCCACCTGGGGGTTGGCATCCCAAAGGAGAGGTGATGGTGCCACAAAGAAAAGCCAGGGCTTGCAGGAAACCACATCAGTCCAAAACCAATATTGTCACACAAACAAAATCACGCTGACCAACAAAATCACTCTGACGAAGCGTTCTGGTGAACTCGGAAGCTTGCAGTTTTGTGTTATTTTGGCTGCTCCTTGGAAAATGGCTTTGTGGGGTTTTAAAAAACACCCACAACGGCCCTTCATTCTTGGGTCTGTGGATGCTGTTCTCGGCTGTGCGCCATGTGCCCTCAAACCGCTTTCGACTGACGGCCACTCTATGAATTAATGTCCTCCAGCCTTGCTTAGGGTAAACTGCGACTTCTCTGGCTGAGTCAATCAGTCTCCTTCCTGTTGCCTCGCACTTTCCCTAACATTGGCTTTTCCAGCGCAATCCTATTATTGCCCCTATAAAAGCCTCCCTGGCCCGAGTGCAAAAGTGCACCCAGCGAGTGCAAAAGTGCACAATCCGAACTCAGGACCCCAAGGGCCGAAAATTGACCACGTGGCTTTTCGAATAGCGGGGCTACTGTCTCTTTAAAAAGTTGTCGGCGCTGCCTTCTCTTAGCCCCACCCTTGGCGTGGGCGTGGTTTATGCAAAAGAACATGGAGAGCGCTTTCGCTCCTGCCGGAGCTAGGAGACTGGCTGGAGGTGGGCGTATGCAAATCAGCACAGAGAGCTCGTCCCTCCATTGGAGGCGTGGCCGACGCAAATTGGAGGCGAGGGAGATTTCGCTCTGCTGCCGTACTTGGCGGCGGGGTGGGCGTGGCTTATGCAAATCGACACAGAGATTGCGTTCATCCCTTGGAGGAGAGGTTGGCGTGGCCGACGCAAATTTGAGCAGGGAGAGCCTTCGCCACTTGGAGGCTGCGATGGGCGTGGTTTATGCAAATTACGCAGTCTCAGCCGGCGGTTGGAGGCGGAAGAGCGTTCCGAGTTTGAGTGGCGGCTTTCTCAGCCAACAGAAGCGCAGGAGGCTGACAGACCGCTGGACGAAGGGGGCGGGACTTCCTGCTCGGGTCGCGAGCGCGGAGCGAAGCGACCGGCCGGAGCCCCCACCGCTACCGCTGCCGCCGTCATGATCAAGAAGTTCGACAAGAAAGATGAGGAGTCTGGTACGAGGCTACGAAGGGAGACGGGAGGCGGGGGTCAGGCTCAAGGCCCGGGGCCTGTTGCTAGGCGACAGAGGGGTGAGGGGGTAAGCCCACCCACGCCTCAAGCCCCACCCACTTTCCCATCACCCCCCGCAACAATGCTGGGGAGTGGGGGAACTCGAGTTCAGGTAGTTGTTCCCTCTCCGTTCTGTCCCCTGGAACGAGATTTATCTCTTCCCCAAACGAGCTCCTTGCAACTAGAAAGCTAGTTCACCACGGTCATCGCTGAACATGCGCATTAATCCCTTCCTGGTTCCTCGCACTGTTTTAGTTCCTTTCAGCACCCCCCAATTTTGCCTGCAGAAGCTTCCAGCCGCAACCTCTGGCACTGTGCCTATCAAAAAGCATGGGAAAAAGCCCTGTCCCAAGACTCCCCTATCAGAGGACTGAGTTTTATAAGTTCAAGGGCACCTAACCTAGTAGCTGGCATGCAGTCTTGTAGCAGTGAGTTTCATAGGTTCATAGAATCATACAGTTGGAAGGGGCCATAGAGGCCATGTAGTCCAACCCCCCTGCTTAATGCAGGATCAGCCTAGAGCACAGGTGTCAAACTCGCGGCCCTCCAGATGTTCATGAACTACAATTCCCATCAGCCCTTGCCAGTATAGCCAATGCTCATGTTGGGAGGGACTGATGGGAATTGTAGTTCATGAACATCTGGAGGGCCGCGAGTTTGACACCCCTGGCCTAGAGCAGTGGTTCTCAACCTGGGGGTCGGGACCCCTTTGGGGGTTGAACGACCCTTTCACAGGGGTCGCCTAAGACCATCGGAAAACAGTCTTTTTATATTTGATATACATCAATTTTATGGTTGGGGGTCACCACAACATGAGGAACTGTATTAAAGAGTCGTGGCGTTAGGAAGGCTGAGAACCACTGGCCTAGAGCAGCGGTGTTCAACTCTGGCGCTTCAGATGTTCATGGACTAAAATTCCCATCAGCCCCTCCTGGCATATTGGCCAGCAGGAGCTGATGGGAATTGTAGTCCATAACATCTGGAGTGCCAAAGGTTCGCCACCACGGGCCTAGAACATCCCTGACGAGTGTTTGTCCACTTGAGTGTTTGCTGCTTGAAGATTGCCAGGGAGGGGCCGCTTTCCACTTACCTAGACAGACAATTCCATTGCTGAGTTAGTCTTACTGTTAAAAGATTCTTCATAATGTTTAGCCGATACCTTTCTGCCTGTCATTGAAACCTATAATTGAGAGTTCTATGCTCTGCTGCCAACAGGAACAACTCTCTGCCCTCCTCTAAGTGGCAGCCCTTCAGATACGTAGAGAGAGCAATTGTGTCCCCCTCGACCTCCTCTTCTCTAGGCTGCACATTCCCAAATCCCTCAGCCGTTCCTCATTGGGCTTGGCCACCAGACCCTGGATTATCCTCGTCGCTTTCCTCTGCCCCCACTCCATTTTGTCCGCATACTTTTTGAAGTGAGGCCCTGAGAGCTGCACAAAATATTCCAGGTGAGGCCTGACAAGTGCAGCATACAGCGGGACTATGGCATCTTGTGATTTGGATGTTGTGCCTCTGTTGATACTCCAAGATTGCATTAGCCTTTTTTGCCGCTGCATCACACTGGCTGCTCATGTTTAACTTACTGTCCACCCAGACCCCAAGATCTTGTTCACACGCAATAAGAACATAAGAACATAAGAACAAGCCAGCTGGATCAGACCAGAGTCCATCTCGTCCAGCTCTCTGCTACTCGCAGTGGCCCACCAGAGAGCTCACATGCAGGAGGTGAAAGCAATGGCCTTCTGCGGCTGTTGCTCCCGAGCACCTGGTCTGTTAAGGCATTTGCAATCTCAGATCAAGGAGGATCGAGATTGGTAGCCAGAGATCGACTTCTCCTCCATAAATCTGTCCAAGCCCCTTTTAAAGCTATCCAGGTGAGTGGCCATCACCCCCTCCTGTGGCAGCATATTCCAAACACCAATCACACGTTGTGTAAAGAAGTGTTTCCTTTTATTAGTCCTAATTCTTCCCCCCAGCATTTTCAATGACTGCCCCCTGGTTCTAGTATTGTGAGAAAGAGAGAAAAATTTATCTCTGTCGACATTTTCTACCCCATGCATAATTTTATAGACTTCAATCATATCCCCCCTCAGACGTCTCCTCTCCAAACTAAAGAGTCCCAAACGCTGCAGCCTCTCCTCATAAGGAAGGTGCTCCAATCCCTCAATCATCCTCATTGCCCTTCACTGCACTTTTTTCTATGTATCCCACATCCAGTATGCATGCTTCTCATTGTTGTTGCCCAGATGTAGAAATTCACATTTGTCCTTGTAGAATTGCATCTTGTCCACATCTGCCCAGTGAGTTCAGATCTCATTGAATTATATCTCTATTGTCTGGTGTTTTCCATTCTCCTCCCAATCTGGTGATATATGCAAATTTGATGAACAGTCTCATTGATACCAGTCTTTTCGGCTAAGCTCCCCAGGTAGATCTTCAGGATTTTCTTGGTTTGTAAGCTCTTAGTTTATGAGAACGTAGCCAGGAGGCCTCTTGGGCCATCCCTGCTAATAACTAGATGCTGACTACTGTTGCGTTTTTATCTTTCAGGCAGTGGCTCCAACCCTTTCCAGCATTTGGAAAAGAGCGCCATCCTCCAGGAGGTACAGATAACTTTTGAATGACATTACTTGGAGGGCAGGGAAGCATGTGTAGTTTTGAAAGCCAGCCTGTGATGGCTGCCTATACCCATGATCGCTTGGGAACCGCTGTGAAGAAAGTACATTCATTCCTTTTAAGTTTACTTAGAGAGGTCATTTATCTTGTATGGCAACCACTTGGTCTTAGGTGTAGACCACAGCAACCTTTGGCCCTCATTGAAGTTGTAAACTGTGTATTGTCGAAGGCTTTCACGGCCAGATTCAACTGGTTGTGGCGGGTTTTCCGAGCTGTGTGGCCGTGGTCTGGTGGATCTTGCTCCTAACGTTTCGCCTGCATTTGTGGCTGGCATCTGAGAGGTGTATCACAGAGGGAAGTCTGTTACACACCGTTGTATCACAGACTTCCCTCTGTGATACACCTCTGAAGATATCAGATGCAGATGCAGGCGAAACGTTAGGAACAAGATACACCAGAGCACGGCCACGCAGCCCGGAAAACCCGCCACAACCAGTTGTAAACTGTGCTTGTGTTTACATAAATGGAAATTGGAGTTTAGAGACTGTATGGTAACCCTGACAGATAGATCGTAATCACCAAGAATGATTTATTTATTAATTTATTATTTGGTTTAATATACCGCCCTATCCCCGAAGGGCTCAGGGCGGTGAACAATATAATATCATATAAGTTAAAAACAATTAAAGTTTATCATATAAGTTAAAAACATACATATAAGTTAAAAACAATTACATTCTAAAACAATGTCCCACAAAACCCATGTGCAACCCTCCCAGAATAAAATAATGGGTCCCGATGATGTTAGGGACCCCTGTAGAGCAAGGGGGCGGGGCATCCTCAGCGGCTGGTCTCTCCAAAGGCCTGGTGAAACAACTCGGTCTTACAGGCCCTGCGGAACTCTCCAAGGTCCCGCAGGGCCCGGACAGCTGGTGGTAGAGTGTTCCACCAGGCAGGGGCCATAGCCGTAAAGGCCCTGGCCCGAGTGGAGGCCAGCCGCGTCATTGAGGGGCCAGGGATCTCCAGTAAATTGGCCTCTGCTGAACGCAGAGGTCGACCCGGGACATATGGGGTAATGCGGTCCCAAAGGGGGTCATCTCTCTCTTCCTGGACTAGAGGAGAGGATGCCATAAAAACACTGACATGATGCTGGAGGATTCCTCCATTCATACTAAGATTCATTCTAAGTCTCAACTCATGCCTTCAACTGTATTGCCTTTTTTTTTTTTGGTGGGCACCAGAAAAGGTGGCAGCAGGCCCTGTGGCACTACAGCGGGGACCCCGATGTAGATTATTCCAGGAAAAATTAAAGGCAAAGGACTGCGGAATCAGCACCCCTTTCCCTTTTGTTTTGCTTCACATCGTGGCCTCTCAAAGAAAGGGTCGTCTTCGGGCAGCTGATCTGTGGGTTCCGGAGGGTGAAAAATCCTTAATTTTTGCCTTTTGTCTCTCTCAGCATTTCTCTTCTCTCCGCACAGGCTCGTATCTTTAACGAGACCCCCATAAATCCGAGAAGATGTTTGCATATCCTCACCAAGATCCTGTACTTATTGAACCAGGTCAGTGTCTTTCGATGCAACCCCAGTCTGAAAGGTACAAAGAAGGGCTGAACGGGAGCCAGTGTGGGATATCGGTGAAGGCTTTAGACTAGGAGCCTCACGTTCTCACCGCTTAATTTACCTTGCTGGGTTGTTGTTAGTGTAAAATCAAAGAAGCGGAACTTCACGCTGAGGCATGTCCTTTTACGCTCCCCCCCCCCATCACATTGTACCTTAGAGACTGCTTGTTAATGGGATGCTAGTGACTTAGAATGGATGCTGAAGATGAAATTGCTGAAGATAATTGCTGGGGATAATTAGGAAAGGAGCTGATAATGAAACTGCAAGGATTGTCATGCCCTTATGTAAAGCAGTGGTGCGACCGCACTTGGAGTACTGTGTCCAGTTCTGGTTGCCACATCTCAAAAAGGATATTGGAGATAGAAAAAGTGCAGAGAAGGGCAACGAGGATGATTGAGGACTGGAGCACCTTCCTTATGAGGAGAGGCTGCAGCGTTTGGGACTCTTTAGTTTGGAGAGGAGACGTCTGAGGGGGGATATGATTGAAGTCTATAAAATTATGCATGGGGTGGAAAATGTGGACAGAGAGAAATTGGTCTCTCTTTCTCACAATACTAGAACCAGGGGGCATTCATTGAAAATGCTGGGGGGAAGAATGAGGACTAATAAAAGGAAACACTTCTTTACACAACATGTGATTGGTGTTTGGAATATGCTGCCACAGGAATATGATGGCCACTAACCTGGATAGCTTTAAAAAGGGCTTGGACAGATTTATGGAGGAGAAGTCAATCTATGGCTCCCAATCTTGATCCTCCTTGATCTGAGATTGCAAATGCCTTAGCAGAACAGGTGCTCAGGAGCAGCAGCAGCAGAAGGCCATTGCTTTCACATCCTGCATGCGAGCTCCCAAAGGCACCTGGTGGGCCACTGCAAGTAGCAGAGTGCTGGACTAGATGGACTCTGGTCTGATCCAGCAGGCTAGTTCTTATGTTCTTATGAAGATGAAAAACAGGTTTGCTTTTGTGTCTGTGTGTTTGTGTTGGTGCTCTTAGGCTCCTCTGAGCCTTCAAGCAGGCGTGAGAGTGGTGTGGCAGAGAACCGCTCTCCAGACATTTTAGATCCTCTGTAAGATTCAGGTCACCAAATAACCCCGAAGCAGCCCTTTTGTGCACTTAACTTCTGTCGCCCGGCTGGCTGCTTCGCTGCGAGGTTTCGCCTGCGGCTCTCTGTTTAGAAAGGAGCCTCAAGCTGCAAGACTCCTTCCTCTCCAATCAGCTTTTTGCCTGCCCATCGCTTCCTGTTCTCCTCCAGGCGGCAGCAAGACCCAGGACAAGAGTTATGCTTTCAAATTGGCTGATTAGCTTTGCAGGGAAGGGGAAGCTATAAGGACAGGCTGTGTTTTGCCAGCATTTGAAAACCGTGCAACTTCTCTGATCTGCAGTGGAGGGACTTTGGGAGAGGCTAAGAAAAAAAGCGTAAAGGAAAGTGTACGGCAATGGAGAGGTGATTTCGTTGTGAGGCAGAACACAAGCGCAGAAACGGCCGCAGAGTTTTAGAGCTGAAAGACCTTACCGACTCGCTGACTTTCTCTGTTGCAGATGATATTTTAGTAATAACGGTAAATCCGGCTGATACAATGAAAGAAATAAAAATAATTCTAGAAGACCTTCAGAAATACTCTGGATTAAAAGTCAACATGGAGAAAACAGAAATAATGGGGGTTAATGTGGAAACAAAGACAATTAGAGAGAGGATTGGTAAAAAAGAAGATTAAATATTTGGGTATTATAATAACACATAGGAAAGAGAAGATGTTTAAATATTATTATGAAGCAAGGTGGAAAAAATACTAAAGCAAATAAAAGAATGGGATAAGAAGACCTCATCTAATAAAAGGAAACACTTCTTCACGCAACGTGTGATTGGTGTTTGGAATATGCTGCCACAGGAGGGGGTGATGGCCACTAACCTGGATAGCTTTAAAAGGGGCTTGGACAGATTTAAGGAGGAGAAGTCGATTTATGGCTACCAATCTTGATCCTCTTTGATCTGAGATTGCAAATGCCTTAATAGTCCAGGTGCTCGGGAGCAACAGCCGCAGAAGGCCATTGCTTTCACCTCCTGCATGTGAGCTCCCAAAGGCACCTGGTGGGCCACTGCGAGTAGCAGAGAGCTGGACTAGATGGACTCTGGTCTGATCCAGCTGGCTTGTTCGTATGTTCTTATGTTCTCATCGATCACAGGAAAAATCAAAGCATTAAAAATGTGTATAATACCGAAAATGTTTTATTTATTTCGAACTCTTCCATTGGAAAGTAAGAAGAAACAATTTGAGGAATGGGATAGAAAGCTGAAAGCCTGGGTGTTTAATAATAAAAAACCAAGAATCATGAATAAGATTATATACATGACAAAAAATTCTTTAGGTTGGGGGATCCCAAAAATGCAAGAATATTATGAAGCATTCCAGATTAAGAGTCTGATGAGCATAAACGAGGATAATGTCGAAAAATGGGTTAAGTTTGAAAATGAAATAAATGAAGGAGCTGACTTTCTCTGTGACACCTATTTTAACGGCATCGTTCTCTCCAGGGGGAGCATTTCGGAACAACTGAAGCCACAGAAGCCTTCTTTGCCATGACGAGGCTGTTTCAGTCCAACGACGTAAGTTTCTAGACATCAAGGACAGGAGGTTTCCTCTTCCTGTGGCGTGGGATGCTGGGTGACCCCTTGTGTAGGCAAGAGTGTGTGTTTCAGCGCAGCAGCTTCAACTGTGGGAGAGACTGCAGTGGAGTTTGGTGCTTTTGTTCTATTTTAAGGAAGGATGCTAGCCATGATTCCCTCTAACTCCCACCACCACCACCACCACATCATAAGAAATGCAGCTGTGCCACTTGATGATTGGCTGGGCTGCCATCTGCTGCATTATTAAGATGAGGGGGTGTACTTCCAGGAGAAATTATTCTGCTGTTGCCCCTCTTAAAGGAGACAGTTAACACTTTTCTGTCTCACAATAAGACCCTCTTGCTCCTGAGCGCCTTCCTTCCTTCCTTCCTTCCTTCCTTCCTTCCTTCCTTCCTTCCTTCCTTCCTTCCTTCCTTCCTTCCTTCCTTCCTTCCTTCCTTCCTTCCTTCCTTCCTTCCTTCCTTTCCTTCTTTCCTTCCTTCCTTCCTTCCTTCCTTCCTTCCTTCCTTCCTTCCTTCCTTCCTTCCTTCCTTCCTTCCTTCCTTCCTTCATTCATTCATTCATTCATTCATTCATTCATTCATTCATTCATTCAACTATAGGCCGCCTCATCCCCGAAGGGCTCGAGGCGGCTCACAACACGGCTGTTCTTCAAGACAGCAAATCAAAACAACGTAAAAACTTAAGCCCATTGACCAATTAAAACTTGAGCAGCAGTTATACACAACAAATACAAATTAAACAACAAAAGCAGTTTAACCAAGTTAATTAAAACAGGTGCCCGATCTAAAGGCGAAAAAGAAAGGGAGGGAGTGGCAGGGCCGGTGATGGGATCAGAAAATCAGGCCCAACCGAGATGGAGAAAGATTAAGGTGACCAGCCGTCCTGATTTTCGCGGGACACTCACGGTTTTGCGCGATGTGTCCCGCGTCCCGCCAGGCTTTGACATTGTCCCGATTAGGCAATGTGCTCCTGCGGCCGCGCACACGCGGCCGCAGGAGCACACTGCCTTTTGCGGCGGCGCTCCCCGTCAGGAAACAGGGAAGCGCCCCAGAAGGCACTGCAGCAGCACAGGAGGGAGCGCCTTCCGCACTGCCGCAGTGCCTTCTGTGGCGCTTCTCTGTTTTCTGACCGGGGAGCGCCGCGCAAAAGGCAGTGTGCTCATGCGGGTGCGCGCGCGCCCCCCGCTTTTCAATAGTAGAAATCTGGTCACCTTAAGAAAGATGGAAAACAGGGATCATTCGGTTATTCCATCCCTGTTACCTGGAAGATTTCAGTGATATTCCTGCAGTTTTGGTGTAGGTATGCAGTCTGTTTTCGACGGATGTTTTCTCACTGGTAATTTTAGAAGTGTTTTTCAAGAGTTGTTTAAACAGAAAAGCGGGATGGCGGCTCCCTAAATAAACTCGAGCACGCCCAGTTCCACTCTCAAAGCAGAGAGCATTAATTCCCTCTTCCTGTTGTTACTAACCGCAACAAGTTTGTTTTACATTTTGGGGTAGCACTCTAGCCAATTTTCCTCTTTCGTAAATTCCATAGCAAACCTTAAGGAGAATGTGTTACCTTACGATCAAAGAGATGGCCAACATTTCGGAGGACGTTATCATTGTTACCAGCAGGTACTGTTTTGTTTTGTTTTAAAAAAAGATTTCCATTTTATTTGAAATTTGGGTGGGTGGGTGGTGGCAGTGTGGCGTTTGGAGGGGCCTGGATTGTAATGACATGGTTGTCTTTAGAATGCAGAGGATTTTAAATGTGTTGACTCCTGTGCGGAGTCCTCAGCTTGTTTAGGAGCAGCAGTGGCGTAGGAGGTTAAGAGCTCGTGGATCTAATCTGGAGGAACCGGGTTTGATTCCCAGCTCTGCCGCCTGAGCTGTGGAGGCTTATCTGGGGAATTCGGATTAGCCTGTGCACTCCCACACACGCCAGCTGGGTGACCTTGGGCTAGTCACAGCTTCTCGGACCTCTCTCAGCCCCACCCACCTCACAGGGTGTTTGTCGTGAGGGGGGAAGGGCAAGGAGATTGTCAGCCCCTTTGAGTCTCCTGCAGGAGAGAAAGGGGGGATATAAATCCAAACTCTTCTTCTTCTCCTTCTTTAAAAAACAACCCTGAGTTCAGGCTATCATTGCCTGCTTTTCTCAGCTGCGCTGGATCACCATTTTGTGGTTTTTGTTCTGCTTTCGAGATCCCTTTTTAAAATAAATTTGGGTATTTTAAAACAGGGAACAAAGTGACATTTCCAGGGGGAGCAGAAAACCCGTGGAGATATTTCCAGACTGTTTCTGTGTGACACTGAGGGCTAGAAAGTTGTTTCTAAAGTGCAAGACAGGATTGTAAATTCTGCACACTGGCGATGAATCCACGCATGGGGGAAACACTCCTTGGGTTGCCCCTGATTAAAATGCTCTCCTGGTTCTGTGGCTTTTTAGCCGCTGAAGGAGAAAGCAGATCGGATGAGGATCGGAACCAAAACCAGCTTAAGAACATAAGAACAAGCCAGCTGGATCAGACCAGAGTCCATCTAGTCCAGCTCTCTGCTACTCGCAGTGGCCCACCAGGTGCCATTGGGAGCTTACGTGCAGGAGGTGAAAGCAATGGCCTTCTGCGGCTGCTGTTCCCGAGCACCTGGTCTGCTAAGGCATTTGCAACCTCAGATCAAGAAGGATCAAGATTGGTAGCCAGAGATTGACTTCTCCTCCATACATCTGTCCAAGCCCCTTTTACAGCTATCCAGGTGAGTGGCCATCACCACCTCCTGTGGCAGCATATTCCAAACACCAATCACACGTTGCGTGAAGAAGTGTTTCCTTTGATTAGTCCTAATTCTTCCCCCCAGCATTTTCAATGTATGCCCCCTGGTTCTAGTATTGTGAGAAAGAGAGAAAAATTTCTCTCTGTCCACATTTTCTACCCCAGGCATAATTTTATAGACTTCAATCATACCCCCCCCCCTCCCAAGTTCTGATTCGGACCGGGATGGCTTCACAAGGAGCCGTCTCTGTGTTTTCACGTCGTTCCTGTTCATTCCAAAGCAACTTGTAGAACCTCTTGCCAAAAGTTGCCCGTTGTTACTTGCTCTGTGTCCTGTGGAAGTTTTTCCTGCTTTTAGCATTTGCTTACCTCTTCCAGTTTAACAAAAGACATGACCGGGAAAGAGGACGTCTACCGAGGCCCGGCCATCAGAGCGCTGTGCAGGATCACGGATGTAAGTCGAGAGTCTTCTTGTCTCAAGAGACCGACCTTGGAGCATTTGCCCGTGCCAATCTCTGCTGCGGTGTGAACACCAGGTGTATTGAACCTGTCGTACTTTGGACACATAATGCGAAGACAGGAGACACTGGAGAAGACGATAATAATGCTAGGAAAAATAGAAACAAGGGAAGAGATAGTTTGTCCCTATACCAGTGGTGGCGAACTTATGGCACGGGTGCCAGAGATGGCACTCAGAGCCCTTTCTGTGGGCACTCGCGCACAGAGTTCATCATGTGGGAGGGGGGTGGAAAATCACCCCCCCCACACACACACACACACATCTAGGCTGGCCTGAGCACGATCCTTTACCTGGGAGTAAGCTTGGTTGCTGGCAATGGGGCTTGCTTCTGAGTAAACCCTCCTAGGGTCGTGATTCACCCATTCAAAGCACTGCACGGTTGCTTCGCCAAGGTTACTCCAGAGTAATGCGTGCCTCAGAGGCAGCTGTTTTTTCTAAACGAAAACCTCAGTATTCAGGTTAAATTGCCGTGTTGGCACTTTGCGATAAATAATGGGTTTTGGGTTGCAATTTGGGCACTCGGTCTCAAAAAGGTTTGCCATCACTGCCCTATACCCAACAGGCGATACATTGACTCTAGACCAGTGATGGTGAACCTTTTCGAGACCGAGTGCACAAACTGCAACCCAAAACCCGCTTACCTATCGCAAAGTGCCAACATGGCAATTTAATCTGAATGCTGAGGTTTTAGTTTAGAAAAACCGGTTGGCTCCAAGGCGCGCATTACTTGGGAGTAAGCTTGGTGGTAGTCCGTGGCTTTGCTTTGAAGCAACCGTTCAACTCTTCCAACGGGTGAATCACGACCCTAGGAGGGTTTAGAAGGAAGCCCCATTGCCAGCAACTGAGCTT
The DNA here is from genome assembly GCF_021028975.2 of Sphaerodactylus townsendi. Classification (NCBI taxonomy): domain Eukaryota; kingdom Metazoa; phylum Chordata; class Lepidosauria; order Squamata; family Sphaerodactylidae; genus Sphaerodactylus; species Sphaerodactylus townsendi. The sequence goes on along the minus strand of NC_059430.1, from coordinate 7,058,509 downwards.
ACTCCCAGGTAAAGGATTGTGCTTTAGTTCTTCCCATGAAAATCAGTTGGGTTTAACAACACTTAACAGGGTTACCTACACTGCTTCCTCAAAACTAGATCTCAGGTTTAATGCTAATAATTGAGCCCAGCAGCCCAGGCCAGCCTAGATGTGTGTGTGTGGGGGAGGCGATTTTCCACCCCCCCACATGACGATCTCTGTGCACGCGTGCCCAATCTCTGGCACCCTTGCCATAGGTTCGCCACCACTGCTCTAGACAGTAAGCCACACCCCCAGTTTTGCAAAGAATAAAAACAGTGGAGTGTTGTGGGATTTCCGGGCTGCTTGGCCGTGTTCCAGTAGCATTTACTCCTGACGTTTCGCCTGCATCTGTGAAGGATCCTCTGAAGATGCCAGCCACAGATGCAGGCGAAACGTCAGGAGGAAATGCTACCGGAACACGGCCACGCAGCCCGGAAATCCCACAACACTCCAGTGATTCCAGCCATGAAAGCCTTTGACAATACAATAAAAGAGTATTGCTGTGTTGCCTTTTTTTTGGTTCTCAGTTTTGCAAGGCCTCAGCAAAGCTGTTAACAATAAAGTGTTCGGGGGGGGACTGTGTTTCATGAGGTTGCCGTAAGCTGGAAGCAGCTTGAGGGCTCTGAACACACATTTGGTTGGACAGTACTTAGTTTGGTTCTGGTGGGTTTTCCGGGCTGTGTGGCCATGGTCTGGTGGATCTTGTTCCTAACGTTTCGCCTGCATCTGTGACTGGCATCTTCAGAGGTGTATCACAGAGGGAAGCCACACAGCCTGGAAAACCTACCAGAACCAGTTGAATCCGGCCATGAAAGCCTTCGACAATACATAGTACTTAGTTTGTTTTAGAGACGTGTCCATTTACTGTTTTAATTCCCCCTCCCTTTATTATCAGCAGCCTGTGGAGCTGCAGTGGCGTAGGAGGTTAAGAGCACGTGTATCTAATCTGGAGGAACCGGGTTTGATTCCCAGCTCTGCCACCTGAGTTGTGGAGGCTTCTCTGGGGAATTCAGATTAGCCTGTACACTCCCACACATGCCAGCTGGGTGACCTTGGGCTTGTCACAGCTTCTCGGAGCTCTCTCAGCCCCACCCACCTCACAGGGTGTTTGTTGTGAGGGGGGAAGGGCAAGGAGATTGTCAGCCCCTTTGAGTCTCCTGCAGGAGAGAAAGGGGGGACATAAATCCAAACTCTTCTTCTTCTTCATCTTGCCCACCCGTTAAGTATAAAGGCCGGAGCCAGATTCTCCAAAGGGGCGAAAATAAATGTTTAATACCTCGTCCTCTCAATTTGCGTTTAAAGCAGAGGAGGTGGGAGGTTAAACCTGAAAAAGGAACTTGTGGATTAGAAATCTTTGCCCTTCTCCGGCCTTGAGTAGGAGGCTGTTAACTCCTGAAAAATGCACTCTTTGTTTCCGAGCTGCCCTGGCAAATCTTACCAAGCTGCAGCTTATAAAAAAAAAGAAAAAGCGTTGTGCACGTTACCAGTACTAACCAAATTAGATCAAACCGGCTTTCCCCTGTATCATCACATAAAGAGGACATAAGAGTTAATGTGAGTGGGTGAAAGAACCCCACAGGTAATTCCACCTTTGAGGCAATGGGGTTTTATGGTGCTGGATGGAGCTCTCTAGTAGTCGGCAGGTGTGTTAATTTTGTGGTGTTTGCAAGAAGTAGAACGGGAGCTCCTTGGGCTGGTCTCTGCCAGGTGACCAGGCACTAGAGCAGTGATGGCGAACCTTTTCAAGGCCGAGTGCCCACATTGCAACCCAAAACTCACTTATTTATCACAAAGTGCCAACACGGCAATTTAACCTGAATACTGAGGTTTTAGTTTAGAAAAAACGGTTGGCTCCAAGGCGTGTGTTACTCGGAAGTAAGCTTGGTGGTAGTCGGTGGCTTTGCTTTGAAGCAACCGTGCAACTCTTCCAATGAGTGAATCACGACCCTAGGAGGGTTTTCTCAGAAGCAAGCCCCATTGACAGCAACCGAGCTTACTCCCAGGTAAAGGATCGTGCTTTAGTTCTTCGCATGAAAATCAGTGGGGTTTAACAGCACTTAACAGGGTTACCTACACTGCTTCCCCAAAATTAAATCTTAGGTTTAATGCTAATAATCAAGCCCAGTGGCCCAGGCCAGCCTAGGTGTATGTGTGGGGGGGACTCTGTCTGTGCGTGCCCATAGAGACGGCTCTGAGTGCCACCTCTGGCACCCGTGCCATAGGTTCGCCACCACTGCACTAGAGGAAGACTGAGAATCCTGAATTAATACAGTCCTGTGACTTTGGGATCATTCTCTGGCAAACCTGTTAGCCGGAAGACCCTCAGTGGTGTTTCTCTCTTCGTTTCCCAGGGCACGATGCTGCAGGCCATCGAGAGGTACATGAAGCAAGCCATTGTCGACAAAGTCCCCAGCGTATCTAGTTCAGCGTTGGTGTCTTCCTTAGTAAGTGTGTGTCTCGGGGGGAGGGGGGGTCTTGCTGCTGTCTGGCAGGATTGCTTGCGCTCGAGGGCGGAGTCAGACGCATCACCTGAGCAGTTTGGCCTCATTGGTAGGTGGGCGGCATCTTTTCCCGCTCATCAGACCTCAGGGCAGGGACTTCAACGGAACAGATGCCGAGTGGCTCTGAAGCTCTGCTTCTTCCTGTTCGGGGCCACCTTGGCAGTCCACGCTCATATTCTTAAGAACATAAGAACGAGCCTGCTGGATCAGACCAGAGTCCATCTAGTCCAGCACTCTGCTACTCGCAGTGGCCCACCAGATGCCTTTGGGAGCTCACGTGCAGGAGGTGAAAGCAATGGCCTTCTGCTGCTGCTGTTCCCGAGCACCTGGTCTGCTGAGGCATTTGCAACCTCAGATCAAGGAGGATCAAGATTGGGAGCCATAAATCGACTTCTCCTCCTTAAATCTGTCCAAGCCCTTTTTAACGGTGGCTGCTGTTTCTAATCCTTGGCCGTTGTTTTCCAGCACATGATGAAGATCAACTACGACGTGGTCAAGCGGTGGATCAATGAAGCGCAGGAGGCTGCTTCCAGCGATAACATCATGGTGCAGGTAAGTGTCCGAGAGACGCGGGAGCATCAAACCTCGTTGCTGCGAATGTGTGCTGCGCGGTTTGCCCCCAGCACTAACAGGCACAGGCAGGTCCCCTGTAGGGCAGAGAGCAGAAGGAAGCTGGATGGGAATCGTAGACCACGCTAAAGAAGCAGTCGATGGAAGAAGAAGAAGAAGAGTTTGGATTTATATCCCCCCTTTCTCTCCTGCAGGAGACTCAAAGGGGCTTACAATCTCCTTGCCCTTCCCCCCTCACAACAAACACCCTGTGAGGTAGGTGGGGTTGAGAGAGCTCCGAGAAGCTGTGACTAGCCCAAGGTCACCCAGCTGGCGTGTGTGGGAGGGCACAGGCTAATCTGAATTCCCCAGATAAGCCTCCACAGCTCAGGCGGCAGAGCGGGGAATCAAACCCGGTTCCTCCAGATTAGATACACGAGCTCTTAACCTCCTACGCCACCACGTTGGATGGCATCGTGTTGTGGTTGAAGGGCATGGAACGTGTGCAGTCAAAATGAAGGCAGACTTTTCATAAATAGGCTTGTGGCTGAAGCGTTTGGCAGTAACTTGATACAAAAATGTTGCGGGGAGCAGCAGATCTTCACACTGAGGGCATGCACTGATAGCAGATCTCACAGCGAACATCCGTTATCCTTTTCCCCTCTGGCGCACCAGTATCACGCTCTGGGGCTGCTCTACCATCTCCGGAAGAATGACCGCCTTGCCGTTTCCAAGATGCTGAACAAATTCACCAAGTCCGGCCTGAAGTCCCAGTTCGCCTACTGCATGCTAATCCGGATTGCCAGCCGGCTCCTGAAAGAGTCCGAAGACGGGTAAGGGGCAGAGTCAGGGATCGAGATTCCAAAGGAGACACGTGGCCGGGGGGGGGGGGGGGGAATCCTTAAAGGCTTCCTGGTTTATAGCAAGCCCTGTGGACTTTTCCTGTTCTGGGACTGAGGGGTGCCGTGTGTACAGCTTGAAGGATATTCAAAGCACACAGCCAGGTAGACGCGGAGTGAAGCACGCTTAACGAAAATGCTCAAGCATTCAAGCCATGCCCTTTAAGCTGCAAAAGGGCTATGCTTACCTTTTAGCAGCACAGAATGTGAGAAAGTGCGATTCCCTAGAGCAGGGGTCTTCAACCTGCGGCTCTCCAGAAGTTTATGGACTACAAATCCCATCAGCCAATTGGCCATGCTGGCAGGAGCTGATGGGATTTGTAGTCATAAGAACATAAGAACAAGCCAGCTGGATCAGACCAGAGTCCATCTAGTCCAGCTCTCTGCTACTCGCAGTGGCCCACCAGGTGCCTTTGGGAGCTCACAGGCAGGATGTGAAAGCAATGGCCTTCTGCGGCTGCTGTTGCTCCCGAGCACCTGGTCTGCTAAGGCATTTGCAATCTGAGATCAAGGAGGATCGAGATTGGTAGCCATAAATCGACTTCTCCTCCATAAATCTGTCCAAGCCCCTTTTAAAGCTATCCAGGTGAGTGGCCATCACCCCCTCCTGTGGCAGCATATTCCAAACACCGATCGCACATTGCGTGAAGAAGTGTTTCCTTTGATTAGTCCTAATTTTCCCCCCCAGCATTTTCAATGGATGCCCCCTGGTTCTAGTATTGTGAGAAAGAGAGAAAAATTTCTCTCTGTCAACATTTTCTACCCCATGCATGATTTTATAGACTTCAATCCTATCCCCCCTCAGACGTCTCCTCTCCTTGAACATCTGGAGAGCCGCAGGTTGCAGACCCCTGCCCTGGAGACTCTCTCCACCCTAGGGCAGTGAGCTTCTTGTCATTCTTGGCTGGAAAGAGGTGACAGAGGAACCCTCCCTAGCTTAGACTTTCACAGTCTCAGAGGGAGGCCATGTTGGTCAGCGGAAGAATGCCCAGATTCGAGTCCTGTAGCACCTTTATTATTATTATTTAATCGATTATATAGCCTGCCCTCCCCGGCTGGAGTTGGGCTCAGCCTGGCGCACAACACACTCAAAAACAATTTTAAAAGAACGTAAAATAGACAATCGTTTAAAACACAAGATGGTGATAAATCCGAGACTATGAAGAAAATCCAGCCCTGCTCGGACATTAACTTTCAATCAGAGCCATCTGAGCGCAGCTTAAATCAAGGGAGACATTGTGGAAGACATTGCGTTTGACAAGGAGGCTGGCGGAAGACATCGGGGAAACCCGAGTGTCACTGCCCAAAAGCTTGGTGGAACATCTCCATCGTGCAGGCCCTGCGGAATTGCTCAAGATCCCCCAGGGCCCTGGTGTTGGCTGACGAGAGTGACACCAGGAAGGATGTTCAGAGGGTAAGGCTGAGGGGGGATATGATTGAAGTCTATAAAATTATGCCTGGGGTAGAAAATGTGGACAGAGATAAATTTTTCTCTCTTTCTCACAATACTAGAACCAGGGGGCATCCATTGACAATGCTGGGAGGAAGAACTAGGACTAATAAAAGGAAACACTTCTTCACGCAACGTGTGATTGGTGTTTGGAATATGCTGCCACAGGAGGTGGTGATGGCCACTAACCTGGATAGCTTTAAAAAGGGCTTGGATAGATTTATGGAGGAGAAGTCTATCTATGGCTACCAATCTTGATCCTCCTTGATCTGAGATTGCAAATGCCTCAGCAGACCAGGTGCTCAGGAGCAGCAGCAGCAGAAGGCCATTGCTTTCACCTCCTGCAGGTGAGCTCCCAAAGGCACCTGGTAGGCCTCTGCGAGTAGCAGAGAGCTGGACTAGATGGACTCTGGTCTGATCCAGCAGGCTAGTTCTTATGTTCTTATGAGGCTACTTCTGCACATGCAGAATAATGCACTTTCAAACTGCTTTCAGTGCTCTTTGAAGCTGTGCAGAATAGCAAGATCCACTTGCAAACAGTCGTGGAAGTGGTTTGAAAACACATTATTTCGCATGTGCGGAAGGGGCCTAAGTTTTCGAGAGTCAAAGCTGACAGAGGGAAACTGTGGCTGTTGAAAGCTCAGACCCCCAAGGGCTACTGGACTCAGATCTAACTTTCACAGCTGCTGACCATCAACATCAAACCCTTTTGCATTTCAAACTGATCCCAATTCTGGTTGTCCGTAATGCCGGTGCTCTCTCTTGGCAGCAGACATGACAACATGCTGTTTGATTTCATCGAAAGCTGCCTGCGGAACAAGCACGAGATGGTGATCTACGAGGCAGCCTCTGCAATCATCCACCTCCCAAACTGCACGGCCAGAGAACTGGCGCCGGCTGTCTCAGGTAAGCTCGGGAGAAGTCGCTGAGGAGCAAGGCCAGGCTCTGTCCTGGAGAACTAGGCCCAAGGAACTTCAGAGGGCATCCATGTTGGTCTGGAACAGGGGTCTGCAACCTGCGGCTCTCCAGATGTTCATGGACCACAATTCCCATCAGCCCCTGCCACCATGGCCAATTGGGCATGGTGGCAGGGGCTGATGGGAATTGTCCGTGAACATCTGGAGAGCCGCAGGTTGCAGACCCCTGGTCTGGGGTAAAACCTGACCCCCAGGTTGAGAACCGCTGCCTTAGCTCGACGGTGAGGATTCACACCTTGTTTCTCCTGCATGAGCAGCGTATGCTCTGCTGCTGAATTCAGGGTCTTCCCCCTCTGTTAGTTTATTGCTTTAGAGGTTTTTTGTCCCTCTGGGTTATGGTTAGATCTCGAACCTTGAATCAATAAACGGACTCTGTGTTGTTGAACAGCAGCGTTTATTGGAAGGCAACGAAGCACCCAGCTTGGCAAACCCAGTTCTGGCAAACCTGGCTTTTGCTATCCCCTTTATTCGGAAACCATTCCCCCTCCTGTTTTCCCAAAGAATATGAGAAAGAGTTAGTTCAGAGCCGAGGCGTCCCAAGGTCAGTGACAGATAGAGATAAAGCCACCCAGCTGGCCTCCTGCCTCCACAGACCAATGGAAACATCCTGTTTCCCATGAGAGCAAGAGTGTCAGGGGTAAGCCTAGTTATTTACGTAGCGTGTGAAGCCATAAAGAAAAGATCAAGGAAAGAATGTACCATTACAGCAGTGGTAATGTATAGCAGGCTGGTTACACATGTCTTGTAACAGTTACATTGAAGTAGGAATACATCTCAATCAACTAGATAAGGAGTCTGCTACCTGCAGCTCTCCAGATGTTCATGGACTACAATTCCCACCAGCCAATTGGCCATGCTGGCAGGGGCTGATGAGGTTTGTAGTCCATGAACATCTGGAGAGTCACAAGTTGCAGACCCCTGAACTTGATACAATCACCAGTAATATATCCTGTAACACCTCCATGGAGCTAGGAGTGCTTCTCAATCAACTAGGTGCCATCCCTGCCAGGTATATACTCCTAAGCAATTTCTGCAGATCTCGGCCAAAGGCAGCAATCCTGACAATTTACCAGGTGATCCGCAGTGCAGCAGGTCAGAGCCTTTGACCTCGCCAGGTCAAAGGTCAACTCTTGTTGACGCCGTTCTTCTCGCTCGCTTCTTTCCAGTGCTTCAGCTCTTCTGCAGCTCCCCCAAGCCTGTGTTGAGATACGCTGCGGTGCGAACCCTTAACAAGGTGAGTATGTTGGGGGCACAGCGCACATCTTGGGGGCCCTATTCCAAAATGCCAAGGCTCTCCAGTGAAAACTTGGCCTTTGCCCCCAGCCAGCCTCCCATAACTGGTCCATTTCTTGAAACAGCTGCTGGCTACAAAGTTCCCCCTTCTGCCGTTTTGCTAGCCTTTAGGGTCATGAAAGCTGGCTTCTAGGATTGGGGCGGTCATCCCCGCTGCCGTCTGCAAATATACACAGAGGAGTAACTAGCCCTGGAGACACTGATTAGACTCGCCGTGGTGGTGAACCTTTGGCACTCCAGATGTTCTGGACTACAATTCCCATCAGCCCCTGCCAGCAGGGCCAATTGGCCATGCTGGCAGGGGCTGATGGGAATTGTAGTCCATAACATCTGGAGTGCCAAAGGTTCGCCACCACTGGATTAGATGGTGGGCTTTTATGCATGGGGTAGAAAATGTTGACAGAGAGAAATTTTTCTCTCTTTGTCACAATACTAGAACCAGGGGGCATCCATTGAAAATGCTGGGGGGAAGAATTAGGACTAATAAAAGGGAACACTTCTTCACGCAACGTGTGATTGGTGTTTGGAATATGCTGCCACAGGAGGTGGTGATGGCCACTCACCTGGAGAGCTTTAAAAAGGGCTTGGACAGATTTATGGAGGAGAAGTCGATCTATGGCTACCAATCTTGATCCTCTTTGATCTGAGATTGCAGATGCCTTAGCAGACCAGGTGCTCAGGAGCAGCAGCAGCAGAAGGCCATTGCTTTCACCTCCTGCACGTGAGCTCCCAAAGGCACCTGGTGGGCCACTGCGAGTAGCAGAGAGCTGGACTAGATGGACTCTGGTCTGATCCAGCAGGCTCGTTCTTATGTTCTTATGTTCTTTTGATTGCAGTACTAGTAAACATTGGTCACTCCCCTTTTGGGGGGCTCTAGGATGTATTCTCTCCCATTATTTATTTGTTTGTTTGCTTGTTTGTTTAATTCAATTTATATGCCATCCTCTCCATAAGGGCTCAGAGCGGCTTACAACAATAGGTAACATATACAATTCAATTAAATAAACAATTAAAACAATTGTAATAATTAAAATCCCGTCTAATCTAAATTTTTAAATCAACTAAAAAACTTCAAATCGGAGTTAAAATAGACCGGCAACAGATGCCATATAAAGCAAATAGGGGATTAAAGATTTAGGGCCAGCAACAATGCAATTAAAAATAATGGTTTCGGATTCGAGCCTCAGCCAAAAAACCTGGCAGATGCTGCCTTCAGGGAATGACAAATTGCTTGTGATCACTGGCCAGAAAGATGTTCAGCTGGCCACAGCAAGAGCCCCAGGGCGCCTTCGATGATGGCCACTAACCTGGATAGCTTTCAAAGGGACTTGGACAGATTGATGGAGGAGAAGTCGATCTATGGCTCCCAATCTTGATCCTTCTTGATCTGAGGTTGCAAAGGCCTTAGCAGACCAGGTGCTCGGGAGCAGCAGCAGCAGCAGCAGCAGGCCATTGCTTTCACATCCTGCACGTGAGCTTCCAAAGGCACCTGGTGGGCCACTGAGAGTAGCAGAGAGCTGGACTAGATGGACTCTGGTCTGATCCAGCAGGCTCCTTCTTATTTTCGACTCTGGCCCCAACCTGGTGGAACGCTCTGTCCAGTGAGAACAGGGCCCTGCGAGATCTGATGGAATTCCACAACACCTGCGGAGTGTGGTCGCAAGGAATACAGTTGAGACCACTACGGTTTTTACTGTCAAAGTGCCCCCCCCATTACCCCCCCATTACCCCCCCCCCATCTCTCCAGCTTGCTGTTTTTAGTTAAATCAGTTGGAATGCTACTGAACTTTTTAGCATCTTTAGCTTATTTTTATTGATTAGAGATTTAAATTGGCCACCTGTGTGTTTAAGTGCTATTTATTAGATGGTTGTTTTTATACGTCGGAAGTCACCCGAGCTCACCGGGGGGAGATGGGGGGAGGGCGGCATGCAAAATAAATCAATAAGTATCCGCTTTTATTTATGGGTGGGCACATCGAAGGCTGGGGAGGGTTAACAGAATCGGCTCTGTGGCTGAGGGGCAAAAGACATAAGAACAAGCCAGCTGGATCAGACCAAAGTCCATGTAGTCCAGCACTCTGCTACTCACAGTGGCCCACCAGGTGCCTTTGGGAGCTCACGTGCAGGAGGTGAAAGCAAGGGCCTTCTGTGGCTGTTGCACCCAATCACGTGGTCTGTTAAGGCATTTGCAATCTCAGATCAAAGAGGATCCAGATTGGTAGCCATAAATCGACTTCTCCATAAATCTGCCCAAGCCCCTTTTAAAGCTATCAAGGTGAGTGGCCATCACCACCTCCTGTGGCAGCATATTCCAAACACCAATCACATGTTGCATGAAGAAGTGTTTCCTTTTATTAGTCCTAATTCTTCCCCCCAGTATTTTCAATGAAGGCTTCCCTTTTCTTGGAAGAGAGGGGTACAGAGTTGAGAACTCTCTTGTGTTGCCTGCGGTGGCCTTAGGCACTCCAACCAAACAGGTATTGAGGGTGGTGTGAGGTGGCCAACCTTTGGGAGCCGGGCGAGGGCTCACCATTTCCGCCTTTGGAGCCCGCTCTGGGTGAGAGCCGGTGTGGTGTAGTAATTAAGAGCAGTGGACTCCGACCTGGAGAGCCAGGTTTGATTCCCCACTTCTCCGAGGGGGTGGCAGACTCTTATCTGGTGAACTGGATTTGTTTCCCTGCTCCTACACATGAAGCCTTCTGAGCGGCCTTGGTCCAGTCCAGCTCTCTCCCAACTCGCTCAGCCCTGCCCCTCAGTCTGTTGTGGGGAGAGGAAGGGGAAAGGGTATGAATCCAAACTCTTCTTCTTTTCCTACATCAGTAACTTAAATCACCCTTACCAGGGATTCCGTGCTCGATGTTCGGCTGCCCTCGCCGGACTCTTCCACCCCTTAAGTGCTCCTGACTGCCATAAGAACATAAGAACAGGCCAGCTGGATCAGACCAGAGTCCATCTAGTCCAGCTCTCTGCTACTCGCAGTGGCCCACCAGGTGCCTTTAGGAGCTCACATGCAGGAGGTGAAAGCAATGGCCTTCTGCGGCTGTTGCTCCCGAGGACCTGGACTGTTAGGGCATTGTCAATCTCAGATCAAAGAGGATCAAGATTGGTAGCCATAGATTGACTTCTCCTCCATAAATCTGTCCAAGCCCCCTTTCAAGCTATCCAGGTGAGTGGCCATCACCACCTCCTGTGGCAGCATATTCCAAACACCAATCACACGTTGCGTGAAGAAGTGTTTCCTTTGATTTGTCCTAATTCTTCCCCCCAGCATTTTCAATGGATGGCCCCTGGTTCTAGTATTGTGAGAAAGAGAGAAAAATTTCTCTCTGTCAACATATTCTACCCCATGCATAATTTTATAGACGTCAATCCTATCCCCCCTCAGACGTCTCCTCTCCAAACTAAAGAGTCCCAAACGCTGCAGCCTCTCCTCATAAGGAAGGTGCTCCAGTCCTTCAATCATCCTCATTGCCTTTCTCTGCACTTTTTCTGTCTCTTCGATATCCTTTTTGAGATGCGGCGACCAGAACTGAACACAGTACTCGAAGTGCGGTCGCACCACAGCTTTATATAAGGGCATGACAATCCTTGCAGTTTTATTATCAACTCCTTTCCTAATGATCCCCAGCACAGAGTTTGCCTTTTTCACAGCTGCCATGCATTGAGTTGACATTCCCATGGAACTATCGACTAAGACGCCCAAATCCCTTTCCTGGTCTGTGACTGATAGCACTGACCCCTGTAGCGTTTATGTGAAGTTTGGATTTTTTGCCCCCATGTGCATCACTTTACCCTTCGGGGTTGCGTCTTACAGGTGGCCATGAAGCACCCCTCCGCCGTGACGGCCTGCAACCTGGACCTGGAAAACCTGATCACCGACTCGAACCGCAGCATCGCCACCTTGGCCATCACCACCCTCCTGAAGACGGGCAGCGAGAGCAGCGTGGACCGGCTCATGAAGCAGATCTCGTCCTTCGTCTCCGAGATCTCCGACGAGTTCAAGGCGAGTCTCAGGCAGCTGGTCGGAACGTTATGGGATATTTTCTGCCCCCAAAATACTCACGAACGAGGCGGTCAGCAGTAAGCAGTTTATCGAAGACACGACTGCAGACGTGGAGAGAGGGCACCTTGGTGGGTGCGGCTCTCTGACGTCTGTGGCGCAGCACAGCTCATTTTTAAGGCCCCTGCTCTGCCCTCTTGCCCACCCCTCGAGTGGACACAAGGTTCACAATCTGACCAATCAGCTTGTAACACGTATCCCCTTGATACATCAGGGGCTTTCCACATGCAGGCATTAACTAAGCGAGCACAGAATACTTTTATTAGGAAATCAGCTAATTCTATATGTGGCACAAACATGCGTCAGTCTCCTGTGTTTCTGGCTACCACAGGCCTAGTTCCCTGTTCTTTCCTCCCTTCAGTTCCTCTTTTCTCTCTGTCTCATTTTCCATGCTGTGACCTTCACACTCAAGAAATACATTTTTCCATATCAGGAATAACACACACACACACCCCCAGAGGCGTATCGGGGGGGAAATGGCGCCCGGGGACGACACCTGATCCGGCCGCCACCCCCGCGCTCGGGGCGGTGGGCGGCTGTGCCGTGGTTCCCGTCCAAGCCACTCCCCCCGCCTCCCTGCAGGCCGCCTCCTGCCCTCCCCAGGGCCTGGACAGAAGGTCCCAGTTTCAGTCCACGGCAGGGGCGTAACGAGGCAAACTGTAGCCCTGGGCAAAACCTGAGTTGGATGCCCCCCCACCATGGGCGGCCACTCCACCACGACCAAATTTTTTTTTGCACCAGGACATTTGTGCCTGCAGGGGGTGCAGTTTTAGACATATCAGCACCAAAATTATCAGTGTTATCAGGAGACAGTTCTTACGCTACCACCCACGTTTGGTGAGGTTTGGCTCAAGGAGTCCAAAGCTATGGACTCCCAAAGGACTTTTAGTTCTCTGGGATCTCTGAAATGTTGGTGCCGCTCACCTAAAAGCTGCGCCCCCTGCAGGCCAAAAATGGAAAACCACTCAAAATACCCCCAAACGAACCCTGCATTTTGATCCCCCCCCCCCCACAAGGTGGTGCCCTGGGCAGCTGCCCACCTTGCCCAATGGGCATTACGCCCCTGGTCCACGGCATCTCCATTTTAAAAGGAGCAGGCGGTAGGCAATAAGAAAGACCCTGGAGAGCAGCTGCCAGCCTGAGTAGACAATACTGACCTTGAAGGACCGAGGGTCTGACTCAGTAGGAAGCAGCTTCGTGTGTGTTTGTGTTGGGTCAGCACCATCCCTGTGTCCGGGGAAAGTGGGGGAGGGGGGAAGTGCATGTGCACACCTGGTTTTCTCTCTCCTGAGTCGCCCGTTTCTCTTTGAGCTACTTGGGAAACAGGTGGGATAAAGATATCCTCAGCAGATCCTGCCTTGGTCGCATGCTGTTCTGTATCAGGGCTGTACCCAGAGGTGGGATCCAGCAGGTTCTCACAGGTTCCCTGGAGTAGGTTACTAATTATTTGTGTGTGCCGAGAGGGGGTTACTAATGGGTGATTTTGCCCCGTGATTTTTGCCTTAGTTACGCCCCTCCTCTCAGCAGTAGCGCGCAGGACTTGAAGCAGTCTAGCAGGAGGTGCACCGGCGTGCGTGGCAGCCTGCGCCTGCGTGCATTCGTTTCCGCCCAAGGACCGGCACAGCGGCTGCGTCCTTGCCACAGCCCCGCCCAGGAATGCCCCGCCCCCGAATGCCTGGCCACGCCCCCGCTGTGCTCCGCCCAGCCCCATTGGCGCTACGCCACAGTTTGAATCCCACCACCACGGGAACCTGCTACTAAAATTTTTGGATCCCACCACTGGCTGTACCTTGAGGGGGACTCACCTGGGAAGCTTTTCTCCGGGACTTCACGGGCAAGGGCGACCCATTCCTGCTCACGGGGGTGTTTCTCCGCCCTTGCAGGTGGTGGTGGTCCAGGCCATCAGCGCCCTCTGCCAGAAGTACCCCCGCAAGCACATCGTGATGATGACCTTCCTCTCCAACATGCTGAGGGATGACGTAAGTTTGATCACCTGCTGCGATCGTACGTGACGGCTGATGGGGGGGCTCAGAGGTCTTCGGGGTGAATCTTCAAAGGGGGTCACTAAATCGCCAAGCGCAGAAAGCCTGCGGGCGGGTCGTGGCTCAATGGTGGGACTCCTGCTTGGCCTGAAGAAGGGCCAAACGTCTGGCCTCTTCCTTTCAAAGGATTTTGGGCAGCTGATGCTAGTCAAAGTGACTGTCTCTGCCAGAGATCCTACAGCAGTGGTGGCGAACCTATGGCACGGGTGCCAGAGGTGGCACTCAGAGCCCTCTCTGTGGGCACACGCAAACAGAGTCCCCCCCCCCCCCACATCTAGGCTGGCCTGGGCCTCTGGGCTCGAATATTAGCATTAAACCTAAGACTTCACATACAAGCTACAAGGGTCAGTGCTATCAGTCACAGACCAGGAAAGGGATTTGGGCGTCTTAGTTGATACCTCCATGGGAATGTCCACTCAATGCATGGGAGCTGTGAAAAAGGCAAACTCTATGCTGGGGATCATTAGGAAAGGAATTGAGAATAAAACTGCAAGGATTGTCATGCCCTTATATAAAGCAGTGGTGCGACCGCACTTGGAGTACTGTGTCCAGTTCTGGTCGCCGCATCTCAAAAAGGATATCGAGGAGATAGAAAAAGTGCAGAGAAGGGCAACGAGGATGATTGAGGGACTGGAGCACCTTCCTTATGAGGAGAGGCTGCAGCGTTTGGGACTCTTTAGTTTGGAGAGGAGATGTCTGAGGGGGGATAGGATTGAAGTCTATAAAATGATGCATGGGGTAGAAAATGTTGACAGAGAGAAATTTTTCTCTCTTTCTCACAATACTAGAACCAGGGGGCATTCATTGAAAATGCTGGGGGGAAGAATTAGGACTAATAAAAGGAAACACTTCTTCACGCAACGTGTGATTGGTGTTTGGAATATGCTGCCACAGGAGGTGGTGATGGCCACTAACTTGGATAGCTTTAAAAGGGGCTTGGGCAGATTTATGGAGGAGAAGTCGATCTATGGCTACCAATCTTGATCCTCTTTGATCTGAGATTGCAAATGCCTTAACAGTCCAGGTGCTCGGGAGCAGCAGCAGCAGAAGGTCCTTGCTTTCACCTCCTGCATGTGAGCTCCCAAAGGCACCTGGTGGGCCACTGAGAGCAGCAGAGAGCTGGACTAGATGGACTCTGGTCTGATCCAGCTGGCTTGTTCTTATGTTCTTATGTTCTTAAGACCTAATTTTGGGGAAGCAGTGTAGGTAACCCTGTTAAGCGCTGTTAAACCCCACTGATTTTCATGCAAAGAACTAAAGTGCGATCCTTTACCTGGGAGTAAGCTCAGTTGCTGGCAATGGGGCTTGCTTCTGAGTAAACCCTCCTAGGGTTGTGATTCACCCGTTGGAAGAGTTGCACGGTTGCTTCAAAGCAAAGCCACCGACTACCACCAAGCTTGCTCCTGAGTAACGCACGCCTCTGAGCCAACCTTTTTTTAAAGCTAAAACCTCAGTATTCAGGTTAAATTGCCACGTTGGCACTTTGCGATAAATAAGTGGGTTTTGGGTGGCAGTTTGGGCACTCGATCTCGAAAAGGTTCGCTACCACTGTCCTAGAGAACTAATGCAAGTTAAAGGCAAGAAAACTGGGCCGGGGAACAAAGGATCCGACTTGGTATAGAATCATAGAATCATGGAGTTGGAAGAGACCCCAAGGCCATCAAGTCCAACCTCCAAAGAAAGAGACCACCACACTCTGAGGTAGTGCATTCCACTGTTGAACAGCCCTTCCTGTCAGGAAGTTTTTCCCCAATGTTTAGATGGGATCTCTTTTCCTTCACCTTGAACCCATGACTCCTGGTCCTAGTCTCTGGAGCAGCAGAAAACAAGCTTGCTCCCTCACCAACATGACATCCCTTCAAATATCTAAACAGGAGTATCATGTCACCCCTTAACCTTCTCTTCACCAAACTGAACATCCCCAGCTCCCTAAGGCTCTCCTCATAAGGCATGGATTCCAGACCTTTGACCATTTTGGTTGCCCTCCCCTGGACCCGTTCCAGCTTGTCAATATCCTTCTTGAATTGCGGTGCCCAGAACTGTACGCAATATTCCAGATGAGGTCTAACCAATGCGGAATAGAGAGCTACAATTACTTCCCTCAGTCTAGACCAGTGACAGCTAACCTTTTCGAGACTGAGTGCCCAAATTGCAACCCAAAACCCACTTATTTATCACAAAGTGCCAACATGGCAATTTAACCCGAATACTGAGGTTTTAGTTTAGAAAAAACGGTTGGCTCCAAGGCGTGCGTTACTCAGGAGTAAGCTTGGTGGTAGTCGGTGGCTTTGCTTTGAAGCAACTGTGCAACTCTTCCAACGGGTGAATCACAACGCTAGGAGGGTTTACTCAGAAGCAAGTCCCATTGCCAGCAACCAAACTTACTCCCAAATAAAGGATCACGCTTTAGTTCTTTGCATGAAAATCAGTGGGGTTTAACAGTGCTTAACAGGGTTACCTACACTGCTTCCCAAAACTAGGGCTTAGGTTTAATGCTAATAATCGAGCCCAGCAGCCCAGGGCAGCCTAGATGTGTGTGGGGGGGGGGGGGGCTCTGTTTGCGCATGCCCACAGAGAGGGCTCTGAGTGCCACCTCTGGCACCCGTGCCATAGGTTCTCCACCACTGGTCTAGACACTATACTCCTGTTGATACAGCCCAGAATCTCATTGGCGAAGACAACTTCACATGCCTACCTAAATCATAAAGACTAACGCTCATATATTGCAACTAGACCATATTTTCCACACAAGCTGATTTAAGCATTTTTGACTCAGGCTTGGAAAGTTTATTTTCTGTTGCCCCAGAAGGCCGGACCAGAACCAACGGGCTGAAATTGCATCGAAAGAGCGTACGACTAAACATCAGGAAGAACTTAGTGGCCCAGGCTTCCTCGGGAGGTTGTGGGCTCTCCTTCTGTGGAGGTTTTAAGCAGAGGCTAGACGGCCATCTGTCAGCAAGTCTGATTCTGTGAATTTGGGCAGACTATGATGGGGAGGGCCAGAAGGGATGAGTCAGTGATTTGCCCTTTCTTTCAGGCCCACCATAATGCTGATCACCATTTTGGGATCAGTAAGGAATTTAACATTAAAACACTAGCAGCAGTGATCTTCCACAATTAAAATAAATAGATGTTGTCCGGCATTAACCTCCTGGGAGGGGACAGGCCGATATTCAATCAGCAGATGACAAAGCTGTAAGGAGCAACAAAGAAGGTCTCACTCAGCGGCCAGCCTCACCAAAGGCCCGGTGGAACAGCTCGGTTTTACAGGCCCTGCGTAAAAGGAAAATGTTTATACAGTAAAAGGTTTATACAGTAAAAGGAAAAGGTTTATACAGCCTGAAGAAAAACCATTTGACATTTACATGCCAGTGAAGGCTTTGTTTGTTTATTTGTTTAGAAAAGAATTTTCCTGCAGGCCAGATTGACCAGGGATCCGGGGAGGTCCTTTTTGCCTTCCTCTGGGCATAGAGCTGGGTAATTGGGGTGGGAGGGGTACTTGTGAATTTCCTGGGTTGTGCAGGATGTTAGATTAGATGACCCTTGAGGTCCCCACCAGCCCTATGCTTCTATATTTTCCGAGGCCTACATAAAGCCCCAGGTTCAATCCTCGGAATGTGCGTTTAAAAAGGGAACTGGGTAGCCGGTGAATGTGGAGATAGTTTTGGAGGGCAGCCTTGTTAGTCTCCAGTACAAAAGCTAGATTTTAGTCCAGTAGCAATTTAGAGACCCACCAGATTTTCGGAGCGTGGGCTTCTGAAGGGCAAAGCTCTCTTTGTCAGGTACTCACGATACTGATACCCTGAAATCTTGTTGATCTCTAAGGTGCTGCTGGACTCAGATCTAGGTTAACGTGAAGGATTCTTGGCAGAACCCCTGGAAAGTTTGCCTGCCCGTTACAGTAGGCCGTGCTGACTTGGATAGACCAGTTATCTGATTCAGTGTAATGTAGCTCAGATAATATTTGCTGGGAGTTTGAGAAGGGACCTCACCGAGGACTCCCGAGTAGCCTAGCAGTTGTGGGATAAGGGGACAGTTCTTAAGGATAAAAAATGGTTTGAGCGACGGGAAGCAGAGACCTGTGGGACCGGTGAATAGCGGAGCCTCGCAAGATCCGTCCTGTGATTGGTGCTGTTTCATTGGCTCATAAATGATTTTAAATTGGGGGTGACCACTAAGACAGTCAAGTTTGCAGGCAGTGCTAAATCATTCAGGATGATGAAAGGTATTATCGAAGGCATTCATAACTGGAATCAACCGACTGTTGTGGGTTTTCGGGGCTGTGTGACTGTGGTCTGGTGGTTTTAGCTCCTACCTTTCTGCCCTCATCTGTGGCTGGCATCTTCCGTGACACTCCTCTAGCCAGAGATGGGGGAAAACGTTGGGGGCTGAAATCATCAGACCTTGCCCACGTAGCTCAGAAAACTCACATCAGCCAAGACCAGTGAAGAGCTACAAAAAAGGGGGATATCTCTAAACGGAATGAGCCAACACAACATAGCAAATGAAATTCAGCGTGGGTGAGCATATCGGAGGACGAAATCCTAATTTGAAATTTACGCTGGTAGGCTCCGGACTGGAGAGAAGGGCAACGAGGATGATTGAAGGATTGGAGCATCTTCCTTATGAGGAGAGGCTGCAGCGTTTGGGACTCTTTAGTTTGGAGAGGAGGCGTCTGAGGGGGGATATGATAGAAGTCTATAAAATTATGCATGGGGTAGAAAACGTTGACAGAGAGAAATTTTTCTCTCTTTCTCACAATACTAGAACCAGGGGGCATCCATTGAAAATGCTGGGGGGAAGAATTAGGACAAATCAAAGGAAACACTTCTTCACGCAACGTGTGATTGGTGTTTGGAATATGCTGCCACAGGAGGTGGTGATGGCCACTCACCTGGATAGCTTTAAAAGGGGCTTGGACAGATTTATGGAGGAGAAGTCAATCTATGGCTCCCAATCTTGATCCTCCTTGATCTGAGGTTGCAAATGCCTTAACAGACCAGGTGCTCAGGAGCAGCAGCAGCAGAAGGCCATTGCTTTCACCTCCTGCCTGTGAGCTCCCAAAGGCACCTGGTGGGCCACTGCGAGTAGCAGAGAGCTGGACTAGATGGACTCTGGTCTGATCCAGCAGGCTAGTTCTTATGTTCTTATGGACGCGACTGAAAGGGAAATATCTTGGGGTTATAGTGGAAAGCTCAGTGAAAAATGTTGATGGTGTGCAGCAGCGGTAAAAAAGTCAAATTGGAATTGAAAATAAAACCAATTGATATTGTAATCCCCCTATGTCAGGGGTCTGCAAGCTGCGGCTCTCCAGATGTTCATAGACTACAATTCCCATCAGCCCCTGCCAATTGGCCATGCTGGCAGAGGCTGATGGGATTTGTAGTCCATGATCATCTGGAGAGCCGCAGGTTGCAGACCCCTGCCCTATGTAAGCATTGACAGAGCCTCATTTGGGATACTGTGAATGACTCTGGTCTCTATCTCAAAAAAGGCGCAGCAGAGCTGAACAGGTTAGCCGAGACGGTTGGGGGCAATGGGTCTGCAACCTGCGGCTCTCCAGATGTTCATGGACTATAATTCCCATCAGCGCAGGGAGCAGCAGTGGCGTAGGAGGTTAAGAGCTCGTGTATCTAATCTGGAGGAACCGGGTTTGATTCCCAGCTCTGCCACCTGAGCTGTAGAGGCTTATCTGGGGAATTCAGATTAGCCTGGGCACTCCCACACACGCCAGCTGGGTAACCTTGGACTAGTCACAGCTTCTCGGAGCTCTCTCAGCCCCACCTACCTCACAGGGTGTTTGTTGTGAGGGGGGGAAGGGAAAGGAGATTGTCAGCCCCTTTGAGTCTCCTGCAGGAGAGAAAGGGGGGATATAAATCCAAACTCCTCCTCCTCCTCTTCTCCTCCTCCTCTTCTCCTCCTCCTCCTCCTCCTCCTCCTCCTCCTCCTCCTCCTCCTCCTCCTCCTCCTCCTCCTTCTTCTTCTTCTTCTTCTTCTTCTTCTTCTTCTTCTTCTTCTTCTTCTTCTTCTTCTTCTTCTTCTTCTTCTTCTTCTTCTTCCATGAACATCTGGAGAGCTGCAGGTTGCAGACCCTTGGTTGGGGGAATGGTTGGGGCACCTTTCCTATGAGATGACCGGGTGAAGAGTCTGGGACTTTTCAGTTTAGAAAAAGAACAATAAGGGGAGGACATAATAGAAGTGTAGAAAATACGCATGTGTAGAAAAAGCAGACTGAGGGGATTTTTTCTTCCTCATAATATTGTTACTTGGGGCCACTTAATGTAATAGTTGATGGGCGATAAATTGGATCATTCATATTTTTTAAAATTTGTACTTAAAAGTCTTTACATCACGAAAAGCACATCCCCCCCTCCCCCAAATCGTCACAAAACTAATCAAAATGAACTAAAAGAAATATTCCTGTAAATCTGTACTGATGTTAACGTAATTGGCCTGTCCATTTGGGGAGGCCTGGAAGATGCAGAGAAACTCTGGCTCCTTAAATTATTCCTTTCAAAAGTAAAAAAAATATTTAACAGCCCTTTGGAACAATTTGGACCGTAGACTGAGATTGTGGTGGTGGTGTAGGACAGTGATGGTGAACCTTTTTGAGACCGAGTGCCCAAATTGCAACCCAAACCCCACTTATTTATCGCAAAGTGCCAACCCGGCAATTTAACTTGAATGCTGAGGTTTTAGTTTAGAAAAAACCGGTTGTCTCCCTCTTCCTCCACCCCACTCGCTCGAGCAGGGGCCAGCCTGCTCTAGCCTCCAGCAAGTCCCCTGCGCACCGCTCTGTGCCTCTCTAGCATCTCTGCCTCCTCTGCGCCCCCCCCCCTCGGGCAGCAGCCACCAGCACAGGCACCAGGCCCACCAGCCGAGTCCTCTCTGCTCACCGTGGTGCATGCACAGAGGCCCAGGCCATTCTAGATGTGTGTGTGTGTGGGGGGGTGATTTTCCTCCCCCCACATGACGAACTCTGTGTGCGTGTGCCCACAGAGAGGGCTCCGAGTGCCACCTCTGGCACCCGTGCCATAGGTTCGCCATCACTGGTGTAGGAAAACAGTGGATTTGGATTTGCCTTATTTGCCTCTCACCTGATCTCCACCCTTGTGCTTTTCAATATCTCCTCCCCACATCCACGAGGACTGGAAACCTCCTTTCCCTTTTCTCTCGGACTGTTTAGCCACGACGGCAATCGTCACGCTTTTCTCGGCCGTGAGTTGCCTGCAGCTGCCATAATCGGGAACGATATCTTGCCCCAGGAGATCCAGACTTTATTTTCGCACGTTTAGAAATAGTTCATTAGCGTGGCGGCATGCCTGGTGGCGAGTGACCACGTGGGCCCGGCTGTAACCCTGGTGTCCTTGCCCCCCATCCTCACCCCCAGGGTGGCTTTGACTACAAGCGAGCCATCGTGGACTGCATCATTGGCATCATTGAGGAAAACCCCGAGAGCAAAGAGTCTGGCCTGGCTCACCTCTGTGAGTTTATTGAGGACTGCGAACACACGGTGCTGGCCACGAAGATCCTCCACCTGCTCGGCAAGGAGGGGCCCCGGACCCCCGCCCCGTCCAAGTACATCCGCTTCATTTTCAACCGGGTGGTGCTGGAGAATGAAGCCGTGAGGGCCGGTGAGTTGGTTCCCCTCTCCCTTCCAGCCCCTGTCCTGGAGGGGAGCCCTTAAGCATAAGCATAAGCATTTTATTGTTCCAAGCATTCCCTTGGCTTGGAACCAGTGGCGACGCTGGTCCCGGAGGTCCTGATTGGAGCTTGGGAGAGGCACATCCATGGTACTGAGAGGGCGATTCCGCACACGAGTAAAATAGGTTTGACCCAGTTCCCTGAGAAGGGTACTGACCTAGGTCGAAGCCATTGTTGTTCCCCACTGCAACCAGCTCGATCCCAGCTCGGAGGGCGGGATCGTCCTGTGCCTCTTCGCCGCTCCGTTCCGATTGGCTACTGTTCTACGGCCATGTTCCATCTATCCCCACACACGTTATTTAAAAAAACTGCCACAGGAATGGAGGGATGAAGGTGGCGTTTTTTGATTGGCCAGCTGTACGCATGCCCGAAACACTCAGCTGTGATTGGCTGAACGGGGGACTCCTGGCACCAGAGATTCCCCACTTTACTGGAATGGAGCTGAGTCCGAGCGGGGTTCCCTGGAAAAGTAGTCGTTCCCAACTGGAGTCGGAAATTTGTCCGTTACACGGGGCGAAGCTGGTGCAAAACCATGTCGCTCCCAGTGGTTGTGCAGAGCACTTGGGTCGAACGCAGCTCGAACTTAGGTCAATAACGCAAGTGCGGAATCGACCGAGTGAGAAGGGCGTGGGAACAGACTTTGGGGGAGCAAGAAGAGGAGGAGTTTGGATTCGTACCCTGCCCCTCTCTCTCTCCTGGAAGAAGACTGACGGTGGCTGGCTTCCAGACTTCTTTCTCTTCCTCTCCCCACTAAAACGGTCTCTGGGTGGGGCAGCTTTGGAAGAAGCTCCTGCTTTCCTGCAGTCACAGACTCCGTTTCCTCTTTCAGCGGCCGTGAGCGCGCTGGCCAAGTTCGGGGCCCAGAACGAGAGCCTCCTCCCCAGCGTCCTGGTGCTGTTGCAAAGGTGAGACTGAGGCCTGGCTGGACCGTTCTTTTCATTTTAGGCTGAGATTGACTGGAGAAGAACATAAGAACATAAGAATGAGCCTGCTGGATCAGACCAGAGTCCATCTAGTCCAGCTCTCTGCTACTCGCAGTGGCCCACCAGGTGCCTTTGGGAGCTCATGTGCAGGAGGTGAAAGCTAGGGCCTTCTGCTGCTGCTGCTCCTGAGCACCTGGTCTGCTAAGGCATTTGCAACCTCAGATCAAGGAGGATCAAGATTGGGAGCTGGCTTTGAAAGACTCGAACCAACCCCTGGTTTGCCATGACGTCTGGATTCTAGCGCCAGGGTGAATTGAGCCTGGAACCTCCTCAAACCCTAGGCATCTAAACCAGGGGTGTCAAGCTGTGGCCCTCCAGGTGTTTTTGGACTACGATTCCCATCACCCTCTGCCAGCAATGCCAGCTGCCCAGGTTGCCAGGGGCTGGTGGGAATTGTAATCCGTGAATATCTGGAGAGCCAGAGTTTGGCACCCCTGGTCTGAACTGTAGCTTAGAACTGGAGTTCAATTCAAGACTCCTGGAAGCGGCAACATTTCTGTTGCACTCGGCAGGCGCAAGAGGGAGGGAGGCATGCCGACGATTGCAGCAACCAGCTGACACGGCGTTGTCTGGATGTGCCCACCAGTGGCGTATCTACCTAGGGACAAGGGGTACCCCTTGTCCCTAGGTAGATACGCCACTGGTGGGCACATTGTCCCTGGGCGCCACTCTTCTGGTCACGTGGGAGGCGCAAAATCAGCCCCCCACGTGTCCTGCTGCCTTGTCGTTTTCATGTGCCTCAACCCCGTCCGCGGCACGAAAAAACGAGGCAGCAGGACTTCCTACTGCCTCCAAGCGCCCTCAACCCCCCTGGACTCCCCCCTCCCTTCCTCCCCCCCCTCCGGCTGGGGTCCCAGCTGGCAGCCTGCAGTCTCTTCTGACCTCCCCTCTGGGCCTGGAGGCGAGGTCAAAAGAGATTGCAGGCTGCCGGCTAGGAGTCCAGCTGGCGGTGGGCACCCTAGATCAGTGGTGGCGAACCTTTGGCACTCCAGATGTTATGGACTACAATTCCCATCAGCCCCTGCCAGCATGGCCAATTGACCATGCTGGCAGGGACTGATGGGAATTATGATCCTGTATCTGGAGTAAAATTACTTCCTACCGGCTCATTATGCCCATGTCCATGGTGACATGGGTGGGGTCGAGGACAGTGGGGGTGGAGCCTGGGGGCAGCAGGGGCGGAGCTGGGGTGGTGAGGGGGCAGAGCCCGGGGGGCGTCCTGGAGACAATTTGTCTCCGGGCGCCATTTACCCCCGGTATGCCTCTGGTGCCCACTGTGGGCTCAGGCTCGAACCACACCCTCTGCCAGTGTAGCAGTTTAGCGCCCTCTGCTGAACCTTTGCCCCATGACCCCAAACCCTCCCAATCATCTCCTCTTGCTGACCCCCTTGTGCTCCTTCGCCGGGCAGGTGCATGATGGACAGCGATGACGAAGTTCGCGACCGAGCCACCTTCTACCTGAACGTGCTGCAGCAGAGGCAGCTGGCTTTGAACGCCGCCTACATCTTCAACGGTTGGTGCTGGGCCGCGCGATTGCTTTTTGGCCACCACTGCAGCCTCAGTTCTGCACAGTGGCCTTCGGTGTTGCAAAATAAGACTTTTAGCTTCTTCCGGAGAAGCTGTCCATCCCCTTTCACTGTCTGTAGGAAGTTTGGTCTGGGTCAGAGCTCTTCTTTCCCCGGGACTTTACGACTGATTTCTCCTCTGTTGAGATCTCAAGGCCTTTGGCGGGTTCAGGGTATGTTAACGGCAACTTTATATCCCACGTTTCGCTTCGGAATTGGCCCTTTGGTGACCGTTTGGCAAAACATGTTCAAATTGAATCCAAAAGTAAAATAGCCAACTCCACCCCTCCCCCCCCCTTCTATTCAAACGTCACCACCCCCTCAAAAGAAAAGCCCTGGCACACAGAAGAAGAAGAGTTTGGATTTATATCCCCCCTTTCTCTCCTGCAGGAGACTCAAAGGGGCTGACAATCTCCTTGCCCTTCCCCCCTCACATCAAACACCCTGTGAGGTGGGTGGGGCTGAGAGAGCTCCGAGAAGCTGAGACTAGCCCCAGGTCACCCAGCTGGCGTGTGTGGGAGTGCCCAGGCTAATCTGAATCCCCCAGATAAGCCTCCACAACTCAGGCGGCAGAGATGGGAATCAAACCCGGTTCCTCCAGATTAGATACACGAGCTCTTAACCTCCTACGCCACTTGCAGTGTTTTTGGGAGAGCCAGTGTGGTGTAGTGGTTAAGAGTAGGTGGATTTCAATCTGGAGAACCGGGGTTTGATTCCCCACTCCTCCACCTGAGTGGCAGAGGCACATCTGGTGAACCAGATGTGTTTCCGCATTCCTACATTCCTACTGGGTGACCTTGGGCTAATCACAGTTCTTCAGAACTCTCTCAGCCCCACCTATCTCACAAGGTATCTGTTGTGGGGAGAGGAAGGGAAAGGAGCTTATAAGCCGCCTTGAGTCTCCTTACAGGAGAGAAAGGTGGGATATAAATCCAAAACTCTTCTCCCAATGTGGATACCCATTTTCACCTCTTCAGAGAGCCCATTTCACGGAGCAGGAGCCAAGGTGGCATGTCCCGGGCTCTGGGCCAGCCTGTGCGGTGGGGTACCCAACAGACGGCTGCCTGTTGGGCCATAGTTGACACACAAGGACATGTGGAAGGAGTCTGTCCTGCAGATCTACGGGCCCAGTATAACATAGGGCTTTGATGGTCGTAACCTGCTTCTTCAGTTGAACATAAACAGACTGGCAGCCAATAGAGCAGCAGTGGCATAGGAGGTTAAGAGCTCGTGTATCTAATCTGGAGGAACCGGGTTTGATTCCCAGCTCTGCCGCCTGAGCCGTGGAGGCTTATCTGGGGAATTCAGATTAGCCCGTGCACTCCCACACACGCCAGCTGGGTGACCTTGGGCTAGTCACAGCTTCTCGGAGCTCTCTCAGCCCCACCTACCTCACGGGGTTTTGTTGTGAGGGGGGAAGGGCAAGGAGATTGTCAGCCCCTTGGAGGCTCCTGCGGGAGAGAAGGGGGGGATATAAATCCAAACTCCTCCTCCTCCTCCTCCTCCTCCTCCTCCTCCTCCTCCTCCTCCTCCTCCTCCCCCCCCTCCTCCCTCTTCTTCTTCTTCTTCTTCTTCTTCTTCTTCTTCTTCTTCTTCTTCTTCTTCTTCTTCTTCTTCTTCTTCTTCTTTAACGCTTCTTCTTAACTTCTTCTTCTTCTTCTTCTTCTTCTTCTTCTTTAACTTCTTTCTTCTTCAATATAGCTGTTGAGGGCAGCGTCGTTCCCCTACATCTAGACCAGGGGGGTCCTTGCAACCTCTTTTGACTCTCCCGGAGTGTTCATGGACTACTGGAAATCCCATCATGCCCACTGCCACCCACTGACCAAAATTGCCCCGATGCTGGCAGGGGCTGATGAAATGTATCCACGAACATAATCCTGGGGCTATCTGAGCACCACAGGTGGATTAACTGAGCAAACTAGACTATCCAACTGACCAGAGCTGCCTGCGCATTAGCTTGGATCAGTTAGCCGGCTTCTGTGTTGTGTCTTCAAGGGTAGCCCCATGTAGAGCATGTTCAAGTAATCCAGCTGTTGGTGCAAGGGACATATAGAAGGAGATGGTCCATCAGATAGGTCAGTGATGGCGAACCTTTTCGAGGCCAAGTGCCGAGACTGCAACCCAAAACCCACTTATTTATGCATGAAAGTTGCCAACATGGCAGATTTAACCTGAATACTGGGGTTTAGGTTTAGAAAAAAAGCGGTTGGCTCTAGAGGAGCGTGTGTTACTTTCCGGGAGTAAGCTTGGTGGCAGTTGTTTGGCTTTGCTTTGAAACAGCCATGCAACTCTTCAAGCGGGTCGAATCACGCGACCCTGGGGAGGAGTTTACTCAGAAGCAAGCCCCATTGCCAGCAACCGAGAGCTTACTCCCAGGCAAAGGATGTTACTTTGGATTTCTTACGCGCCGAAAATCGGTGGGTTTAACGAAGCGTTTAACAGGGTTTACCTACGCACCTGCTTCCCAGAAACTAAGGTTTAATGCTAATAATCTAGCCCAGTGGCCCAGGCCAGCCTAGATGTGTGTATGTGTGTGTGGCGGAGGGCAATTTCCCCCCCCCCCCAATGAACTCTGTGTGTGCCCACAGAGAGGACTCTGAGTGCCACCTCTGGCACCTGTGCCATAGGTTCGCCATCACTGAGATAGGTTGTAGCTTGGGACAGGCATCTGACATTAACTGTGCTCCTCTGAACTGTGCTCCTGCTCTCCTTGCTGGCAGGCATGGCCTTCTCCCTGGTACCTCCTTCTCTGTCCCCTTCTGCCTTGCCGGCCACGGTGCACATTTCACATAGCGGTCACTTAAGCCCTGCTGAATAGTCTCCGAGCCCTTTGCCATTGTCCACCTCACATGCTTTGCCTCTCTGGGCACTTGAACTTGATGGCCCTTGGGGTCTCTCCCAATTCTATGATTCTTTGGAGTGCTGTGTGGTTTCCGGGCTGTATGGCCGTGTTCTAGCAGCATTTCTCTCCTGATGTTTCGCCTGCATCTGTGGCTGTTATCATCCAGAATCCTCTGAAGATGCGAAGCGAAGCGTCAGGAGAGAATGCCTGCTGACCGATTCTGTCATACAACCAGGCTCCTAACACTTCAATGAGTATTCGGCCGTGGCAAGCCGACAATCTATGATTCTTTGTTTGCAGGCCTGACGGTCTCTGTTCCTGGGCTGGAAAAGGCCTTGCACCAGTACACCCTGGAGCCTTCGGACAAGTCATTTGACATGAAATCTGTGCCTCTTGCCACTGCCCCCATCTCTGAGCAGAAAACAGGTAAAGAGCCAGGTTGAGTTTAGAGAGAGAGAGCATACCGCTGGACCCCAGTGGGTTTTGTGCTCCAAACAAATGCTTGTGTGCGCCTTGCCATCCAGGTGAGAAATGTAGGCGAGGGTTATCATAGCAGGAAACATTCCAGGTGCCCTTGTATTGCATCAGGGTCAGTTCTGTCCATTCGGACCGTCTGTCCCGTCTCAAGAGTTTTCTGTTTCATCTTGGATGAAATGGCTGCCGACCCTCCTTTTGGTTTTGTGCCTTTGTCTGTTTTTAATCGCGTTCCTTGGTCATTTTAAATACGTGTTCACCGCTCTGATGCTTTAATGTTGGCTGATGTCTGCAGCCTAAGCGAAGCGATGATCAGGCGGATGGGGGGAGCACAAAGAAGTGGTTTTCAACAAATAAATAAATAAATAAACCCCGGGGAAAAAATGGCGCAGAGACCCACAGGGGAACTGCCTCCCAGTCTGAGCAGGCCCGAGGAGACTGACCCTAGAGTGGAACTTAACAATTTCAAAAGCCAAAGGGTAGGGAACCTCAGCTTATAGGCAAGAGCATCGCGGCTCTTTCTGCCCTTGCACTCGCGGCACTCCGCGATGCCGAGCCCACTGGCCCCATCCTTGCACCCGCCCTGCGAATGGCAGAAGGCGGGCCTTGTAGCAATCATGTTGCTTCTCAGAGATGGCCGAGGAATTAAAGGTAAAACCCCAATATATACAGTGTTATATTTATTTTTAAATGTCAAAATTATTTCGCTGGCTCAGAACCAAAGTGTTTTTCTTTTCCCACTGGAGAAAACGGGTCCAAATAGGCTCTTTGGAGTGTTAAAGGTTCCTACCCTGAATCATCAGGGTGGGCCAAGGGTTAGATCAGTGGTGGCGAACCTTTGGCACTCCAGATGTTATGGACTACAATTCCCACCAGCCCCTGCCAGTATGGCCAATTGGCCATCCATAATATCTGGAGTGCCAAAGGTTCGCCACCACCACGGGGTTAGATCCTGATTGAGGCTGTTGTGTGTGTGTTTCAGCTGGCTCACAACAGCTGGGAACGGGGCAAGTGAAAAACTGTTGCATAGTTAACGTCGACATAGTCAAGTTGCATAGTTAACGTCGGCCAGAATGTATGGCAGTAGGGGAGGGAGGAACTGATAGGACAGCCAGATGTTGTTATCTTCTGACTCTTTTGGCTGCAGACATTGATTGATTGATTGATTGATTGATTGATTGATTGATTGATTGATTGATTGATTGATTGATTGATTGATTGATTGATTGATTGGATTTCATAGACCGTCTCATCCCCGGAGGGCTCTAGGCGGTTCACAGTACAAAGTAATGACCAATAAATAACTTAAAACACAACTAGAAGACATTTAAAATCAATATGCAGCGTAACAATTCACATGACAGCAGTCTAAAGCCCATGTTAATGTTAATGGCACCCGGTCTTAAGGCTGGGAGGGGCTGGCAGCGCCCAAAGGTGAAACCAATATGGGCACTGCCAGAGATGACAAAATATGGCCGGGGCCTCTTGAAGGGGCAGCCAATCCGCGGCCAGCCTGGCAAAAGCCAGGTGAACAACTTCGGTCTTACAGGCCCTGCTTGGAACTCACCAAGGTCCCGCGGAGGCCGGAACAAACTCGGAGGAAGCGTTCCACCAGAGCAGGGGAGCCAGGGCCGTAAAGATCTTTGAACCCAGAGTTCCCTTCCAGTGGATTCCTGTACAATCCCGCCCTTCCCTCTGTTTCCTTTCAGAAATTTCCCTGGTGGCTAGCAAGCCAGAGAAAGTGGCTCCTTCACGGCAGGACATATTCCAAGGTATATACCCTGGTGCCACGTTTCAGTTGCCTGGAGGGCAGCAGGAAGTTCGACAGTCATGGTGGGAGGTGGAACTTCTTGTGCCTGTCTGTCAAGGTGCCTTAAGAGCCGCCTCTTCCCCTGCAGAGCAACTCGCTGCCATTCCGGAGTTCAAGAACTTGGGACCGCTCTTCAAGTCGTCTGAGCCGGTGCAGCTGACGGAGGCGGAGACGGAGTATTTTGTCCGCGCTGCATCAAGCACGTCTTCCTGAATCACATCGTCTTCCAGGTAAAGCGAGTATCGGAGTTGTGGCCACACTGAGAGAGACTTCAGCCTCTGGGCTCAAAGAGAGTCCAAACCAGTCTGTGGGAGACGCATTTATCTTTCGTCACCCTTTAACCATAACCAGCGCGGTGTAGTGGTTAAGAGCAGGTGGATTCTAATCTGGAGAACTGGGTTTGATTCCCCACTCCTCCACCTGAGTGGCTGAAGCTTATCTGGTGAACCAGATGTGTTTCCGCACTCCTACATTCCTGCTGGGTGATCTTGGGCTAGTCACAGTTCTTTGGACCTCTCTCAGCCCCACCTATCTCACAAGGTGTCTGTTGTGGGGAGAGGAGGGGAAAGGAGCTTGTAGCCACCTTGAGTCTCCTTACAGGAGAGAAAGGTGGGGTATATATCTAAATTCTTTATCCTCCTCCTCCTCCTCCTCCTCCTCCTCCTCCTCCTCCCCCCTTAAACATACCCCAGTTCTCTAAGCCACTGTTCCTAGGGCAGGGAATCCAGACC
Source organism: Sphaerodactylus townsendi (assembly GCF_021028975.2). Taxonomy (NCBI): domain Eukaryota; kingdom Metazoa; phylum Chordata; class Lepidosauria; order Squamata; family Sphaerodactylidae; genus Sphaerodactylus; species Sphaerodactylus townsendi. The sequence goes on along the minus strand of NC_059430.1, from coordinate 7,028,608 downwards.
TTTGACCATTTTGGTTTCTTCCCCTTCCTCCCAGTTTGATTGCACAAACACCCTCAATGACCAGCTTCTGGAACGGGTGACGGTACAGATGGAGCCTTCGGAGGCCTACGATGTGCTGCGCTGCGTCCCGGCCCCCAGCCTCTCCTACAACCAGCCGGGCATATGTTACACGCTGGTCCGCCTGCCCCTGGATGACCCCACGGCAGGTGAGGTAGCTCTCTCCGTCTATAACCGTCAAGGTGTTCACGTGGAGCAAGGCCCGGCCAAGATGTTTTGGGCCCAGTGGGGGGAGGTGGGGCCTGCCTTTCATCTCGCCTTCCCCGCCCCTTCCCCCTCACTGTTTTTTATTGTTTGCAGGATTTTAGAAGATCTTTTAAAAAGGCTTTAAAAGGGGATTAGACAGATTCATGGTCCATTGATGGCCATGATGACTATAGGACTCGTTGAAGACCCTGAATCCCAGCCAGGAGGCAGCATCAAGGGTGGGCCGCAGCCTCTCTTCCCTGCTGCTAAGCCTCCAGAACACGGTGGTTGGCCACTGGGTGAGACAGGATGCCGGACTAGATGAGACCACTGATCTAATCCAGCAGGGCTGTCCTGATGTCCTTGTTGGGGGAAGGCCTTGGCCTCTGCCGTGTTGTTGGCCCTCTAGAAGAACTGGTTGGCCAGTGTGTGAGATGGGATACTGAATTAGATGGGATCTTACTGGTTTGATCCACCAGAGCTCTTCTGATAAACGCCTCGGCCTCTACGCCCTGTTGGACCTCCGGAGGAACTGGTTGGTCACTGTGTGGGATGGGATACTGGACTAGATGGATCTTCTGGCCAGATCCAGCAGGGTTGTTCTGATGTTCTTCTTCTAGAACCGTGGTGGCGAACCTTTGGCACTCCAGATGTTATGGACTACAATTCCCATCAGCCCCTGCCAGCATGGCCAATTGGCCATGCTGGCAGGGGCTGATAAGAGTCCTGCCCTGGAGTGCCAAAACCGCCACCACTGCCTCTAAGAGCTTGTGAGGTATGATAAGAATTTCGAAACAGATTGAGAGAAAAGAAAGTACCCCATGAAGCCAATATAAATTATATTTACAATAACCTGTGTGAGGCTGAGTAGAAGCCATCGAAAAGCATGAATTAGAAGTATCCGTTTCCTCCTTGTGTATTTAAAAGAATTTGGACTTAAGCCTGTGCACAATGTTTGGACTTATTGTGAGATCGCATTACAGAATACTTACCTAGAGTGGATTTCTATAAAATGTTGATAGATGATCCAAGATGGACTACGGTATATATTTATGTGTATACATGTTTTAGCATTGATTGAATGCCTACATGCAGGAAGTTGAACTGATGGGAGGAAATTATGAACTAAATACTACACCTGAATTAATATGGATGACCCTGAATCTATCTGTTATAATTGTTAAAAAATAAGTTGAACTTACCATAGCCGGATGTATTTTTTTTATTATGATCACGTTTTATGAAAGTTAGGAGTTAGCCCACAAGATCTGGCGTTGGAGAGGCGGCAGTAACAGATGCGTAATGGAATAGCATAAATAAACCCCTCTCCCTCGTTGCTTGTCTTCACCCCAGTGGCCCTGCACTTTCAGCTGCGGTGATGGAAGTTCACTTGCGTCCGGATCTGTGACCCCAACTAGGCGTGCCGGTGATGATAGTTCCACGGCTTGATAGATCATTAGTAAGCAGCTTCCTGGATCCGTGTTTGAACTTTAGGCGGGGGGAGGCCCAGGGATCAGGAAGCTTAGGATCAGGAAGATTGGTGAATTATTTGGAATATGCTGCCACAGGAGGGGTGGTAGCCTCACCTGCGATAGCTTTAAAAGGGCTTGGACAGATTTATGGAGGAAGAAGTCGATCTATGGCCACCAATCTTGATCCTCTTTTGATCTGAGATTGCAAATGCCTTAGCAGACCAGGTGCTCAGGAGCAGCAGCAGCAGCAGAGCCATTGCTTTCACATCCTGCCGTGAGCTCCCAAAAGGCATCTGGTGGGCCCTGCAGTGGCAGAGGGGCGCTGGACTAGATGGACTCTGAAATTACCGATCAGCTGAAGCATTCTTATGTTCTTATGTTCTTAAGCTCGAGGCTAGAGAGCCACCTGAACTAGATTTTATTTTCAAAAGTGCAAAAAGACACGCCGCTATAGATGGCAGCTAGTGCCCACGTGTTTGGGGAAACTGCGTTCTCAGCAGGCACATTAATCAGGGTAATGAATTCTGTGTCCACCAGGGTTTTCCCCTTCTGAACACTCCACGGAGGCTTTAGAGCAGAGATTAATTTCCATCCTTCTGTTTTTAAAAACATCGTTTCAGGTTTTGTCGAAGGCTTTCATGGCGGCGAGGAATCGCACAAGTGCTGTGTGGTTTCGGGCTGTCTGGCCGATGTTCTAGCAGCATTCTCTCCTGAGCGTTTTGCATGCCATGTGGCTACAGCATCTTCAGAGGATCTTATTAGTAGGAAAGAAACAAGTGGAGTATATATACCTGTGAGGTCATATGAGTAGCATCTGACCTCACAGTATATATACTCCTTGCCTATCTCTGAAGATGCACCAGCCCACGAATCTGGCAAATGCTGCTAGAAACTTCGACCGGCTCGAAACCACATTATTCAAATTGGATTTGGCCACTTTTAAACAAATGATAATAATAAAAAAACCTGGAGTGTTCTGGGGCTTCCGGGCCGTATGGCCGTCTTCCAGTAGCATTTTCTCCTGACATTTTGCCTGCATTTGTGGCTGGCATCAGCCAGAGCCCTCTGTAAACAATGGAGTTGAAAGGAAAAGAGATTCCACCTAAACATCAGCAAAAACTTCCTGACAGTCAGGGCTGTCCGACAGTGGAATGCACTGCCTTGGAGTGTGGTGGAGTCTCCTTTCTTTCTTTCTTTCTTTCTTTCTTTCTTTCTTTCTTTCTTTCTTTCTTTCTTTCTTTCTTTCTTTCTTTCTTTCTTTCTTTCTTTCTTAAATTTAATATACCGCCCTATCCCCGAAGGGCTCAGGGCGGTGAACAGCATAAAATCATATATAAAACATACAATTTAAAACAATTATGTTCTAGTATAGGAACCCACGAAACTCATATACAGCCCTCCCCAGAAAAGAAATGTGTCCCAATGATGTTAAGGGACCCACTAAACAGGGGGGGGGGGGGGAGACACTTATCGGCTGGACTCTCCAAAGGTTTTTGGTTTTTAAAGAGAGGCTGGGTGGCCATCTGTCAGGAGTGCTTTGATTGTGTGTTCCTGCATTGCAGCAGGCTGGACTTGATGGCCTTTGGGGGTCTCCTCCAACTCTGTGATTCTGTTATTCCTTTCCTGCCAGCTGGAAGATCTGGAAGTGACCTTGTGTGACCACATTCAGAAGGTCCTGAAGCCCAACTTTGCCGCTGCCTGGGAAGAGGTGGGAGAGGACTACGAGAAAGGAGACCTTTGCCCTCAGCTCCATTAAGACCCTGGATGGTAAGCAGGATGATGGCTCTTCTGGAGGGAGGGGCCGTGGCTCAGTGGCAGATCATCTGCAGTGGAAGGTCTCTGGTTCATCTCCAGTTGGACGAACCAGGCAGGAAGTGATGCGGGACCCTGCAGAGCCGCTGCCAGTCAGAGTAGCTCCATGGTGGCAAACCTTTGGCTCTCCAGATGTTATGGACTACAATTCTCACAGTCCCTGCCAATTGGCCATGCTGGCAGGGGCTGATGGAGTAATAGTCCATAACTTCTGGAGGTACCAAGTTCTCCCTAGATAACTAGACTTACTGGGTGTCACTTCCGCAGCTTCCAGATGTTATGGACTACAAGAAGTTCCTATCATCCCCTGCCAGCATCATGCTGGCAGGGGATGATGGGAAGAAGAGGAGTTTGGATTTATATCCCCCCTTTCTCTCCTGGGAGACTCAAGGGGCTTACAATCTGCCGCACTTCCCCCCCTCCCAACAAACACCCTGTATGAAGAAGGAAGGTGGGGCTAGAGGAATCTGAGAAGCTGTGAGATTGGCCAAGGTCACCCAGCTGGCGTGTGTGGGAGTGCCCAGGCTAATCTGAATTCCCCAGATAAGCCTCCCACAGCTCAGCTGACAGAGCTGGGAATCAAACCCGGTTCCTCCAGATTAGATGCATGAGCTCTTAGCTGCCGCTACGCTGCATGATGCAGGCGGTTGCGACGCCTGGGGACCATGATGGTAGAAGAGCAGCTTCACAGGGCCCGTGGCTCAGTGGCAGAGCATTTGGCCGGCAGCAGGGTGCTGTGGTTAAGAGCAGCAGACTCTAATTTGGAGAGCCAAGTTTGATTCCGTACTCGTCCACGTGAGTGGCTGAGTGGAATGGTCTCATCAATCTTTTGCTGACCCCTCCCCCATGGCGCTTTAGATGTTCATGGACTACAATTCCCATCGGCCCCTGCCAGCATGGCTAATGCCGACTGAGGCGATTGAAGATGTGAATCATGAACATCTAGCGCTCAGAGATAGCCACCTAATATAAAATGTTGCCTGAGATGGCACAGGATTAACCCCCACCTCTTTCTTTTGCAGAGGCTGTCAGCAACATCATCAAGTTCCTGGGCATGCAGCCATGCGAACGATCGGACAAGGTGCCGGAGAACAAGAATTCCCACACGCTTTTCCTGGCTGGTAGAATGGGTCGGCTCGCGTGGCCTGAGCTCCCGTAGTGGAGATGGAGCCGTCCGCACCTGTGCGGTTGCAAGACAGCAGTGAGAATCACCGGTGGGGAGTTCCGTCGCCCAGGGTGGGAGCCAGGGAATCCCTGTCATCTCTCCACTGTGAGAGGGAGGGCATTCTTTGCGCGAGAGCCAAAGATGATCAATCGTCGCTGCCCCAGATCCATACTTTTCTCTCAAGCCTATAGCCCGTGGTGGCGGCGGGCCTTTAGCACTCAGATGTTGCATGGACTACAATTCCCATCCAGCTTCAGCATGGCCCAATTGGCCATGCTGGCGAAGAGCTGATGAGTATGATCCTGGCAGCTCTGGAAATTATAGAACCGCCCACCATGGCACTGATAAGCATCAAGGGTTCCAAGTCAGAAAGCCTCTAGCTTCAGTAGTTCTGGCTGCAGTTCGAGCCCGATAGTTTCTTTGTCTGGCTCACAGCAGGCTGGCTGAGCAACCATTTTCCAGTGTTGTAAAGAAAATAGCGCAAAGAGCCATTAACACGGACCGCAAGCCACATTTGGCGTGGCAGACAGAAGCGTTTCAATTTATGCCCCACCGTTCCCTCCCATAAGGAGACTCAAAGCGTCTCGCAAACTCCTTCCCCTTTCTCTCCTCACAGCAGACACCTTGTGAGGCAGGTGGGGCTGAGAGAGTCCTGAGAGAACTGTGACTGGCCCAAGTTCACCCAGCAGGCTTCATGTGCAGGAGCGGGGAAACAAATCCAGATCACCAGATAAGATTCCGCCGCTCAGGTGGAGGAGCGGGGAATCAAACCTGTTTCTACAGATTAGAGTCCACCTGCTCTTAACCCCTCGCGTTGTGTACTGTGTGCACCTGCAGCCAGATTCAGAGCTGGTGCAGGTTTGTATTCAATGTCTCAACTTGCCATGGCACCTGCCCAGCGTTTTTAGCGGGTAGGCAGGGCCAGTGGAGCATTTACACAGCAAGACAACTGATTGAACATAACAACAAGCCAGCTGGATCAGACCAGAGTCCATCTAGTCCAGCTCTCTGCTACTCGCAGTGGCCCACCAGGTGCCTTTGGGAGCTCACCTGCAGGAGGTGAAAGAAATGGCCTTAGAACATAGAACAAGAAGCCAGCTGGATCAGATAGCCAGAGTCCATCTAGTCCAGCTCTCTGCTGCCAGAGTGGCCCACCAGGTGCCTTTGGGAGCTCACATGCAGGAGGAGGTGAAAGCAGTAGCCTTCTGCTGCTGCTGCTCTGAGCACCTGGTCTGCTAAGGCATTTGCAATCTGAGATCAAGAGGATCAAGATTGGTAAGCCATAGATCAACTTCTCCTAGGCCTGTCCAAGCCTTTTAAAGCTATCCAGTTGAGTATGCATCACCCCCTCCTGTGGCAGCATATTCCAAACACCAATCACCGCGTTTCCTGAAGAAGTGTTTCCTTGCAATGATCTAAATTTCTTCCCCAGCATTTTCAATGAATGCCTGGTTCTAGTATTGTGAGAAGAGAGAAAAAATTTCTCTCTGTCAACATTTTCTACCCGATGCCATAATTTTTATAGACTTCAATCATATCCCGCAGGCGTCTCCTCTCCAAACTAGAGGTCTAAGCTGCAGCCTCTCTCTCCTCATAAGGAAGGTGCTCCAGTCCCTCAATCATCCTGGGTGCCTTCCTCATGCACTTTTTCTATCTCTTCAATATCCTTTTTTTGAGATGTGAGAGCCAGAACTGAACACAGTACTCCAAGTCGCGATGCTTTGTGTGCTATATAAGAGGGCATGACAATCTTGCAGTTTTATTCTCCAATTCCTTTCCTAATAGTCCCAGCGCATAGAGTTTGCCTTTTCACAGCTGCCATGCATTGAGTTGACATTTCAGCGGAACTATCAGCTAAGACGCCCAAATCCTTCCTGGTCTGTGACTGATAGCACTGACCCCTGTAGCGTGTATGTGAAGTTTGGATTTTTTGCCCCTATGTGCATCACTGCCAGGAAACTCTTGTTCTCATTCTCCAGGTGTAATGCAAGTGACTCCAGGCGATCTAGTGAGGGCCAGACTTGCCCTGCGGCTGACGTGAATAGTAAATACGGGTGACCGTCGAGGAGCAGAGAAACCCGGTGGGCGTATCATCTTGGCTTCCGTCGGCTAAAGCCCTCGCCACTCGAATTGCCAGAACCCGTCCCGTGGTCTTCCGTGACCTTCTTGAGCCGCCGCTCCAAGGATCTATCAGCCCTGCATGTTTTCTTGGTGTCCCCGTCTCTTGGTTGGGTTAATTGTCGGTGGAGTCGGCCACTGCCACAGCCTCCGCCCTGCCGCAGTAGCGGCCGTATCAGACACTTGCCATCCACGTCTACATTCCTGTGTAAGTTATTTTCTCTGTCCTAGCAGTGGTAACGTTCGGGCTACCCGGAGAAGATTCTCTCTCTTTTTTTTTAAAACTGAAGCTCACGCTCTGAAATGGACTTTTATTAACAGAAAAATAAAACATGGGTTGTTTCAGCTTCAACGCTGCAGCAAGACTTCCCGTTAACCTTGCTGCCTGTACAATATTGCAGTCTTTTGTGCACCTGAGTCTGTAAGGAAGGGGGGCAATATTGCATTCCTAGTTTCAACCTGGTATGGATGTGGGAGAAATGGTGGTTGTATGAACTCTCTGTGGGCCCAGGAGCGCCAAGCAGCCTTTGGGGCTCACAACGACCCTGCGAGGTAGGTCAGGTTGAATAAACAGAGTTGCCCCCAAACCTTTTCCAAGTGGTTTTATGGATTGTGCGTAAACAGAGACAGAGCTGCCTCGGTTTGCAGCGAGGATTTACCAGGTGCCCGTCAGAGAGGTTTAGGACAAGCAGGTGGCCAGAATGGCTGTGGAATGGCCCAAGTTTTCTGAGGTGGGAGAAACATGGCTACCTGGGGGGTGGCGTCCGCGTCCTGGCATTAGCTAAGCAGACTTTGCTTCCAGGGCGTGCACTTTACTAAGGAAGGAAGGAAGGAAGGAAGGAAGGAAGGAAGGAAGGAAGGAAGGAAGGAAGGAAGGAAGGAAGGAAGGAAGGAAGGAAGGAAGGAAGGAAGGAAGGAAGGAAGGAAGGAAGGAAGGAAGGAAGGAAGGAAGGAAGGAAGGCAGGCTGAGTCTACCTTGAGCCAGCTGCCCGAAAAGGACTTCTGTGGATCTCGAACTCGGGTCATCATCCCAGCTTGGGCTGCAGAGCTGCAGCTGACCCCCTCCGTGCCACGGGGCTCCCTGACTCCTTAGAAGGGGGGCAGTAATGAGCAAAGCGGATGACCTGGATCCCGGTTGGATCTGCAAAACACTTGCTTTTGGCTCCCCATCTTTGCAGTGCGACATCTAGCTCCTAAGGGTAACCTGCCAGCCTAGTCAGTTCCTAATTGCGGGAGGAAGTGTTCTGTAGTTCCAACTGCAAAACAGTTGCTGCTTGTTTCACTGGGAACTTGTGGCCCTGAGCCGTTCCTTCGTGCATGCGAGCGCGTGCACACACCCCTTGCCACAGGATAAAGGAAAGACGCCACGTTAGGCAGCTGCTCACTTGCAAACCCATAAAGGTCCGTCCAGCTATTCCTACAAGCAGCCTGGGGATGTTCAGGTCCTGGGCCTGCAGGAGCCAACAGCCAAGAGTGTGGTGCGGCTACCAAAGAGGAGGAGTTTAGATTTATATCCCCCTCTTTCTCTCCTGTAAGGAGACTCAAGGGGGCTTACAATCTCATTTTCCTTCCCCACCCCCCACAAACACCACCCTGACAGGTGGGTGGGGCTGAGAAAATCGCGACTCGCCCAAGGTCACCCAGTTGACTTGTGTCGGGAGTGCACAAACTAATCTGGTTCACCAGATAAGCCTCCACAGCTCAAGCGGCAGGTGGAAATCAAGCCGATTGCTCCCAGATCAGGGGAGTGCACCCGGTCGCTAACCACCTGCATGCGCTGGTCAGTTTTGCAAACAGCAGTGAAAGCCCACCGCCCCTCCTGATGCTCAAGACCCCAGTGCCAGTACAGCAGCTAGCTGAGATACCCAGAGCAGCTTCTGGCTGGTTGTGTGCTGGGCACAGATTCCGGCCCAGGCTGGGGAGAGGCCCTGGCTCAGTGGCAGAGCATCCACTTGGCATGCAGAAGGCCCCAGGTTCAAACCCTGGCATCTCCAGTTAAGAAGAACCCGGCAAAGGATGACGTAAAAGAACTCCTGGCTGAGACCCTGCCGAGCAGCTGCCAGTCAGAGCGGGCAATCCGGACTTTGGTGCACTAGGAGTCTGATTCAGTAGAAGAAGAAGAGTTTGGATTTATATCCCCCTTTCTCTCCTGGGGAGACTCAAAGGGGAGCTGACAATCTCCTTGCCCTTCCCGCTCACAGCAAACCTGCCCACTGTGAGGTGGGGTGGGGCTGAGGAGAGCTCAGCTGTGACTAGCCCAAGGTCCCTTGGCTGGCGTGTGTGGGAAGTGCCCAGGCTAATCTGAATTCCCAGATAAGCCTCCACAGCTCAAATGACAGAGCTGGGAATCAAACCCGGTTCCTCCAGATTAGACACACGAGCTCTTAACCTCCTACGCCACTGCTGTTCACCTTCTCGTGTGTCCGTGTGTGTTTGGGGGGAGGGCATCTCCAAAGCTCTGCCATGTTGCAGCAGGTAAGTCTCAGCAGTAAGGAGGGAGCTGGGAAATGCTGTTATCGGAAACGCAGGTGAGGAAGGGACGAAGAAATTAACCAGAGGGTGACTTTGGGAGGAGGCGGCTCTGTAGCTGCAATCGGGTCATTTTAGCTCCTAGTGGCGAAACGGTTTTTTCAAATTTATATCCCAGAGGAGACTCAAAAGTGGCTTAAAAACTCCTTTCCCTTCGTCTCCCTACAACAGACACCTGGTGAGGCGGGTGGGGCTGAGAGAGTTCTGAGAGAACTGTGACTAGCTAGCCCAAGGTCACCCAGCAAGAATGATGGAGAGTGGAAACACATCCGGTTCACCAGATAAGCCTCAGCCATGCAGATGGAGGAGTGGGGAATCAAACCCAGTTCTCCAGATTAGAATCCATCTGCTCTTAACCACTACACCACGCTGGCTCTCAGCAGCTAAAACAACCAGCCCATGCAGCCCGGAAAACCCACGGCAGCCAGTTAATTCTGGCTGTGAACCCTCTAAAACCATGGTGGCGAACCTTTGGCACTCCAGATGTTATGGACTACAATTCCCATCAGCCACTGCCAGCATGGCCAATTGGCCATGCTGGCAGGGGCTGATGGGAATTGTAGTCCATAACATCTGGAGTGCCAAAGGTTCGCCACCACTGCATATAGGGCAGCTCATCTGGGAGGGGGAAGAGGATACAATTTGGGCTCTCCCTTTCCAGGCAAGAAGGGGCAGGAGAGAAACAGCTATGCTAGCCAGAAGGCCACCATGTGCGCCCCCCCCCCAAACGGGTCTGACCGATTCCCTCTTCGCCCAATGCTGGAGTATCAGTTGTCTGTGCCTGTGTGCGCGCCACGAGGCGGAAACCCCTGGCCATCCAGAATCCGCTCCCCAGCCGCCTCAAGCGAGGAAAAAAAATACGCAGAAACACGTCTGCAGTTCAGAACGAGTTGATGAAGCTCATGTAGGCGTTCAAGAAACCCAGCGGGTCTTCCAGCTGGGGGTAGTGGCTGATGTGGTCGTCCAGGACGGACACGGTCGACATCGGGAGCACTTTCCTGCAGGAAGAGAGCGACAGGGTGGGAAACCGGGCCAATGACGCCCAGGAAGAACGTCGGCACTCCCGACGGCTGTCATCTCGGCTGACTCGACGCCAAGAGGGTGCTGGCTGGTACGGAACCGGCAACCCGCCGAGCACGGTTTGCCCCGAAGGTGCCCCACCCCTCATTTGAACAGGGATGTAATTAGATGGCATTGCTTCAGATTGTGCTGCTGGGAGGGTATTCGGAGAGGCAGCGCTTCTGATTGGCTGTGCAGATTGACAGGCAGGCTGTTTGACAGAGTTTCTGCCAAAATGTTGCAGAAGTACTATTAGAGTTGTATCTATCACAGTGATGGCGAACCTTTTCGAGACCGGGTGCCCAAACTGCAACCCCAAACCCACTTATTTATCGCAAAGTGCCAGCACGGCAATTTAACCGGAATACTGAGGTTTTAGTTTAGAAAAAACGGCTGGCTCCGAGGCGTGCGTTACTCGGGAGTAAGCTTGGTGGCAGTTGGTGGCTTTGCTTTGAAGCAACCGTGCAGCTCTTCCAATGGGTGAATCACAACCCTAGGAGGGTTTACTCAGAAGCAAGCCCCATTGCCAGCAACTGAGCTTACTCCCAGGTAGATCCCGCTTTAGTTCTTCACATGAAAATCAGTGAGGTTTAACAGGGTTACCTACACTGCTTCCCCAAAACGAGGTCTTAGGTTTAATGCTAATAATCAAGTCCAGCGGCCCAGGCCAGCCTAGATGTGTGTGTGGGGGGCACTTTGTGCGTGCCCACAGAGAGGGCTCTGAGTGCCACCTCTGGCACCCATGCCATAGATTCGCCACCACTGCCCTACAACCTGAACCCCCAGCCGCTGGATCGAGGCCGTGGCTCCCTGACACCTCTCCTTTTCAGCAACTTCCCACCGCTCCAGCCCAGGGGTGGGAGGAAGAAGAAGAGTGTTGGATTTGTACCCCACCCTTCTCTCTTGTAAAGAAACTCCAAGGTGGCTTATACAAACTCCTTCCCCTTCCTTTCCCTACAACGGACACCTGGGAAGGTAGGCGGGGCTCAGAGAGTTCAGAGGGAACTGTGACTCGCCCAAAGTCACCAACAGGAATGTAGGAGCGCGGAAACACACCTGGTTCACCAGAGAAGCCTCCGCCACTCAGGTGGAGGAGTGGGGAATGAAACCCGGTCCTCCAGATTAGAATCCACCTGCTCTTAACCACTACACCATGCTGGAGGAGGAGAGAAGGCCAAGACTGTCCCCATCACCACCTCCATACCTCCCCCACCCCCCGCCAATTTGGCCCAAACACTTTAGAAAGGTAGCGTGCAATTCTGGGTGGGCCCAGGGGCACAATTTCCTTCCACTGTTCCCACTGTCCTGTGTGCTAATTCCAAGGATGCCTGCAGGCCCCCAAAGGCTGGGGACCGGGGATTTAGAAAGCAACCCAAAATGACGTTATACCCTTCAGTGAACACAGAAGGTCCTAATTCTACTTAGAGTGGCCCTTAGTCTGTGGTGGTGATTTATGGACTACAATTCCCATCAGCCCCTGCCAGCATGCCCAATTGGCCATGCTGGTAGGGGCTGATGGGAATTGTAGTCCATAACATCTGGAGTGCCAAAGGTTCACCACCACTGCGGCTTAGCTGTACACACAATTTATTAAGTAGCATTCCCGATCAAGTTAATCCATGCCACATTATTCCCTGTCACTGTGTACGGGGGTGGAAGTTGGACAGTGAAGAAAGCTGACCGGAAGAGAGTGGATTCCTCTGAAATTTCGTGTCGGGGGAGGGTTTTACGGATACCGTGGACTGCCAAACCCCCCGTCCACCAGATAAGTGGGTTCTAGGTCAAATTAAGCTGAACGGCTACAATGACTGAACTGAGGTTGTCGTACTTTGGTCACGTAATGCAGAGACAAGAGTCGCTGGAAAGGACAATACAGTTATTCCTTCCCCATCGTTGGGATATCCCTTCCCCTTCCACTGCACCCCCCACGATCTGGAAATCATCCTTAAAAAAAAACCTCCCTTCGTTCCAGAGAAGAAGAAGAAGAAGAGGAGGAGAAGGAGGAGTTTGGATTCATATCCCCCCTTTCTCTCCTGTAAGAGACTCAAAGGGGCTGACAATCTCCTTGCCCTTCCCCCCTCACAACAAACACCCTGCGAGGTAGGTGGGGCTGAGAGAGCTCCGAGAAGCTGTGACTAGCCCAAGGTCACCCAGCTGGCGTGTGTGGGAGTGCACAGGCTAATCTGAATTCCCCAGATAAGCCTCCACAGCTCAGGCGGCAGAGCTGGGAATCAAACCCGGTTCCTCCAGATTAGATACACGAGCTCTTAACTTCCTACGCCACTGCTGCTCCTGCTGGCACATGCAGAACAATGCAGTTTCAATCCACTTTCAATGCACTTCCCAATCGTGCGGAATAGCAAAATCCACTTGCAAACAATGGTGAATTGAAACTGCATTGTTCTGCATGTGCGGAAGGGGACTTTGGTTCATTGGGACCCTCATATCTACGGGACCGCATCACCCCTTATGTCCCACATAGGCCACTGCGCTCGGCAGTGGCAGAATTGCTGGTGACCCCTAGCCCCTTGGCTTGATCGCGGCTGGCCTCGACCAGACAGGGCCTTTACAGCTCTGGCCCCAGCCTGGGCTAGAATGCCCACCCCCATCAGTCCGGGCCCCTCACGGGATCTTGGCCGAGTTCCATGGGATATGGAAGACAGGAGTATTCCACCGGGCCTTTGGAGAGGCTGGCGGCTGTTCTACTGCCCGCCACAGGAAACTCTGCCGAATTTCCATCTTTGTCATCTCGGTTGGGCCTGCTGTGAGAGAGGCTCCATCTGGGCCCACCTGTTCCACCCTTTCTTCTTCCCTCTTTTCTCTTGCTTTTAGCCGTAGGAACGGGCGCCTGTTTGAACTGTTTTATACTGTTTGAATGGCTTGGATTGTTTAAATTATATGTAACTGCTGCCGGAGTTTTAATGTTTAAGTTATGTTGTTGAGTTGCTGTTAATAACAGCCATGTTGTTGAGCCGCCTCGAGCCCTTCGGGGAAGAGGCGGCCTATAAATCTAAAATATAAATAAATAAATAAAAAATTGGGCCGCCATAAGTTGGAGGCAACTTGACCACACTTCACACACACGCAAGTATTCCATTTTTCTGGCGTGCGTGTTTTAATACACCACTTGCAGGGATTCTCTGCACAGTGAACTTTCTTTGGGCCGCAAGAAACTTACCTGTAGAGCTGAAGGAACTCGGGATGCGGATTCACGGGGTCCAGGGGCCCATAAATCAGATGCACTGCAAGGGAAAAAGTGTGGGGTTTGTAAGAGCGGACTTGACCTGACCTGTAGGGCAAAAGGCTCCCAAACCCACCTTGCCCCTGCCCAGTTCTGAGAAGCCTGCCTTTGCCGCACAGGCGCCAAAGCCCCAAGGGCACCGTGTTGCTCCCAAGAAGGGACTCATTTCCGACTCACGGGGAACAGAGGTGGCTTTCAGGGCTCCAACCCATCGGTCCCTGTGCTGCTTCCGTTGGTTGATGAACTGTAAAATACTGAAGGACCAAAAGGACACGTGAGGAGCAGAAGCATCAATGGCGTTGCCAAACAGTCCATTCACAGCATGAAGGTCCAGACCTTTGAAGCCCAGCATCACCCAGAAGAAGAAGAGGAGGAGGAGGAGGAGGAGGAGGAGGAGGAGAAGAAGGAAGAGGAAGAAGGAGAAGAAGGAAGAAGGAGAAGAAGGAGGAGAAGAAGAAGGAGGAGGAGAAGAAGAAGAAGAAGAATAATAATTTGGATTTCTACCCCACGTTTCTCAAGGCTGCTTACAAGCTCCTTTCCCTTCCTCTCCCCACAACAGACACCTTGGGAGGCAGGTGGGGCTGAGAGAGTGTCGTGTGGACAAATACTTAATTAGCAGAGTTAATGCAATAATGAGGCAGAGACCAGTTGCTTTACTGAAATAAAGTTTACTGACTACAGGGAAGGGAAACTTGGAAGAAAAACAATAAACATCTTTCTTACTAGCTAGCACCGACAGCCAGCTTGCTGCTTAGACTATTACATGGCTACTAAGACATGGATAGAGTGAACTGAACTGACAGAGCACGTGCAGAGTGCAACACAAAGAAGATATATCTAAAGCCTACGTGCAGACCTGCATGTAGCCCACCCAACCAATAGGTATCAATTACCTGGTCACTGACTTCTGACCTCACTAACTAATTAGCATGCAACAATTAACTCCTTCATTACTGGATTGTGTTACTGGCACTTGCCAAATCCCATCAGAGAGTTCTGAGAGAACCGAGACTAGTTCACCCAGCAGGAATGTAGGAGTGCAGAAACATACCTGGTTCACCAGATCAGCCTCTGCCACTCAGGTGGAGGAGTGGGGAATCAAACCTGGTTCTCCAGATTAGAATCCGCCTGCTCTTAACCACTACACCATGGTGTGGTGGAATTTTCCTCCAGATCAGTCTGACCTGGGAACCTGGAAGTTTTGGGCCTTCGGCAGAGGATAAAGCAGGGGTTCCTGTCAGGGGGATGGGGTGGGGGTTGTGAATTTCCTACATTGTGAATTTCCTACAGGGAGGCTGCACTAGATCCGTGGTGGCGAACCTTTGGCACTCCAGATGTTATGGAGTACAATTGGCCATGCTGGCAGGGACTGATGGGAATTGTAGTCCGTTCATCGGAGGCGGACCTACTGGTGATCCCTGGCCCTAAGGCAATCCGGCTGGCCTCTACAAGGGCCAGGGCCTTTACGGCTCTGGCCCCTACCTGGTGGAACAGGCTTCCAGGTGAGATCAGGGCCCTGCGGGACTTGCAAAGTTTCCACAGGGCCTGTAAAACGGACCTGTTCCGCCAGGCGTTTGGCCAGCCGGGATGATGTCAACTAGCCATGAAAACATCTGGCCTCCCGTGGGTTCATAAAGGGGATTAGAAGAACTGAAGCCATCTATAGTTTAATATTTTATGTATTTTAGATAAATTATATGTATGTTGTTTTAAATTTTTAATTCTGATGGAAACCGCCCTGAGCCTTCGGGGAGGGTGGTATATAAATATAATAAATAAATAAATAACATCTGGAGTGCCAAAGGTTCGCCACCACTGCACTAGATGAACCTCGGGGTCCCTTCCAGTTTTACGCTTCTACGTTCCACCGGAGCCCTGTCCTCACCTGGGTCTTTTACTGAACTCACAAACACACACACATCCTTCTAGGTTACTCCAGGTGGCTGTAACAAGACCCAACAGAGGAGCTCATTTACGACCAGCGACACAAAGCACAGCCTCTGTTGCCGAAACCGGATAGCGGACGTGCCGGGTCTCCTGAAAGGAAGGCCTCAGTGTAGGAAAACAGAGTCACAGGTCGGGACATGGGATTCTCGCTGCTTCAATGGCACGCAGAAATTCAATCCTATGTCCCTCAAAAAGGGCTCTGGCCGGGAGGAAGAATGAAGATGCCTATTGACGGCAACAAAAGATTCACAACTGAGACACCGGCGGAAGGACGGCATCAAACCCAAACGGGTGCTCCCGATTCCTTAACTTCCCGAAGAACCAGATGTTGTTCAACAGAGCATAAGGCCGTCAGTAAAGCAGAAGAAAAATGATGCTAAAGGGAAATCTTTATGTATATACACCATAAGAACATAAGAACTAGCCTGCTGGATCAGACCAGAGTCCATCTAGTCCAGCACTCTGCTACTCGCAGTGGCCCACCAGGTGCCTTTGGGAGCTCTCGTGCAGGAGGTGAAAGCAATGGCCTTCTGCTGCTGCTGCTGCTCCTGAGCACCTGGTCTGCTAAGGCATTTGCAACCTCAGATCAAGGAGGATCCAGATTGGTAGCCATGCATAGATCGACTTCTCCATCAATCTGTCCAAGCCCCTTTTAAAGCTATCCAGGTGAGTGGCCATCACCACCTCCAGTGGCAGCATATTCCAAACACCAATCACACGTTGCGTGAAGAAGTGTTTCCTTTTATTAGTCCTAATTCTTCCCCCCAGCATTTTCAACGGATGCCCCCTGGTTCTAGTATTGTGAGAAAGAGAGAACAATTTCTCTCTGTCCACATTTTCTACCCCATGCATCATTTTATAGACTTCAATCCTATCCCCCCTCAGCCGTCTCCTCTCCAAACTAAAGAGTCCCAAACGCTGCAGCCTCTCCTCATAAGGAAGGTGCTCCAATCCTTCAATCATCCTCGTTGCCCTTCTCTGCACTTTTTCTATCTCTTTGATATCCTTTTTGAAATGTGGTGACCAGAACTGAACACAGGACTCCACAGTACACCAACTTCACTGGGGGATGTAACTTCAAAGACTGCACACAATTGGCTGTTGTGGTTTCCTGGGCAGCGTGGGCGTGGTCTGGTAGCTTTTGCTCCTAACGTGTCGCCTGTATCTATGGCTGGCATCTTCGGAGGCATGTCACAATGAGATGTCTTTCTTTCCATGGCACAATCTTACTATGACAGTGGTGGCGAACCTCTGGCACAAGTGCCAGAGGTGGCACTCAGAGCCCTCTCTGTGGGCACGCGCAAACAGAGTCCCCCACCCTAACACATCTAGGCTGGCCTGGGCCGCTGGGCTCGATGATTAGCATTACACCTCAGACCTAGTTTTGGGGAAGCAGTGTAGGTAACCCTGTTAAGTGCTGTTAAACCCCACTGATTTTCATGCGAAGAACTTAAGCACGATCCTTTACCTGGGAGTAAGCTCGGTTGCTGGCAATGGGGCTTGCTTCTGAGTAAACCCTCCTAGGGTCGTGATTCATCTGTCGGAAGAGTTGCATGGTTGCTTCAAAGCAAAGTCGCCGACTACCACCAAGCCTACTCCTGAGTAACGCATGCCTCGGAGCCAACCGTTTTTTCTAAACTAAAACCATTCAGGTTACATTGCCGTGTTGGCACTTTGTAATAAATAAGTGGGTTTTGGGTTGCAATTTGGGCACTCGGTCTCGAAAAGGTTCGCCATCACTGATCTATGACATGCCTCTGAAGATGTCAACCACGGATGTAGGCAAAACGTTGGAGCAAAAACCACCAGACCACGGGCACGCAGCCTAGAAAACCCACAACGGCCAGCCTTCGACAATGCACTGTGTGCAGTTTTCTCTTTCCCATCTAAAAGTACAAAACCAGCATAGACAATAACTACCTTGAAAAAAGCCAAAGTAAATACAGCCGAAAAGACAAACAACTGCATTTTGTGAAGAGAGTTGAACACAATCCCTAATAGAATCATAGAGTTGGAAGAGACCACAAGAAGAAGAGTTTGGATTTATATCCCCCCTTTCTCTCCTGCAGGAGACTCAAAGGGGCTGACAATCTCCTTGCCCTTCCCCCCTCACAACGAACACCCTGTGAGGTAGGTGGGGCTGAGAGAGCTCCGAGAAGCTGTGACTAGCCCAAGGTCACCCAGCTGGTGTGTGTGGGAGTGTACAGGCAAATCTGAATTCCCCAGATAAGCCTCCACGGCTCAGGTAGCAGAGCTGGGAATCAAACCCGGTTCCTCCAGATTAGATACATGAGCTCTTAACCTCCTACGCCACTGCTGCTCCATCCAGAACCATCCAGTCCAACCCTCCAACAAGAACCATCCAGTCCAACCCCCTACTGTGCAGGAACACGCAGTCAAAGAACTCCCAACATATGTTCATCCAGCCTCTGATTAAAAACCTCCAAACAAGAAGATTCCACCACTCTCCGAGGCAGTGAATTCCACCATTGAACAGCCTTGACAATCAGAAAGTTCTTCCTAATGTTTTGGTGGAATATCTTTTCCGGCACCTTGAACGCATTACTCCCGGTCCTAGTCTCTGAGGCAGCAGAAAACCGGCTTGCTCCCTCTTCCACATAAGAACATAAGAACGAGCCACCTGAATCAGACCACAGTCCATCTAGTCCAGCATTCTGCTACTCGCAGTGGCCCACCAGGTGCCTTTGGGAGCTCAACATGGCATCCCTTCAAATATCTAAACATAGCTATTCAAAAGGCTATTATATAAAAGCAATGTCTGTTCTTAGAGAGGCAACTAAACAGAATGGCCACATCTTGCTTACCCTGTTTCCCCGAATATAAGACATCCCCTGAAAATAAGACGTAGTCGAGGTTTTGCTGATGTGCGAAATATAAGGCATCCCCCGAAAGTAAGACATAGCAAAGTTTTTGTTTGGAAGCATGCCCGACGAACAGAACACAGAAAATTAAGACATCCCCTGAAAACAAGACATAGAGCATCTTTGGGAGCAAAAATTAAACACGGTAGTTCCACAGTGATCCTCCGAACAGACCGCCAACAGACCGCCAACAGACCGCCAACTCTGCATTGTTGATCCGCCAGCCTTACCTGTCTAACACGAGGTTTCCGTCATTTGTTCGGACCGCGGCCCACATGTCCCAGTATTCGGCTTCTGAGGGCTGGGTGTAAGGACCAAAAACTGCCCCGAGTCTGCAAGATTCCAGAGAGAGACGGGGAGATCACTGCAAAAAGGTCTTGCAGAGTGACGAGCCGCGAGGTTTGGCCCTTTATCTCTTGCTTGGGTAAGGTCTCTAAAGACCTCTTATTCCGAAAACGAAACCAACTTACCCTCTCGCAAAGAAGTAGTAGTTTGCTAACCGGGTAATGATCGGCGTTAGAAGGCCACCATCTTTGAGAATCTTTCGAGGAAAGAAAAGAGAAATATGACCCTTTAGTAGAAGAAGAAGAGTTTGGATTTATATCCCCCCTTTCTCTCCTGTAGGAGACTCAAAGGGGCTGACAATCTCCTTGCCCTTCCCCCCTCACAACAAACACCCTGTGAGGTAGGCAGGGCTGAGAGAGCTCCGAGAAGCTGTGACTAGCCCAAGGTCACCCAGCTGGTGTGTGTGGGAGTGTACAGGCTAATCTGAATTCCCCAGATAAGCCTCCACAACTCAAGCGGCAGAGCTGGGAATCAAACCCGGTTCCTCCAGATCAGAGTGCACCTGCTCTTAGCCACTGCTCTTAGCCACTACGCCACTGCTGCTCAGCAGAGTCTATCTTTCACTTTTACATTCTCTGTGCCCAGCCTTCTGAGGGCAGGCGGCAACTAGAGACGAGCCTTCTCCGTGGTGGCCCCCTTGACTTTAGAATGCCCTTTCTACTGATGCCTGCCTAGACCCTATTTTCCTTCCTTTCAGGTGCCAAACTAAAATACATCTCCTTACTTAGTCTTTTAATCAGCTATTTAATGGTCTTCTGATTTACAGATAGCTTTTGCCCAACTTATGTCTAACGGCTTTTCTTTTCATCCTGTGGTCAAGCAGGACTCTAAAGAGGCAGCACAGAAGTAGCCTAAACGAAATCCTGCAATGGGTTTTTCAAAGTGTAAACTGTTCTGAGATCTATTGTCCACAGAGATTAAAGCAGTTGGCTGAGTTTGAAGCAATGGACAAATCTTTGCCATAGCCAAAGTAACAACATCCCATAAGAACATAAGAACAAGCCAGCTGGATCAGACCAGAGTCCATCTAGTCCAGCTCTCTGCTACTCGCAGTGGCCCACCAGGTGCCTTTGGGAGCTCACGTGCAGGAGGTGAAAGCAATGGCCTTCTGCTGCTGCTGCTCCCAAGCACCTGGTCTGCTAAGGCATTTGCAATCTCAGATCAAGGAGGATCAAGATTGGTAGCCATAAATCGACTTCTCCTCCATAAATCTGTCCCAAATTGAGATGGAACAAGGGAAGAAGCTGGCATGGTATAGTGGTGAAGAGCAGGTGGATGGTAATCTGGAGAACTGGGTTTGATTCCCCACTCCTCCACCTGCGTGGCAGAGGCTTATCTGGTGAACCGGATGTGTTTCCGCACTCCCATCATTCCTGCTGGGTGACCGTGGGCTTCTCACAGTTCTCTCAGAACTCTCTCAGCCCCACCCGCCTTACCAGGTGTCTGTTGCGGGGAGAGGAAGGGAAAGGAGATTGTCAGCCCCTTTGAGTCTCCTTACAGGAGAGAAAGGGGGGATATAAATCCAAACTCCTCCTCCTCTTCTTCTTATACTGAATCAGGCTGCTGGTCTTGTTGACGCTGCCTGGCAGTCGCCCCCAGGCGGAACAAGGTCTTGCCCAACATCTTATGAAACATCGCAACCCTCAACCGGCAGTGCCAAGGACAGACACCGAGAATTTCCGCAGTCAAAGCGTTTGTGTTGCTGCCCAAATGCAGCCCCACCCCAAGAACCCCTGAATGCTCCCTGAATTTACTTCCTTTTAAATAAAAGACAAGTTAACACTCAGACAAGCTGGGTTTGTTTTACAATTGGGGGGGGGAAGAAGAAGAAGGAGGAGGAGGAGGAGGAGGAGGAGGAGGAGAAAAAGAAGAAGAGGAAGAGGAAGAGGAAGAGGAAGAAGGAGGAGGAGGAGAAGGAGGAGGAGAGGAGAAGGAGGAGGAGAAGAAGAAGAGGAAGAGGAAGAGGAAGAGGAAGAAGAAAAGGAAGAAGAGGAAGAAGAAGAAGAGGAAGAAGAAGAAGAGGAGGAGGAGGAGGAGGAGGAGGAAGAAGAAGAAGAGGAAGAAGAAGAAGAAGAGGAAGAAGAAGAAGAAGAGGAAGAAGAAGAGGAGGAAGAAGAAGAAGAAGAGGAGGAGGAAGAAGAAGAAGAGGAAGAAGAAGAGGAAGAAGAAGAGGAGGAGGAGGAAGAAGAAGAAGAAGAAGAGGAGGAGGAGGAGGAGGAGGAGGAAGGAGAGGAAGAAGACAAAGAAGAAGAAGAGGAAGAAGAAGAAGAAGAGGAAGAAGAAGAGGAAGAAGAAGAAATAGGAGGAGGAAGAAGAAGAAGAGAGGGAGAAGAAGAGGAAGAAGAAGAGGAAGAGGAGGAAGAAGAAGAAGAAGAAGAGGAGGAGGGGGAGGAGGAGGGGGAGGAGGGGGGAGGAGGAGGGGAGGAGGAGGAGGAGGAGAAGTTTGGATTTGAGTCTCCTGCAGGAGACTCAAAGGGGCTGACAATCTCCTTGCCCTTCCCCCCTCACAACAAACACCCTGTGAGGTAGGTGGGGCTGAGAGAGCTCCGAGAAGCTGTGACTAGCCCAAGGTCACCCAGCTGGCATGTGTGGGAGTGCCCAGGCTAATCTGAATTCCCCAGATAAGCCTCCACAGCTCAGGCGGCAGAGCTGGGAATCAAACCCGGTTCCTCCAGATTAGATACACGAGCTCTTAACCTCCTACGCCACTGCAGCTCTAACGATTTTTAAAAACGGAGTTAAGAAAAAGTTTAACACCCCTCCAATTCTCAACATAAAATAGATATTTTAGCAAGCCCACTCACCGTTTGGATGAGCCGGGGATAGTGAGTTTCTGGGAAAATCCCTGAAAGAAATGTCAAGAGACAGAGAGATTTAAAGAACTTGGCCGAGAAGCTCCGCCGTGCCCCAAGAGCAACTTTTAGTCAGAGTTTGTAGTCAGTCGTTTTCCAATGTACTGTAGGCACATGGCAAGCTAAAACTCTAAAATCCTGTCCCGCAGTCGTTCCAATAATAAAATTAAAGTACAAAAAGTGGCCAGAGAGGGAAAGAAATGGAAATCCCAGATCACCCTCTCCCTGAACCAGTGGTGGCACGGGTGCCAGAGGTGGCACTCAGAGCCCTCTCTGTGGGCATGCACAAACAGAGTCACACACCCCCACACACACATCTAGGCTTGCCTGGGCTGCTGGGCTCGATTAAGACCTAGTTTTGGGGAAGCAGTGTAGGTAACCCTGTTAAGTGCTGTTAAACCCCACTGATTTTCATGTGAAGAACTAAAGCACGATCCTTTACCTGGGAGTAAGCTCAGTTGCTGGCAATGGGGTTTGCTTCTGAGTAAACCTTACCCTCCTAGGGTTGTGATTCACCCGTTGGAAGAGTTGCACGGTTGCTTCAAAGCAAAGCCACCGACTACCACCAAGCTTACTCCCGAGTAACGCACGCCTCAGAGCCAACCATTTTTTCTAAACGAAAACCTCAATATTCAGGTTAAATTGCCATGTTGGCACTTTGTGATAAATAAGTGGGTTTTGGGTTGCAATTTGGGCACTCGGTCTCGAAAAGGTTCGCCATCACTGCCCTAAACTCTCCCCCTTTTGTGTATTCGTGAAGTTTCGGGGCTCATTCCCCAATCCACTCTCTTCTCTGATTGATATTGTCACTGCGAACAGTTCTAATGTAAAGTAGTAGAATGCAAGACGTAATAAGTTTTTAAAAATAAGTCAATAATAGCTTGGGAGGGATTGTGCCGACAAAGTAAGGAAGTGATGGTTGAAGGCTTCGACAGCTGGAATCGACTGGCTGACGGGCCCTTCCGCACATGCAGAATAATGCACTTTCAATCCACTTTCACAATGCAAATGGACCGAAAACCTCGCCCGCAATACAATGCAGTCAACCACACATTTGCATAGCAAGCTCCACCCAAACCAGTGGCGTAGCGCCCATGGGATAAGGGGCAATGCCTCAGCCCCCCCTGGTGTGGGGGCATGACGGGGCGTTCTGGGGTGTGGGGCCATGACGGGGCATTCTCGGGTGTGGTGGGGCGGGCTCCGCAGCAGCAGGGACGCAGGGGGGTGCACGAACCCTAGGTGCACTTTCCCTTTGCTCCGCGTCTGACCCAAACACTTACTGATTGGGTACATGGACAGTGTACACCCCACTAAACATTCCCTTCTCACTGGACACAGTAACAGTCTTCTCTCTGTGATACACCTCCGAAGATGCCGGCCACAGATGCAGGCGAAACATTAGGAGCAAGATCTACCAGACCACGGCCACACAGCCCGGAAAGCCCACCACAACCAGTTGAGTCTGGCGGTGAAAGCCTTCGACGAGACACTTTCGCAATTGTTTGCAAGTGGATTTTGCTATTCCGTTGTTGAGACAGTAAAATACAGCTGCAGAGTGAACTGAAAGTGGATTGAAAGTGCATTATTCTGTATGTGCATAAAGGGACTGTGGAGCTGCGGTCTGGTAGTTTTTTTGCTCCTAACAGTTTATCCGCATTAACTGCTGGAATCTTCAGAGGTATGTCACAGCGAGCCATAGATGGGGCGAAAAGTTAGGAAACGTTCCAGCCATAGATGCAGTGAAACATTTGGAGCAAAAACTACCAGACCACAGCCACACAGCCCAGAAAATCCACAACAACCAGCCAATTAGTCTTTAAGAACATAAGAACATAAGAACTAGCCTGCTGGATCAGACCAGAGTCCATCTAGTCCAGCGCCCCTGCCCCAGGACTTCCGAGCTGTCGGGCAGGCAGGGAGGGTGTACTCTGCCTAGACAAGGCCAGAGGCCGGAGGACACGGTAAGGCATTTGGGGGACGGGGCAGCCTGCATGGAGGCTGCGCCATCTTCCCCACTGCAACCGGGACCGTTTAGCTAACGGTCCTGGGGTTGGGTCAAGGCTATGTAATGGATGCAGCCAGAGTATAGTATAAACTGTATAATACACATATAAAACAATTCAGATTAAAACCATCTAAAACAGCAACATTAAATACTAAAAGGAATTTTGTCTGTAACAGATGGCGATAAAAGCCCCCCACCCCCCCCTATCAAATCATCCTCATGTAGCAGGTTTCCTCAAGTGGGCAAAAGCCCAAGAGTCTGTACAGATCCACCAGTTTCCAACTTGGAAACAGCATACAGTTTTAAATGCTCTCTGAGCCCATTATGGACATTCCACTAGAATTCTTACACATGAAGACAATATTCCTAGTGGGGTGACTTCGGCCTGCAGGGTCTCAGAGCTTGGAGAACAGGAGATAAGTCTACCCCCATTTCCTACAAAGCCCGAACATCCAAAAATATAAAATGGCACACACTAGAAGTATGAAGAACTTAAAAGGGTACATTCTCAGAACGCACGGCTTCCAAAAGACAGAAGCCATGTTTATTGCGGTCTCACCTCCAAACCTGGGACAGAAGATTTCCACTTCTATGATCAGCAGGTGTCTTAAACTGTATCGCATGCTTTCTTACAGAGCACAGAAGCAGTGGTGTGGTGGTTACAGGTACCAATCTAGAGGAACCAGGGTTTACCCCGGCCTGCCACCTGAGCTGTGGAGGCTTATCTGGGGAGTTCAGATTAGCCTGTACATTCCAAATATATGCCAGTTGGTGACCTTAAGGTCGCCAGTTCTTCTGAGCTCTTCTCAGCTCTAACCTCCACTTACAGGGTGTGTTTATGAGGGGGAACTGTAAGGAGACTAAGCTCCCTTTGAGTCTCCTATAGGAGAGAAAGGGGATATAACCAACTCTTCTTCTTCTCGATTGGGAAGCATTGGCACACTCGATCATTCAGTCAAGCTGATAAATGCTGCTATAGCCTCTAAGGATGAGATATGCAGGGCGGTTACTTGGTTGCCACCACAGTGTCCATTTGCCACTATAGAAGCTCATCTAAAGGTGGATTCTTTGGTATGTTTCATGATGTATGAAGGCAGATTCTTCTAGCACATTCTCAAGACAGATGATGATAATCTTTCCCACCCTGGGACACTGCCTTTGAGGTCCAAAAGATGTCCTCCTGCTCAACTGAAAATGACCCATTGCTACTTCCCATGAAAGATTCTTTTTTCAACTCCTGCTTCCCCGAATATAAGACATCCCCTGAAAACAAGACGTAGTAGAGGTTTTGCTGAAGTGCGAAATATAAGGCATCCCCCGAAAATAAGACGTAGCAAAGTTTTTGTTTGGAAGCATGCCCGACGAACAGAATACAGAAATATAAGACATCCCCTGAAAATAAGACACAGCGCATCTTTGGGAGCAAAAATTAATATAAGACACACACACACACACACACAAATGTTACACATACTTACACACAACCACATATACATACACACACATATCAGGTTTCTCCTGTCCACATATATAGAGGGTTTTTTGCACTGAGACAGGCTGGTTCCTCTATAGAGAATCTTACAGTACGTCCCCCCCCCCTCCTCAAATTCAGATAGACTCTGAATTACATTTGAATTGTCCTGCATGACATTTGGATTTTTTCGGCCTTTTTCTTTATTTATATCTCTCACCCTGGCACTTCTTGCATTTCACGGCTTTTCATTTAGTTACATTATTTATAGGCTCCAGGCGGTCTATACAATCAGCAGGATGGGATAACCGGTGAACAGTGTAACAGGATTCGGGGTACAGAAATCTGAAGACAAGCAAGAATCCAGCACAGAGCTGAAACAAAGTATAAGCATTTAAACACGACATGTTCAACAGTGAAGGAACTATGCAGTTGGAAAATATTTACAGTAGTAGGTGGCTACATAGTAGTACAGGCCAAAATCCCTGTCTCCTTACCAATGCAATCTTGCACAGAGTTACTCCAGTCAAAGCCCATTGGGAAAAAAATGGGTTTAGAATGGAGTAATTCTCTTTAAGATTGCATTTAATCGCAGTACATTTGCAGTTACCTGTGCTCAGTAGCGGGATCCAAAAATTTTAGTAACAGGTTCCCATGGTGGTGGGATTCAAACAGTGGCGTAGCGCCAATGGGGCTGGGCGGGGCACGACAGGGGCGTGGCCGGGCATTCCGGGGGCGGTGCATTAATAATTTCTCTGTTACTGTAAAAAACTCTTACTGTAAAAAAAGCAGTTCCTAATTTCCAGCTGGTATCTTTCTGTCCGTAATTTAAACTCATAATAGTAAGTCCTATCGTCTACTGCCAACAGAAACAACTACTTCTCCTCTAATTGACTGCCCATCAAATACTTAATACTCTCAAATACTTAATTTTGTTTCTAGAAATCAAAAGAAGGATACTTTCCTTAAACCAGGAACTTTACCCTATTTCTAAAACATGTTTTTAAAACAGCCCAACAGGGAGAATTATCCCGTTTTCTACCTTCGCTAACCAGCCACATAGGAAACAACAGGACTTTGGGATTTTTGGGATTCCTTTGGAGCAACAGGCACAGCTGCCCTGCTGGAATTAGAAAGGGAAAAGTTCCCACTTGTTTCACTGCTAAGTCCCAAAACAAACTCATGGAACAGCAGACAGTTAGCATCACAAAGACGGGCATAAGCTTGCCAGATGAAGAACAATAAGTTTTTATACCGTGCTTTTCTCTACTTTTGGGGAGTCTCAAAGCAGTTTACAAACTCCCTTCCCCTCCCTACAAGAGACACCTGGTAAGGCAGGTGGAAATTGTGGCTGACCCAAAGTCTTCAGGTGGAGGGGTGTAGGAAATCAAACTAGATTCTCCAGATTAGAGTCCACCTGCTCTTAACCACTACGTCACTGCTGCTCCTTGACTTTTTTTTGGTATAGTACATAGCATTAATGGTAAAGGTAACAAAGATGTAGGTAACGTCTAAATAAGCACTAACACATAAAACACGTCACCCACTAGGCAGCCAATTTAGGTTTGGTATTTCTTATATATTAAGGAACAATGCTCATCACATACAATTGTAATCATATATCTATCTCATATCAACAGAATTTCATCATTCACTGTTGTATCATCACATGTATTATTTTGTATTGTTTTTCTCTTTTTCTATTCAATAGTCTAAACATAAACAGTCCCTTCAAAGGTGTTTCCACATTCATTCAAAATCCAGGTTCTTGCAGTTGATCACAAGGAACGCATTGCACTAAATTGCGCTCTTCGGTGCCTTCATCAGTGCCAATTTGCCATTTACTTGCACATGAGGTGTTCTATAGGTAATAGACGCTTTCCAAGAAGCTGTTAGATCCTACCACACCTTTCTCTAACAGCTTCTTGGAAAGCGTCTATTACAACAGTGAATGATGAAATTCTGTTGATATGAGATAGATATATGATTACAATTGTATGTGATGAGCATTGTTCCTACCTTCGCTAACCAGCCACATAGGAAACTACAGGACTTTATGATTTTTGGACCTAATGGAATTTCTAACAGAAAAGCAGACCCAGTTAGTAACCCCCTCTCTGCACACACAAATA
Organism: Sphaerodactylus townsendi; assembly: GCF_021028975.2. Lineage (NCBI taxonomy): Eukaryota > Metazoa > Chordata > Lepidosauria > Squamata > Sphaerodactylidae > Sphaerodactylus > Sphaerodactylus townsendi. Next base: position 7,001,335 of record NC_059430.1, on the reverse strand, counting down.
ATGAGTAACCCCCTCTTGGGAACTGGTGAGAACCTGCTGGATCCCACCTCTGCATCATACTCCTACGATCCTCTCCTGAATAAGCCCACATCCCCCCCGGCTTCACCCCAAAACCTCCAGGAATTTGCACATTTAAGGGTTTCCAACGGTGACATCCAGACCTGACTTTTACTCAGTCCTTTCAACATGCAAGTGGAAGATTTTAGGTTTTGAGAGCTGAATTTGTAGTGAGCCCAAGGGCATCAAGGTGAGGGAGAAATCCTACGGAAGGGCTACTCAGAAGTAAGTCACATTTTATTCTGCAGGGCTTCCTCCCAGGAAAGTGTTTTTAAATCTCACACTGTCTAGGAAAAGCAAGGTGGTCTAGACTGGTGCATTTTTCCTTGCAAAGAAGTCTCGCTGAGTCCCATGAACCTTACTCTCAGGTAAGTGCAGGGATCCAGCGCTGGATTAAAATAAGAGGCAGTCATCAACCTGGCTGAATTCAGTGGGGTTAACTCCTGGGCAAACGTGAAAGAAAGAAAAAAAGCTGCATCTTAGTAAGAGTTATTTATTATTTGTTTCCTCCATGCCTTTCTCCCCAATGGGCACCAAAAGCGGTTGGCATCATTCTCCTGATCTCTACTTTATCCTCACAACAACCCTGCGAGGTAGGGCAGGCCGAAAGTGTGTGTGACTGGTCCAAGGTGGCAGAATGTGGATTCGAACCCATGTCTCCCAGGTCATTCTGATACTTTAACTAACTACACCACGCTGGCTGGTTACTCAGGAGTAAGGCCGGCTCAGTTCGAAGGAATTTACTTTCAATTAGCCAAGCAAAAATTCCAGCCTTCAATGCCGCAATCCGCGCATGCGCTCCAATCCCCTTGCGGTCTACTTCGCCTCCCTTCCTAACCAAGCACACCGCAGCGGAAGGACACGAGCTATGAGGCTGACTGCACACACTGACGACGTCACAAAAAGAGACGCGTCCGCCGCGGAGGCGACCCGCGTCGCCCCGGCAACCGCGGACGCCTTTTGTTCCCCAGCGCAGCGCGCGCTCCCGCCCGCCGGCATAATCCTCTCAGCCGGAACTTTGTTTTTAAAAAAAGCCAGAGAGAGTTTTCATTGACTTGAAGGGGGAGCGGCGCGCGCGCCGGCCCGGATTGGCCGGCGCCTTGCCTCCTCCGACCAATCACGAGGCGGGGCCTCTCTTGAGCGAGGCGCTGATTGGTGAGGACGCGCGGCGGAGGCGAGAAAGGGCGGAGCCAACAGACGGGCCGGCGGCGCTGACAGTTGGGCAGGATGTCGGCGAGGAGGCGCATCGGGGACCCCGAGGTGAGGGCTGGGCGCCCGCAGGGGCCGATAGGAAACCCCGTCGCCGACCCCCCCCTGAGGGGGTCCCTTCTCTGGAGCCACGCCCCCTCGACGAAAATGAGGGGGGTGGGGGAGAAACGCCCCTTTAGGTGCAGCCCCCCCGAAGCCCCCCTGTCGAAGCCCCCTGGGGGAGGGGCTTTGAGGAGCAGACCCCCCCTTAGGAACACCTGACCGGGGAGGGGGAGACCCCAAAAGGCTGGGCCCCATTTCCCTTCCAGGACCTTTTCCTAGGAGTTGCCAACTCCAGGCGGGGGGAAACATGGAGGTTTTCCCCGCCTGGAGTTGGTAACCAACTCTGTGTTGCCTAAAGATCAGTTGCTGTTCTCCATCCCCCCCCCTCCAACCTAAAAGTTGGCAACCTCGATCCTTGGGGCTGTTTTCCCCCCTGGTCACCTCCTCTCCCCCCCCCCCCATTTCAAAGCCACCCCTATATTTGCTGGTCATACTTGTAGATGCTCCCCACGTGGCTGCCCTAATAACATTTGTGGGGGCGGGGGGCTTCCATCCCTCTTTCCTGTGCTGTCCCCTAAGGATCCCTAAATCTCCCCACCCCCATTAATGCCATATGTCTGGTTGGGGGGGCAGGTGGAGAGAAAACTTGGGTCTCATTGGCTTCTGGGTGTTTTATACAGAAATCTCCCCCTGCCACGCACGCACGCACGCACACCCCTATTAAAACTTGAGTGGGTGGCTGTTCTGCCTTCCTTTCTGGTTTGGGGATTCCCCTTGCATCCCGAGGTAACCCTAATTCTGGCTCATTCAAAATAGCCATCATTCATCAATGCTAAACATCTGCCCTGCGTTGGTGTAGTTCAGTGGTGGCGAACCTGTGGCACAGGTGCCAGAGGTGGCACTCAGAGCCCTTTCTGTGGACACGCACAAACAGAGTCCCCCCCACCCCCACACATATCTAGGCTGGCCTGGGCCGTTGGGCTCGATTATTAGCATTAAGCCTAAGATCTAGTTTTGGGGAAGCAGTGTAGGAGACCCTGTTAAGTGCTGTTAAACCTCACTGATTTTCATGCGAAGAACTAACTAAAGCGCGATCCTTTACCTGGGAGTAAGCTCGGTTGCTGGCAACGGGGTTTGCTTCTGAGTAAACGCACGCCTGGGAGCCAACCGCTTTTTCTAAACTAAAACCCCAGTATTCAGGTTAAATTGCCGTGTTGGCACTTTGCGATAAATAAGTGGGTTTTGGGTTGCAATTTGGGCACCCGGTCTCGAAAAGGTTCGCCATCACTGGTGTAGGTTGTAGGAGCTTCCCTAACCGCCTGCTTCCTTTCCGCACCTCCCTGTTAAAATCCTTCATCTGGTGACCACTGGTGTTGTGTAACAACTGGGGTGTTGGAGTGAGATCTGGGAGGATTCCCACTCTGCCTGTCACACTTCTTACCCTGGCCTACCTCACGGGACCGTTGGGAGGACAGAATGCAGGACGAGGGAAAGATGGAAGCAAATTTGGATCCCCACTAGGGGGAAAAGGCAGGGAAGAAATCAAACAAATCTTGGGGGGATTCTCTTTCCACGTCTTGGGGGGCCCCAAGAGCTGAGAAATCCACATTCAACATTCACCCTGTGGCTTTAAAAGCCAGAAATCCTCAAGCAGTGCTGTAAGACCTTTAAAAAAATATTTCCAGGCCTTCTCAGGCTGTTTAGACTGCAGATATTCTGTAGTGGGGAACTGGGTTACCTGGCGATTCCATTTTGCTGTCTTTTAAATGCTGGTTTGTAATCTGCCTTGGGCCCCGAGGAAAACCTCGTATGAATCTTTTAATAAATAGGCCATAAAAATGTCTTGTACGGTTGGCTCTTCTTCGTTAATTCAAGGTAGAATTTGTTGAATTTGTTCGTACCCCATTGCCTCCCATGTAGATATCCAAAGAGCAGCAGTGGCGTAGGAGGTTAAGAGCTCGTGTATCTAATCTGGAGGAACCGGGTTTGATTCCCAGCTCTGCTGAATCTGGGGAATTCAGATTAGCCTGTACACTCTCACACACGCCAGCTGGGTGACCTTGGGCTAGTCACAGCTCTACGGAGCTCTCTCAGCCCCACCCACCTCACAGGGTGTTTGTTGTGAGGGGGGAAGGGCAAGGAGATTGTCAGCCCCTTTGAGTCTCCTGCAGGAGAGAAGGGGGGATATGAATCCAAACTCTTCTTCCTTCTTCTTCTTCAAAGTGGCTAACGCTTTTCTCTGTTTCCTTGTATCTCCCCAACAACCCTGTGAGGTAGGATAGGCTGACAGCACGTGGCTGGCCCAAAGGCATGCAGCTGGCCTCTAAGGCACCAGCGAGGATTCATATCTGGGTCTCCTGGATTCTACTCCAACACTCTTAACTGCTTCGTTACTGTCCTTTGTTACTGAAGTTCCGGCTGCAGATAATCCTAAACCTTGTCATTAGCCTTAAATGCCATCTGGCTTCTCTGTGACCCATGCCTGTTAACCCAGCAGGGCTTGGTGACTTGAGAGCTTGACTGAAATGCAGAGTTCAAATCTGTGGCTTTGGGGAAGAGTTGGGAGTGGTGTTTTCATTTACAACAACAACAACACGAGCCTTGATTGGCATATAAAACAGGACAAAATTTTAAAACAAAAAAAAGTTTAAGAAATTCAGTTAAAATTACTAATTTCCAGTATAAAATTTGGAACAGTTTCACAAAAGAGCACATCAGAGCTGTTCAGGAGATTGGGTATCTTATAACACTCTTGCCACTGAGAACCTTGCAAGAAAATGGAACTCATGTATTTCATGCGTATCTTATTGTATTTAGGGCATACAAACAGAGAATGGTCAAGTGTTTCAACCGTAGTCATATCACATGAACAAACTCTTTTAGAACGTTCCATATTCTTAAATCTTCCCTCCAGCAGAGCTGATGGCAGCACATGACATCTTGCAGTAGCCAAGGCTCTCCTCTGGGTGGGATTAATCAGCAGACGAAGATATGCTGCCATAATTCCACGCTCGCATGGGATTAATAATGTAGTCGGAGAGCAGGTTGTCTTGGCAGCACGAGTCAAATTATGAAAATCAAGATCCAAGAGCCTATTCTTAACTAGTCTGAAGGCTTCCACCTTTGTGAGCATAAGGAGTGATTCCAAGGGGGAACCAATAGCTTCAACCTTTCTAAAGATCAAAGTATACCATTCTGAAATAAAGTGATCTGATAACAGAGAGGGAATATAGCTATTGGATCCCACTAGAAAATGTATATGCAGCCAATATTTTATGGCCCTTATCCATGCCAAGTGGTGTTTTCGGTTGATTTCTGGAGGGGTGTGTGACTGGGGAGTGGGGAAGTGCTCTTGTGTCCTGAAAAATGGTCAAGTTGTGTGACCTTTTGCATCGCTTCAGACAGCGGGGCTCTGTGTTCTGGGAAATGCACCCCACCCTGTTCTCCACCCCATTTGCCCAGTTGCTTAATAAACTTATTCCAGGGTTCTGGCCAGGGAGTAAAGGCACAAAACTGGCTTTTAAGGAAGGAGTGGGGTTTCTTCCCAGAGTGGCCAGCTCCTGGTTGGAAAATACCTGGAGATTTAGGGGGCGGAGCCTGAGGAGGGCGGGGACGGACCTCAGTGGGATTTAGGAGGGGACGTGGGATTTAGATCCATAGAATCCACCTTCCAAAGGGGCCATTTTCCCCAGAGGAGCCGCTGTCTATCACCTGGAGATAAGTTGTCATCACAAGAGATCTCCAGCCCTCACCTGGAGATTGGCAGGCCTGTCCAGTCCGTTCTGTTGCATGCAATTACTAATGCAGGTGCAGGGTTGCTTGGCTTTATCCCCCTTCTCAGTTCTAGCGGTCAGTTTCTGTGTGTCTTATTCATTGAACACTTCCTTTGGGAGGGTAGAGATAAATTAAGAAGAAGAAGAAGAGTTTGGATTCATATCCCCCCTTTCTCTCCTACAGGAGACTCAAAGGGGCTGACAATCTCCTTGCCCTTCCCCCCTCACAACAAACACCCTGTGAGGTAGGTGGGGCTGAGAGAGCTCCGAGAAGCTGTGACTAGCCCAAGGTCACCCAGCTGGCGTGTGTGGGAGTGTACAGGCTAATCTGAATTCCCCAGATAAGCCTCCACAACTCAGGCGGCAGAGCTGGGAATCAAACCCAGTTCCTCCAGATTAGATACACGAGCTCTTAAACTCCTACACCACTGCTGGGTTCACAGCCCTGATGTTCTTGTTTTCTTAACGCTGAAAAAAAAGGCCTTAAAGTTAGTCCCTGCATAGAGACTCTGGCAGTTTCATGTTGATTTCGGGGCCTGCTTCCTCTCCGCCCACCTACCCACCGGCTGGCTGCAAAGTTCTTTTCCTCCGGGTTTGAATGCAGAGCTGGTTGTATCATCCTCCCGTCTTTTGCCACCCAAAACGCAAATTGCAGATTGTCCCAAACTGCCGCTGATTCACACAACTGCTTTTAGGCCTCTTCCGCACTTGCCTAATAATGCACTTTCAATCCAGTTGTGATCCGCTTTGCAGCTGGATTTTGATGTGGAAAATAGCAAAACCCACTTGCAAACAATTGAGAAAGCGGATCGCAAGCCCGTCGTTCTGCATGTGCGGAAGGGGCCTTAGAGATGCAGGAATGCTGGGCAGAAGTCTGACTTCTCGGTACCGAATCAGCCGCTGTGTTTGCTTCATCCAGAGTCCAGATCTTGAACAACTGTGCGACTGGAAAGCTTTGGGGAAAGCAGTGGCGTACCTAGGCAAACTGGCACCCTGGGCAAAACCTGAGTTTGATGCCCCCCCCCCCCCTGGGCAGGGCAGCCCAGCCACAGCGCTCACCCTTCCTGGACAGCCTCAGAAACCCACGTTCACCGGAGGCAGAGCTCCCTGCCCTTCTGCTCTGCCTCTGGTGGCTTGTGGGCCACCGTACAGAGTGGGCGGGGCTTAGAAATCAGGCACCCCCACGTGACTAAAAATTTCTGCGCCTTGGGCAACTGCCCACTTTGCCCAATGGGCGGTACGCCACTGGGGAAAAGGCTGCAGGGGTGCTGCTGAGTGCTGAGATCTACCAGGTTAGAGTGTTGTGGGTTTTCCAGGTTGTATGGCCGTATTCCAGTAGCATTTTTTCCTGACTTTTCGTCTGCACCTGGCAGCCACAGATGCAGGCGAAACGTCAGGAGAAAATGCTACTGGAACACGACTAAACAACCTGGAAAACCCACAACACTCCAGTGATTCTGGCTGTGAAAGCCTTCGACAATACATTTACCAGGTTATTTCCTCAATAGCCTTCACAGACATCTCTCCTTTCTTCCCCCTGCAAAAACAGTTTTTGACCAAGAGGATCCCGCAGAATCCCAAATACCAGCATGTAAAAACTCGCCTTGACACAGGTCAGTGGAAATTTTTTTGTTTCATCTGGCATCCCCCCCAACTAAAGTTATTGCCCCTCCTTCTAATGTTGTCTGTTTATGTGTTTTGAACCGAATTATGTTATTTAAACTGCATTTTAATCATTTAAATGTTTGAACTTTTCCCCCCCAAGTTTGCCACCTTGTAGAATCCCGATCAGGGGAAAGGCGGCATTAAAATGTTTTCACCAAATCTCTCTTTCGGTCTCTGCTAAAATAGGAATGTTCGGATCAGAACGCAACCTTGAGGTAAAGGTGTTTCGCTTGCTCTGTCAGTCCAAATTGTGGGTTTTGTATGCGTAGGAGGGTGTGAGTGTTTCTGATCTGTGATGTCAGACTCATGATGTAACAATGGGTATTGATGACTCACTTCCCAGTATCATCTTAATGTTACCGCCAGGAAAATGAACAAAATATTTTCCTGAAGTCAGGTTGCCTGGCTACACTGGCTCCATGCCCGGACACGGAGACTTGTGTGGTTCAGAAGCCTCCATAAGGTTCACAGAGAATGTATATGTATGTTTGTGCCAATGCTATATGATTTCCCTTGTGTTTGTGTCATTCTAGGATGTAATAAAAGCCCCTCTTAGTTGAGTTTGTGCCTACAGTTTAGGATTTTAGTTTAACAAGGTTCTTCAGTTAGTTTAAGGCTCTATTAGTTTTAAGTAAGCCCTGCCAATAGGTATATTGTCAAGTCTTGCCTGTAAGTATAAGTATGTGTGTTTATCCTTTAAGGTTTTTCTTAGGTTTAAGTTTAGAAATGTTGTTTTTGAAATTTGTGTCTGATGGCCAAAGCAGTGGCCAGAAAGGTTGATATTAAGGGACAAGGAAGTTAGTCCTGGAATTCAGTTTGGACCAACACCCAGGTAATCCCATCTTCACCAACAAAAGGGCCTTTTGACTAACAAAGGATGTCACCCTGTTTTGCTATTGACTGTTTGAAGTCTTACTCTCAGGATCCAGAAGCTCAATGGACTGTTCACATCCTTACTTTCAGGATCCAAGAATTCATTGGATCATTTAAACTTGTCCCTGTCTAACACTCCCAAGGAACCACCTCAGGCAAGAAGGCGCAAGCTTTTCTTCTGGGATTTGATCTCATCAGCATGTGCAAAGGGATTGTTTTCTCCCTTTGGCGTTCTAGGATATTTTCTCTGTATTAGATGGAAGGAGACCGCCCCCTTCCTGGTTTTTGCACTATGGGGATGGGACTGCCCTACACCCCCTTTCTGGGTGCTGATGCACAGCCATGTGGGGGTCCTTTTTGCTGAGCTGGGCCAAGAAATCACTGGCCAATAAAGAACCTCCCTGCTTTCGAAGAAACTCTGGTCTCCTGCGGCTCATTAAGTTGCTGAGCTGAAATCACTTATTGTTACCTGGCAAACAGCGGTGACATTAACAGCAATGATCCTCTGAAGATGCCAGCCACAGATGCAGGCGAAACGTCAGGAGAGACTAGAACACGGCCTTACAGCCCGGAAACCACACAGCACCCAAATTAACAGCAAACTTTCAGTAAATTGCCCATTGGCTTATTAATAAAAATGCTGGTTTGTCAATGTATTCCCCCTTGCTTGATCGCCTGGGGCAACTCAAACTGGCTCTAGGCAGCAACACGGAGAAACAGACTAGTAATCGTTTTTTAAATTTATTTTCATTTTTGTTCAGAGCGGGATAGAGATTTCTCTGGCCTTTTGAAATGGGAGCAGGGCAATCAGACATTACAATAAATGGCACGGTCTTGCCAGTCCTCTGCTGTGGATTGGATATCGAGTCGACGCTCACCGGTATCGTCTGAATTTCAGGCTTCCTTCAGTAAGGATGCGTAACCAAATTTTTGTTCTTTCTTGCAGGTAGCAGTATGACAAAATACACTGAAAAACTGGAAGAGATCAAGAGAAGTGAGTCATGCTATGGTGGTCTAGTCATAATTTATTTGTTTGGAACTGTGGAGTGTGTGGGGGGGGGAACAGGTGACCATGTTGTGAAGAAGAAGTGTTTGAATTTAAATCCCTCCCCTTTCTCTCCTGTAAGGAGACTCAAAGGGACTTACAATCTCCTTTCCCTTCCCCCACCCACAACAAACACCCTGTGAGGTGGGTGGAGCTGAGAGAGTTCTGAAGAACTGTGACTAGCCCAAGGTCACCCAGCTGGCGTGCTTTGGAGTTAACAGGCTAATCTGGTTCACCAGATAAGCCTCCACAGCTCAAGTAACAGAGTGGGGAATCAAACCCAGATTAGTGGCAGAGCGGGGAATCAGAGCGGGGAATCAAGCCCAAATTAGTAGCAGAGCGGGGAAACCCAGCTCAAGTGGCAGAGCGGGGAATCAAACCCAGTTCTCCAGATTAGAGTGCACCTGCTCTTAACCACTACGCCACACTGGCTCAGATCTTGTAAGGAGCCCAGATCTTGGGGAACGATCACATGTCCAGGTATTGTGCCCCCTTCCCTTTGAGTCCCCAAGAGCTGACTAGAGTCAGAGCTGAGATTCTCAATGTGGTTCACCTGGTACATGCTAATGTTTTTAGAAAGTGGGTGGGACTAGCTGGGGCTTTTACCCAGCAAGGTTTCTGATTGGTCACTGGAGATCTGATCGGCTGTGCAGATTTCTTTAAAACGTTGCTTCAGCCGCCGCTGCCACCACCCGAAAGGGATCTTCACAGTGTGACTGACAGTCAGTTGTGGCAGCCGTTTTGTGGCACGCGTTTTGTCACTCCGCCCACTCTGCTGTACCATAACTACAAAAGTACCTGTAAATTCAAACAGGTTGGGAGTTTCTGGTGTCGCGCGTCCCCAAGGAGGGGAGGCCTTACTGTTATGTTGTGGTCCGGCAAACTATGTGTTAGACTCTGTTTGCTCCCCCATGGCCCTTCCTTGGCCCCCCACAATGCCCCCCATCCAGGAAGTCTCCTGCAGAGAAGAAGGGGGTTGTGCCACCTTGTTTCTTCTCTCCTGGGCTAGACCAGACCCCCACTCGCCTCATCTGTCTGCCCGTCTTCCTCCACGGCCTGTTGGGGCTTCCATATTTGTACACCTTTCAGTGCCCTGCCCGCCCTTCTTTCACGGTGGCTTCTCTTAGCACCCAGGCTGCCACTCTCCCTTCATGGGTCCCTGATTGGGACACCTGTGTTTGGCTTGGCCATCCTTCTTCCAGCACCGCCCCCGCCCCCCGCCTCCACCTCCCAGTGTGCTCCTGGGAGGCCCGAGCCCTGCCTCGCCTGATCAGGGCGGATCCTGCCTCTTCAACGGGCTTGTTTGGCCTTTGATAGTTCCCAACCTCTCTCCCCTTGCCAGTAGGCGGCCTGCTTGCAGCTGTTGTGGGTCCAGCACTAGCCCAGGACATCACTGGCCCGTGACTGCAGGGCTGCTTTTGTGGTTCCCGCTGGGCCTGATAGGTACAGGGCAAGGCCCTGTCCACAGAGCAAAAGCTCTGACCGGTTACAAAAATAACCATCCAAAAGCTTCTTCAGTGTTCAGAGATTTATTGTTTTCATTCAATTCTGCGCAGAAGAGGGAACTCTCCTCCGTTAACAACAGGGAGGAGGTTCAAAGGGGCTGTTGCTTGTGTAACATAATTTATACCCTCTTACAAACATCCCTCCTTGTCTTCTGACCATTGGCTAGATTTGGAATACATACACATTTGTAGTCATCCCCGCAGGGTCGTCGCTAAGGAAGAGGCGAGACGCGGAGGTTTCATCTGGTGGAGAGCGCCAGCAGCGGGAGCGCGGGTGTCCATGTTCCTAGCGACTCTGCCGCGTGCTGGTACCTGGCACCTTTTATTATGATTCTAGCGGGGGCGTGTAGAAGGGCGGAACGGGGGGAATTCCGGGAGATCGGGAGACTGAGAGATCATCATGTGATGCATGATCTCACCTGGCTGCTAATAATGTATGAGAGGGAGCATCAGCGCCTGGGCCTAATCCTCACCTGGGGGCAAGACTATCTGTCCCTTTGTCCGGGACACCGGGTGGTTGTGAGCCAGGTGTTTCATGACCCGTGACTCATCGGGGGGATGAGGGGTGGGGGAGCCGGGTGCGACCAGATAGCCGTGAGGAGCGCCGGTGTGCCAGCGCTCTACTCACGGGGTTGCTGGGTCAGCAGCGCATCCCTACATCTCCTCCTTTTTTACATTTAGAAGGGAGGCCAAAATGTTAGGGGGCGATTTAAAGGGACGCCAACACCTCCTCCTCGCCGCTTGGCTAAGCTGGCCGAAGCTGTTTTGTGCAACATTAGAACTTGGTTATGTATGTAAGGGAAAGTCGCTGGCTTCTTGCACACGCTATAAGGCAAAAGTAGATATGCATCGAGCAAGGCAAACTCCAATAATAAAGCATACAATCAAACTAATGCAGAATTGAACAGTAGTATAGCATCTGGCAACTCATGCACTTTCATATGAATCAACAATGACAAACAATCAATGGCTGCACGATTAGAATTGGTGGACTTCTCAGAAGGGCACAGGCCAGAACGTAGCTACCAGTCTTGGTGTTACAGGAAATAAGTCCAGGGATTCTACAAGGGAAGTCAGCGTGAGGGGAAACATACTCGGCCATGGCTAGAGCCGCCGCGTCGCTCCGGCAAAAAGAGGGGCCGAGGGGAAGGGGGAGCCGACGGCGGCGCGCTGCGGCTTCCGGGGTGGAGCCTGAGGCAGGACGATGGTGAGGCGGCAGTGCAGAGAGTTCCGGCAGACGGATGCAACAACAACAAAAAATAACATAACTTCTAAAATTAAAGCATGCAATAACTCCATGATCAGGCTGGGTTACAGTACTCAATAATTCCTTTGGAGGTTGGCTCCAAAGGGCATCATGTGTGATGGGGAAACACAAACATAGCTAAACAAATACAAAGGCTGGGTGATGAAAGGAAAAAGGGGGGCAGCCCATGGCTGCATAATTGTCCAATGCACGGCTCTTTGCTGTTTGGGCCACCAAAGCCTTTTAGAGCCGCATGGTGGTAGAGTCCATGGATTTCTCAAGAACGTAGAGAGAGAGCTTACCGATAGTCTTTAGCATTGTAAAGTTCAGTGACTCTCACGCAGCAAAGGCTGCGCAGAGAAGGCATGTTCCGATAACAATCAGGTGGCTGGAGACAGCGGAGAGTTCCAAAGGTTAACCTATCAGGAGGTTCCTGGCTGCAACTTCAAATTCCAGCCAGGGGGCGGCAGAGAGGGAGAGAGAATGGCGGCTGTAGATGAGGAGCAGCGACACACAGCGTCAACCTCTGAGCCATAGCTGGCCCAGGCTGCCATTTCCCCGGGGGGGGGGCGGCAGTGAATTGCTCCCAGATGTTGGTCTGGTCAAAGCTCATCAGGGGGTGGCCGACTGCCACCGGCAGGAGGCAGCAGAGCAGGCAGAGGATGGTGGCCGCCGAGTTGGCAGTGATGATTGCAAAGAGGGCGGTACAGAGATCCTCGGGCGTCTCGGGGTAGCCTTGCTGGCGCAGCAGCTCTTGAGCTTGGCTGGCGGTCGCCTTGACATCCCCCCAGGTCATCCGGGTCTTTGGACCGTCTGGGCGTCGGTGGCGGCGTTTCCGTTGAGGCCGCTGGGCGGGATCCTCCAGAGAGATTCGTTCCATCTCTGGGATGGGGTTGGTTTCCTCCTGGCGCCATTCCATGGGCTGGCCTGTCATGGCGAGTCGGGATCCACAGGAGACCTGTAGGAAGAAGGACTGAAACACACCCCCTTCCCCAGGTTATAGGAGGGGGCCGGGTCCTGCCAGGCTTGGAGAGCCAATGGCGGGAGGTCAAGATCAAGTTTTGTTGGATTTTAGTGTTTGATATAAGAAGACTATATAAGAAGGCTTATCTTGCAGCCTGCGTAGGGGTTGCTTTTAATGCACTCTGTTGGGGGCCGCCTACTCCTCTTTCTTTAAGTTGTTTGACCGGGAGGGCAGAGGGTAGGCGATCCCGATGGAAGCTGGCTTCAGAGCGTCATCAGGGTGCGTCAAAGCGAGGGTCCGAGCCTCGTGGGAGGAGGGGGCTAGCGGACCCTGAGGGAATTGTGGGTGTGCATGCTTAATTTGCAACACAAAAGAGGGCTTGGATGCGCTTTTGGGTGATGGATGCATCCGGGAGACAAAGTAATCAGGCGATTAGGGGTAAACTTCACACACAAAGGGGGAGGGGGTCTTTCTTTGCAGGGAAAATGTACTTACTGTGATCTTGGTGGTTAACGCCGAGAGGCTGGAATGGTGCTGAATTTGTAATCGAATTTGCTGGTTGAAAAATAGAAGGAAGGAAGGAGGGAGGGGGAACAGCTCCTGGGCGGAATTTAGGGAGTGAATTCAGGAGACAATACAAAGGGTACGCAGAAGAAAGAAAAGGGGGGGGGGAAGGTTTTGGAACTTTACCTTCCCCTCCTGTAAGGAGACCTTGGGCGGTTTGAACTCGCTTCCTACCTTCACAGCGGAGGCTGTGTAAGGTAGGTGTGGCTGAGAGAGCCCCCAGGCATTGTGACTAGCCAGGTGTTCCCAGCGGAAAATGTGGGAGCACGGAAATAACTCTGGCTCCATATATAAACTTGTGCTACGCCAATGTGGTAATGTAGGCTCAAACCTTTCAGGGCACTGGCACACATAATCAAAAGGAGAAAAACTTTAATTGAGGCACAACAGCATAGCTTAGAAGCAATGGAAAAATCCCTCTTATGAGGGGAAAACTTTAGGGGTCTCTGAGAAGGGGGCAAGACATACAGAACATATACAGGCATACAGAGCACATATAAAGTAATGAGGAGGATTGCAACTCTGATTTGAGATCTTGCTCTCTGGATCTTGCAGGGCGATTCCTTTGTAGGCTGAGACCCTGCTTTCCCTGAGGTACTGACGATTTTGCTGCCACTGGGAGCTTTGAGCTTAGGGCTTTGCACAGGCTCAGAGGCTATGAGATCTGGTTTGAACCTTACAGCTGGAGAGGGCCAAGGGGGCTTCTTCTTCATGAAGGACTTTGGGCTTAAGGCCATTGTGCGAGCATCTTCCCCTTTCCATGCCTCATTGTCCTGTAGATTGGCTATGGGGCATTCTGAGGAGGGTTCAAAACAGCAGTCCTCTTGGTTAATGAGACGGACTGGGCATAGTGCCAGAATGTTGGCGTTCTCTTCCGTCAGCATTTCTCTCTGTTGCAATTCAGCGGCTGTGGACTCTGCAGAGATTTTGAAATGCGTGCCACTCTGGGGCACTGGCGGAGGCATGGTGACTTTGGAAGTAGAAGGGGTTAGCAGAGCAGGAAGTATAGACGTAGGGGGGGAGCAAGCAACGAGATTTAGATTAGCTGAACTTAGATCAGACTCGAGTGAGAGCATCGGGGCAGGATGATCGGATGAACTTGGCAGTTCCTGCGGGATGTTTGTCCGCACCTGGATGTGGATGGCTCCCTGGTGCGTGGAGTCGATGACCCCTGGGATGATGAACAATCCCTGTTCAGCGGCAGAAGCTTTTGGCAAGACCAGCCCAATGGTCTCCATGGGGATGGGATCACTACACTGAGCTGGAGCAGCGAAGATCTCATAGGGGAGCTCCGGGGGAAGGGTTTGAGGTGCGGACCTTGGTTCCGGGCTGGGGAGATGCCCGGGTGCGGGCCTCCCCAGTGGGCATTGGGAGCACCTGGTCTTAGACCTCCCTGGGGGTCTTCGCCCTCTGGGGGGAGACCCCCTTCCGTTCGGGCTGTAGGCCCCCCCGCCGGGCAGCCTACAATCCTTACGGAAGTGTCCTGGCTTGTTGCAATTGAAACACTCGTCTCGGGGCTGTCTCATGGCAGCGGAGAGGGCTGCGGCTAGAAGGCTGGCTTGATGGGCGAAAGATCCGATATCCTGGCAAGCCTTAAGCATGTCGGCCAGTTCGGGGTTCCTACCTAGACCTGTGACTGCTTTGCGGCACTCAGCGGAGGCGTTCTCTTTGGCAAGGCGCTTAAGGAGTTCGCCCTGGGCCTCCTCGTTGTCAACCTGCCTCTTGAGGGCCTCCTGGAGCCTGTTCACGAATTCGGCATAGGGCTCCTGAGGCTTCTGCCGGATGCTAGAAAAGCTTTGGGCTGGCCGTCCGGTGCTGGGGACTTTCAAAAACGCCTTGTAGGCGCATTCAGAGGCGACCATAAGGGTGGCCTCCGGCAGGACAATTTGCGCGTTGGGGTTAGTGAAAGCTTCGCAGCCATAAAGCTGCGCGGCGGTGTAGGTGCCGCCAGAGGCTGCTCCTCTGCTTATGCACTGCTGGCGGTACTCGCCTTCCCAGATCACATACTGTGCGGGGTTTAAAAGCATGCGAAAGGTGGTTTTCCAGTCCTCCGGAACCATTAGGTGGTTCCTGGCGACTGCTTCCAACATGCCTCTCACATAGGGGCTGGTGTTTCCTACGTCCCGCATTGCCTTGCGGAGCTCAGTGAGAATGTTGTAACCTAGGGGGCGGTACTCGACAACTCGCCGAATGATGCCATCCTCCCCCTCGTTATCTGTGTAGTAGACGGGGCACATGGCAAGGATGTCGGCATCGTCTTCCGTCAGGGTTTCCTTCTTTTGCAGATCGTGGCTAATACGCTCTGTTAGGGTTTTGAAACCCGCGCCATTACGTGGCGCCAACGGAGGTGCGGTGGCTTTAGAAAATGAAGGCGGAGCGAAGGGAGGAGGCGGCTGAGCCGCGGGAGAATTTGAAGGAGGCGGGGAAGCAAGGGAGGCAGAGGGAGGACAGGCGTCCAATTTAGTGGATAGAGAAAATTCCGGGGGTGAAACTGAAGCTGAAGGGTCGAAAGGAGGGCGATCTACAGCAAGGGAGCCATAGACCTGCAGGCTGATGGCGACATAACATTGCCTCCACGTCAGTAGCAGTGACATCGGCGCGCGAGGCTCTGTGTGAAGAGTGCGCCCGATGTTTTCCCAATCCTTAAGATTCAATGTCCCCCTTTCTGGGTACCATGGACATTGAGCTTCAATCTCCTCAACCAATTTGCGCAGCTCCCCTCTCTTTATGGAGACCCTGCCACATTTCGCTAGCGCTTTCAATTCGCTAACGCGCTTGTCATAAGCCCTGCTTTTGCAAGCTCCCATACTTACCGTTGGTTCGTCAGACGAGAGAGAGTGTCCTAGAACTCGAGTCCCTGTATGCGCCGATCCAGCGGACGGGCGGTACCGAGAGGTGGGTCCCTGGATGCGCCGATCCAGCGGACGTCGGTACCGCGGCCCTTTCCCAGGCGACGGTAAGCAGGGTGGAGGTTTGAGGATTCCCGGGTTTCGGCACCAGCTTGTAGTCATCCCCACAGGGTCGTCGCTAAGGAAGAGGCGAGACGCAGAGGTTTCATCTGGTGGAGAGCGCCAGCAGCGGGAGCGCGGGTGTCCGTGTTCCTAGCGACTCTGCCGCGTGCTGGTACCTGGCACCTTTTATTATGATTCTAGCGGGGGCGTGTAGAAGGGCGGAACGGGGGGAATTCCGGGAGATCGGGAGACTGAGAGATCATCATGTGATGCATGATCTCACCTGGCTGCTACGTGCGGAGAGGAGCATCAGCGTCTGGGCCTAATCCTCACCTGGGGGCAAGACCATTGTCCCTTTGTCCGGGACACCCGGTGGTTGTGAGCCAGGTAGTTCATGACCTGTGACTCATCGGGGGATGAGGGGTGGGGGAGCGGTGCGACCAGAAGGCCGTAGGAGCGCCGGTGTGCCAGCGCTCTACTTACGGTGCTGCTGGGTCAGCAGTGCATCCCTACACACATTGCCATTTGAATCTCCACTCCTCTCCAAAGCCCACCTTGCTTTCCACAATTGGGCGTGTATTCTTTATGTCATCTTGCCCCGTTCAGAGATCTTGGTTGCTATATCAACCCAGTTTTACTTCGCCCTTATCTGTGTTTTTCTGTACGCCTTGTCTCCTTTATCTTTCTGGTGAGAGGCCGTACCCAAATTCCACAGCATGTGTATCAGACTTTACTGAAAAGTGCAGAAATCTCCCCCCCTTCTTCCAAGCAAAGCCTCTCTACTAATGAAATTACAGTTCTTTGTTTAACTAACAGCATCTTACTGATCTTTTATAAATTACCTGTAATATACTTTAGATGATTAAATATATGGCTTAAAACATTATAAACTATATGTTCGTATCAGGCCCCCTTCTTGCCGCACCTTGCGCTGCTCCATATGTTTGCTGCAGCTTGAGGTGAGCAGCGTGGAGCTCCCACCACCTCGGTTCAGTGCCTCCGTCTCTTGGGGAGGTCTCCTGGGTTTCAGGGGTTGGCTCCCGAGCCCTGCGCGAAGCTGGAGTGAGCGGGGAAATGCCCTTCGCCGCATCTGCACTGCTCCCTGACTTTGGGCCATGCCACGCCTCTTAGGACAGTGATGGCGAACCTATGGCACGGGTGCCAGAGGTGGCACTCGGAGCCCTCTCTGTGGGCACGTGCACACAGAGTTTGTCATGTGGAGGGTGGAAAATCAGCCCCCCCCCCACACACATCTAGGCTGGCTTGGGCCACTGAGCACAATGTGTGCACACTGCGGTGAGCAGGGAGGACTCAGCTGGCGGGCCTGGTGCCTGTGCTCCGGGTGGCTGTTGCCGGGGGCGGGGGGGGGAGGGCATGCAGAGGAGGCAAAGATGCTAGAGAGGCACAGAGCGGTGTGTGTGGGACTTGCTGGAGGCTAGAGCAGGCTGGCCCCTGCTCGAGCGGGTGGGGTGGAGAAAGAGGGAGCCAACCGGTTTCTTCTAAAATAAAACCTCAGCATTCAGGTTAAATTGCCGGGTTGGCACGTTGCAATAAACAAGTGGGGTTTGGGTTGCAATTTGGGCACTCGGTCTCAAAAAGGTTCGCCATCACTGTCTTAGGACAAGTCTCTCCGTGTCAATGACTTCCCACTGATTTCTGCAAGAATGCGGGCTAGAGATAGTCCGAAATAAATGCTGACATTCTCAGCTTGTTTCATTCTACATGTGAAGAAGACCCAATAATCACGTCCTTTGACATTTGGTACAATTCAGGAGGCAAGAGAAAAATGGCTATTTGAAATACAAAAGAGTTGCAGGGGACTTTTTATTTTGACAAAGTGTGGGGCCCCCCCCCCCCCCCCCCCGTCCTGAAAAAGAAAAATCTTGACTTTTTTGTAGTCAGCTGGAAAGAAGCATCCTTAGTTTCACAACATCCTTTTGTGGCTAAATCGTTGTTCGGAGTTCTGAAATTCTAGCAGTGTTCTTGTTTGTATCCCAACCTGGCGTTGTGTTTCTGACCTCTTTCTCCATCGTACAAAACCAGTGTCCCTTTTGTGCAGAGCTCCTCTCCTGTTCTAATCCCGCTTGCAGGAGCTCGGGCCCAAAAGCGTTCCCGCTGGGACCGCACTGAATAGCACCTTGTGTGTTCCTGTCATTTGCAAAGCGCCTCGATTTCTCATGGATAGCCGACACCGGTTGGAGGCCGCGTTAAACGCCCGGGACAGGGTTGCCTCTGTCCCCGGTGTAACTTAAGAGGGGACGCTGCCTCAAATGAGGAAATCAAAACTCGGGAGCCAGCGGTGCCGCGCTCATTCCCCTCTGTAGCGGCCACGGGAGAGAAACGCCCCGCGCTGATTTCCTCCGCGCTTCGCTAGTTGAGATTTAGACGCTTTGCGACAATCATAGCTCGGGCCGTGATCCAAGATGTCCAAAGACCTAAACGGACCTTCTGAACTAGCTCCAGGTACGTACCACTGTGGCTTCGCGGCAAAGGAGATTTCTGCCGTAGCTTCTCTAGAGCCGTGGTGGCGAACCTATGGCACTCCGGATGGTGGCGAACCTATGGCACTCCAGGGGCTGATGGGAATTGTAGTTCAGGAACATCTGGAGTGCCATAGGTTCGCCACCACTACAGCATCTCGTAGCAGGGGGCAGATTTTATTATTATTTTTTGATAATATTTTATTGCAATTTCACCATAGGCATTAAGGAATATTTCATACATTTATAGGTGAGAGCATTTGTCCGTACATGAAATAAAAGAGTTTCCCATATAGAGTTTTACAAACATCAAAGCTTTACTACTAACATTTAATATTTATCCTGAATCCCTTAAACAAACCCTCCCCTCCTCCCCCTCCCACTGAATACCCCTCTGACTTCCCCTCTATCGGTTTGCGAACAGTATTATTAAAATTTACAGAATTTTATATACAGTAATTTCTTCTCAACTAAGCGGTATAGAGAGAGCAAAAGAAAATTTAAGCTTAAACACTTAGCAAATTCGGTGAAACTTTATTAACTCTAGCTAAGTAGTTGATCCATGGCTGCCATACTTTATAATATTCCTCAGTTGGCCGGTCTTTTAAATTAAAAGGAATTCAGGGGGCAGATTTTAGACACCGTGGAAAAGCGGCATATCGTAGCTTGCCCGTTATTGCTGCTTTTTCTTAACAGTAGAAGGACCATCGACACCGGGATGACGAGTTTCTCGAGCCACTGTGTCTTGGGCCAGCCCTTCTAGGAAAGTGACTGAATAGCAATGCCGTCCTAAACAGAGTTACACCCTTCTTAGCCCACAGATGTCAGTGGCCTTGGAAGACTGTAACTGTGCTTAGGATTGCCCAGTCTCTGTTGAGAGGACGGACTGTCAAGTGGCCAGTAGTAGTCTGAAGCAAGGAGCGTGGTCATTTGATGTCTGTTTCACACCAACAAAGTTTTCCTCTTTTGTGTGCATGCGTACTTCTTGAGAACCAGCGCGGTGTCGTGGTTAAGAGCAAGTAGATTCTAATCTGGAGAACCGGGTTTGATTCCCCACTGCTCCGCCTGAGTGGCAGAGGCTTATCCGGTGAACCAGATGTGTTTCCGCATTCCTACAGGCCAGCTGGGTGACCTTGGGCTAGTCACAGGATTCTTGAGAGTCACATTGAGAACTATGTACTACTATTCATGACTGAGTATCCCTGTAGCGACCTGAATACTCTGTCATAAAGAAAATACCTTCAGTGATGAAGACGAGTGAAAACGCATTTGAACGTGTTATGCGTTTTGGAGGTATGCCTTTGACTGCATCCAGTAAACAGTGAACGGAGTACGTGACTATCACGTGGGCTGACCGGAGCAAGTGACTTGAAACAGTATTGTCGAAGGCTTTCACGGCCGGAATCACTTGGGTGCTGTGTGGTTTCCGGGCTGTATGGCCGTGTTCTAGCAGCATTCTCTCCTTACGTTTCACCTGCATCTGTGACTGGCATCTTCAGAAATCCTCTGAAGATGCCAGCCACAGATGCAGGCGAAACGTCAGGAGAGAATGCTGCTAGAACACGGCCAGACAGCCCGGAAACCACACAGCACCCAAGTGACTTGAAACTGTTGCTTTCATGCAAGCACACTGCCGTGAGTTTCCAGATAAAAGGAGGATCTGCCTATAAACACCGAAGAAGTGAATTGCATTGACTGGGAAACCAGATACAGCCAATTATGTACAACTACTATCGTGTTTCCCCGAAAATAAGACAGTGTCTTATATCAATTTTTGCTCCCAAAGATGCGCTATGTCTTATTTTCAGGGGATGTCTTATTTTTCTGTGTTCTGTTCGTTGGGCATGCTTCCAAACAAAAACTTTGCTACGTCTTACTTTCAGGGGATGCCTTATATTTTGCACTTCAGCAAAACCTCTACTACGTCTTATTTTCAGGGGATGTCTTATGTTCGGGGAAACAGGGTATGACCCTTTGATGTGGTCACGCAGTGACAGCGAATGACTGAACCAATTGGGTTTACGTCGCTGATTGTATTGGAAAGTATGCATTAGATATGCTTTTGAGCACTTCATTTGTATTATTTATTTAATGAATATATTATATTTTATAGCGATACGTAGGTGGAGGGAACGTAGAGTTTTTTTGTGTTTATATTCACATATAAAATTGCCAATAGCAGTGCAAGTGTGCAGCGTTTCTCTGTTACGTTCTTTTCCTGTTCGTAGCTTCAACCAAGACCGGGGCTTTTTCGACCCTGGGCCCAGTCTTGTGGACCCCTTTTTCCAATGAGACAAGAGCCCTGTGGGACCTTAAGTTGTTCCACGCAACCTGTAAGACAGAGCTCTTCCACCAGGCGTATAGTTGAGGCAGGCATGATCCCATCTGACCTGACCTTCCTCTTTTTACTGAGTTCCACCATCAATCCCTGGAGGGTCAATCGCTGTCTTGCTGTAGCGTGCGTTTAAAAGTTTATTCAATGTTGTAATGTTCTCATGCTCTGTATTGTTCCTTGTTCCTGTTCCTGTATTGTTCCTTGTTCCTTGTAGGGAGGCTGAGGCGCAGGAGCAGCAGTGGCGTAGAGGGTTAAGATCTCGTGTATCTAATCTGGAGGAACCGGGTTTGATTCCCAGCATCTTCCGCCTGAGCTGTGGAGGCTTCTCTGGGGAATTCAGATTAGCCTGTACACTCCCACACATGCCAGCTGGGTGACCTTGGGCTAGTCACAGCTTCTCGGAGCTCTCTCAGCCCCACCTACCTCACAGAATAGAAGCAAGCCTTTATTGGCATAGACAACAGTAATAAAAAACAGATTAAAAAGCATATACAATACAGGTCGAAGGAAATCTACTGGCGTTTAGTAATTTCCAGGAGAAAGTCTGCCACTATCATACAGAGAGAAGGATCAGGGTTGTCCAACAAGTAGTGTAATCTAATTAAATCGGAGAGATGGGGTAAATGTAAAGGAGTAAGATTCACATACTTGGATCTGATTTCCTTGAATCTGAGACAGTGTAGTAATTGGTGGGCCAGAGATTCAACTGAGCCATCGTTACATGGGCACAATTTTTTAGCCTTTTCTTGCTCACCCACGTCACAGGGTGTTTGTTGTGAGGGGGGAAGGGCAAGGAGATTGTCAGCCCCTTTGAGTCTCCTACAAGGAGAGAAAGGGGGGATATAAACCCAAACTCTTCTTCTTTTATATTGTTGTCAGCCTGGTGTGAGCCGCCCCGAACCCGAAAGGGGAGGGGTGACGTAGTAAATCAAATAAACTAATCAACTCAGGTTCACTGTGCCACTGTGCTTTTGAGAGGAAGGATAAGGCGTAAATGTAATAGGACCAGAACGGTAGCCATGTTGACCTGCAACGGAAGGGCAAGACGGGAGTCCCTTGGCACCTTGGAGACCAACAGGAATTTGGGGATATGAATATTTGGGAGTCAAAGCTCCCTTCGTCAGATCCCTTAAGCCTTGTGTGCGACAAAGGGAGTTTTGACTCTCAAAAGCTCACCCCCCCAATCTTTCGTTGGTTTCCAAGGTGCTCCTGGACTCCAACCTAGCTGTCATGCCACCGTCACCTCTGCAGTTCAAGAACTGGGTTTGCTCACTGTCGGTTCCTGTTCTCTCGTTCCCCAGATTACAGATACAAGAAAGACGAGCTCTTCAAGAGGCTGAAAGTTACCACGTTTGCCCAGCTGGTAGGTACAGCCGGCTTCCAGAAATCTCTGCCTTCTGACCTTTACGTGTGGAGCGTCGCTTGCAACGCTCTGAGGCTGTGCTTGATGGGTTTTGTGTTATGCTGAAATCCTTCTCAGAGAACGAAGGACCTCTTGTTTCCTTTTTTAACATAATCACGGAGCACTGACTTATTTGCCTCCTCATTCCCTCTTATGTAACAATCGGTCCCTCAACCGATTGCAACCCTCAAATGACACGGCCACCTCCTGCAGATAGAGGGCAGAGAGTATCTGGATTGTAGCGCTGGTCCACAGTTCAATGTGCAGATGCGTTGTGCAGCATGCAGGGGCGTACCGCCTAGGGGGACATATGGGGTCAAATGTCCCTGGGCTGCGGCCATTTAGTCACGTGGGGCGGAAAATCACCCCCACCCCGCTCCCCTGATGATCTGGCACAAAAAACATTGTTTGGTCGTGGTGGTGGAGGGCGGCCACCCATACAGGGGGGGGGGGGGAGCAAACTCAGATTTTGCACCAGGCTACAGTTTCCCTAGATATGTCTCTGGCATTCACTGATGCTCAATGTGGGTAGGCTTTGGAGCATGCATAAAGCACTTTGACCTCCCGGTTGAGAGGCCAGTCTCCATGCATGGACTCCGGAGGCAGGTCTTCTTGCGCCCCGGCACCTCTTTCGCTGTAAATCCAACATAAAAGTCCGGAAAACGTCCCGTCTTTGTAGGGTGTGTTCTCATGGGTGGTGGGGGCCGTCTTGTGGGTTATTCACCGCTACTCGTCAACGAGGCAGGAAGAAGCTTTTGGTCACTTCCTGTAGTTGGTCGTGGCCATCTTAACTCCAGTATCTTCCTGCCTCAGCAATGAGTACAGCAATTTCGGCAGGCTCCTTGAGCTGAGAAGATTTGGCTTCCTTTCTACCCTTACCAATTGTGTTTTTTCCTGTTCCTTGTGAGTCTCGTCACCCCCAGTGTGTGTGTTTGTCTGGTGCTGCTCCCAGAACAAACAGGGAGGGAGAAACTGCCCAGCACCAGACAAACACGCACACTGGGGGTGACGAGACTCACAAGGAACAGGAAAAAACACAACTGGTAAGGGTAGAAAGGAAGCCAAATCTTCTCAGCTAAAGGAGCCTGCCGAAATTGCTGCACTCATTGATGAGGCAGGAAGATACTGGAGTTAAGATGGCCACGACCAACTACAGGAAGTGACCAAAAGCTTCTTCCTGCCTCATTGACAAGTAGCGGTGAATAACCCCCAAGACGGCCCCTGACCACCCATGAGAAGACCCCTTCACGGTGAGTATCCAATGGGTCGTTTCTGCCTTACTGAATCCCAAAACCGGTGGTGCACCTGGTCGAGTTTCTTCTCACCTTCTCCTCCCCTCTGTCAACAGGTGATCCAGGTTGCTTCTCTATCCGACGAAAACTTAGAAGTCTCACCAGAGGAAATTCAAAAGCTAGACGGTAACGGCCCGGACTCTAATTCGAAACACGCTGTTTTAAAAGTTCTTGTGGCAAAGGTGCTGTTGCAGGGGACAGGGGGTGGACCCTTATCCCACGCCAAATTGGTGCTCTAGCTATCTTAAGGGGGGCGATTTCTCACAGGAGAGCTGGAGGGAGGCTGTGGCTCAGCGGCAGAGCATCTGCTTGGCATGCACAAGGCCCTGGGTTCAATCCCTGGCATCTTCAGTTAAAAGAATCCAGTTGTGGATGGTGTGAAAGACTTCACTCTGAGATCTTGGAGGGCAGCTGCCAGTGAGCAGACAATACTGACTTTTGATGAAGCAGAGGTCTGATTCAGCCAAAGACAGCTTCGTTTGTTCTAGATCTGCCCCTTAGCCAGCATTTCCAAATATTGTGCTCTGCTTCCGCCCCGTAGCGTTTTCCTTCCTTGTGCTGGCCGTTTCCTGCACACAGAGCTGCGCAAATGCTTGGTCAGTCAGCCCTTTTGCCAAGGTCTGAACATCAAAAAAACAGGCGCCAGAGCTGTGCACATGTCTCGTTGTTCGTCCCGGAACAGGCGCTGTCCAGTAGGTCCTGAATACAGAGAGGTGCCGGTTACACTTCAGAGAGGCGATATGAGAACCCTCTGGAACACAAAAAAAAAAGCTCCAAAAGATTGCCTTGCCTGCAAGCAAAGAAACATAAACACAGGTTGCGGGAGAAAAGAGTTTTTCTTTTGGTGACGTTGTGTTTGCTACAAGGCCTTTTGCTCTGGAAACGAGTCTGGGGTAACTCCTCTCCATCCTCTCTCAGAAGGTGATGCTACTCCTGCGGACACCAACCCTGAAGTCGCAGCGGAGACCAACGGCAAAGATAGCCCCGGCGAGAAGCCGGCCAGTCCCATCCTGTTCATTAACAACACCGGGGCTGGCGAATCCTATCGTTCCACCTTACAGAGGTATCGTTCGCTCTCAGGAACGAGCTGAATCGCCTGACGCTTAAAACTTTCGTGGATTTGGGAAATCTTTGGTGGCTCGTTTCTTGTTTGGTGGCTCATCCCATTCAGCTTAGGCGTGAGGTTGGGGTCTGGGGCCGAAGTCCCAGGTAGTGAGTCACAGATTCAAATCCTCCAATAAGTCTTACCAGGAAAGAACCACTTGCCACCATGTGGTCTACTTTTCAAACGTTCACCAGGGCTATGTATGCATGTCCAGAGTTGTACTAACATCAAACTGGCAGGGGGCTCAGTTGCACGCAGGAGATCAAGGTGGATCAGGGTTTCAGTCAATGAAACTAGAATTCTGTTAACGGGAAATTATTGATCAGCTGCAGAAAACTTATACTTGATTCCCCCCATTATTAGCTTCTTAGGGTTTAAGACCTATTGTTGTCCAGCAGCAGTGGCGTAGGAGGTTAAGAGCTCGCGTATCTAATCTGGAGGAACCGGGTTTGATTCCCCGCTCTGCCGCCTGAGCTGTGGAGGCTTCTCTGGGGAATTCAGATTAGCCTGTACACTCCCACACACGCCAGCTGGGTGACCTTGGGCTGGTCACAGCTTCTCGGAGCTCTCTCAGCCCCACCCACCTCACAGGGTGTTTGTTGTGAGGGAGGAAGGGCAAGGAGATTGTCAGCCCCTTTGAGGCTCCTACAGGAGAGAAAGGGGGGATACACATCCAAACTCTTCTTCATCATCTTTTCAAATGCAGCAGTTGATATCTGCAGTACCCTGAACGCTCTCTTTGCTGCGAAACAAACTGGGGGACCTTGGGCCAGTAGTCACTGTTCCGGCCAGACCTTCCTCACAGGGCTGTTGTGGGGAATAAGACGGAGAGGTCACGTAAACCCTCCCGAGTTTCTTCAAGAAAGGACAAAGGATCAAAATGGCAAGGTCAGGATCCTTAGGAACACGAAACCCCGGCGAGGTGTCCTTGATTCCGTTCCCAGCCTGCGCATCTCTTGCTGCTTTCCGGCGAAGTGTGGTAAAGCGGGGTGGGGGAGCTGGACCTGGGAAAGGATGCCCCGAAGAAAACGGAGACGAGTTCCAGAGCCGAACCTTATCCTGACTGCCCTTTCCTGCTGTTGGACGTGTGCGAGGGAACCGGGCCCGGCGTCACGAGAGCACTGCCCACCGTCATCGGAGGTCGAGGGACCCGAAGCCCTCAGCGGGAGTTACCTGGGGCATGGCTGAAGCTTCCACGAAACTCCGGCGTGGCTGCCGGTTTCATTCTGAGGACCGGTTCATTAATGAATCATAGAATCCTAGAGTTGGAAGACACCCCCAAGGGCCATCCAGTCCAACCCCCTGCCATGCAGGAAGACTCCCTAGGGACGGTGTTTTTGCCGTCCCTAGGACACTGTTTATGGCCCGTGCAGAAAGGGCCTTAGAGCGGGGAATCAGTAAGAGCAAACTCTAGGCTTAGCAAAAAAAATTGGGCGAGCTCGGAATCCTGATTGCTAATTTTTACAGAAATCAGTTTTTGCAAGAAACTTGCAGGACAGTGAATAAAGTTTAACCATTTTTGCTTCGGGATAATGGGGGTACACAAGCATCCTGACAGATGGCCCTCCAGCCTCTCTTTAAAAAACCTCCAAAGAAGGAGACTCCACCACACTCCGAGGCAGTGAATTCCACTGTCCAACAGCCCTGACAGTCAGAGGTTCTTCCTAATGTTTAGGTGGAATCCCTTTTCCTTTTTCTTCCCCTTGAACCCATGACTCCTGGTCCCAGTCTCTGGAGCAGCAGAAAACAAGCTTGCTCCCTCACCAACATGACATCCCTTCAGATATCTAAACAGGGCTCTTCACCTTCTCTTCACCAAACTAAACGTACTCAGCTCCCTAAGCCTCTCTTCATAGGGCATGGATTCCAGACCTTTGGCCATTTCGGTTGCCCTCCTCCGGACCCGTTCCAGTTTGTCAATAATGAGAATTTAAGGAAGTTGCACTATTGTGAAGTCAGGCCCAAATACTGTTCACCCCCCATCCACGAGCGCTTAGATCAGGGAGCCGAATATTCGTGCCAGAAATCAGGATAGGCAAAGCAGCCCCATAGCCACAAATCGCTGCCCGGCATTCCTAGAAGAGCCGTGTGCCGACAGTAGTCAATTGCACGCAGAGCTGTCGGCATTCCCTGAGAATCTAAGCCGCTCTCTTTGACTTCCAGCTGCAGTTGTCATTATCCCAGAATTCTTAGGGCCAGCCAAAGCAGCTAATCCCAACCATACGTCTGGATTCAGTAGGAGCCACTGGGGCCCCTTCCGCACAGGCAGAATAACGCACTTTCAATCCACTTTCCATGCCCTTTGCAGCAGTGTGGAATTAGCAAAATCCACTTGCAAACAATTGTGAAAGTGGATTGAAAGTGCATCATTCTGCATGTGCGGAAGAGGCCTGGGAGTATTTTGAAACGTCTGGAGGGGACGTGTGGGAGGAGGCATGGCTCAGTGATAGAACGCAGAAGGCTCCAGGTTCAATCTCCGGTATCTCCTTTGATCAAGAGGCAGGTAATGCGAAAGATCTCCCCACGGGGCTCTGTAGAGCAGCTGGCAGTCGGAGTAGACAATAGCATAAGCATTAACATTTTATTGTCATTGTGCACACACAACGAAAATTTACAGCAGCATTCCTCGATGCACACAATTCCAGACTCATACCCTATCCTCACTTTCCCCTTCCTCCACCCATCCCTACACAGCCCCAAACACATCAACACGAAGCCGCGGAGTTCAGCATAGCCACAGCTCTAGAGTAGAAGCTGTCTCTAAGCCTCTTTGTCCTAGTTTTGATAGACCTGTATCGTCTGCCGGATGGTAACAGTTCAAAAAGAGAGTGTGCTGGATGAGACGGGTCTCAGAATATTTTGGGCTTTCTTTAGGCTTCGGGAATTATAGAGTTCTTCCCAGGAGGGGAGAGGGCAGCCGATAATCCTCTGTGCAGGAGTGATCACCCTTTGGAGCGCCTTTCTATTCGCCACTGTGCAACCGGAGAACCATACACAGATGCAGTAGGTTGAGACACTCTCTGTAGCACAGCGGTAAAAGGACACCAGGAGTTTTTCATTCAGTTGTTGTTTCCTTAACAGTCTAAGATAGTACAGTCTTATTGCTCTTCACGGGCCAAGGGCGATATCAGGCAGCTTCATGTGTTCACGAAAGGAAAGGGTCTTTCCTCAAGGTGATCCCGGTCCAGTTCCTAAAGTTCTGTGTTTCTCTGCGCCCCACAAACTAGTTAACACACTACAAATAGGACTGAAGCAGACTAAGTTGCAGTTAACAATAAACAAAAATCACCGCCAGTCCTGCTGTTTAAGAACACATTTTCTGCATCCAGTTGTATTTTCCGTATATAATTGTATTGTTAGTAGTTTGTGTTTTTGTAACTTTCGGCATTTATGTATATTCATAGGTGTTCTAGACCAGTGGTGGCAAACCTTTGGCACTCCAGATGTTATGGACTACAATTGGCCATGCTGGCAGGGGCTGATGGGAGTTGTAGTCCATAACATCTGGAGTGCCAAAGGTTCGCCACCACGGTTCTAGACAGTAGACAACAGTGCATTTATTTTCCCTTTTCAGTCCAGTTAGTAAATCAGTAGTAAGTATCGACGTTTGTGTTCTTAAGCAGCACAACTGGCGGTGTGTTTTGTTGATTGCTAATTGCCACGCAAACGAGTCTCTGACCCGCTGTCCTCCATTGGCGCAGATTGGTAGCCACTCCTGCCTTTCCGCACCTGTCCCTGTGCGGGCCCTCGGAAGTGAAATGTTTGGGTTGCACCTGCAATAAGCTGCCCAGGTCTGGCATTTTTCAGACCAAGAGCAAGGGGGAAGGTGGCACAGCCCATTTTGCCCTGCAGGGCTTCCCTCCGCAGCCTCTCTTGCCCTTCCTTGGAGGCTGATACGCTCCTCCGACTTCTGCGGACCCTCCAGGCCTCGGCTGCGCTCCTTGAGGGCTAGAATGCTGTTGTTTCCAAATGACCTTTGGTGACCTGAATACTGCTGTCTGCATTTGCCTTGTCCAGTTGCCAAAACACCCTCTTGATCCTTGTAAGCGACTCCTGTTGTTTGGGAGGGGGGCTCACATCTTGGGAGGGGGGGCTTTTCTCAGTCGTCGTTTTCTTTCTAAGCTGGTTTTATTTTCTTGCCTTTGCAGCTTATTCCTACCCCATCGCCACGCTGTCCAGAACCATGAACCCTTACACAAACGACATCCTGGAATACGTATCCTTCCTCCAGCCGAAAAGGGCCGAGCGCCTGGGTTTTGTTCTCAAGTTCTTGCATCCGATGCAAAACTGAATCAGGCACTAGGTCAGTGGTGGCGAACCCTTAGCACTCCAGATGTTATGGACTACAATTCCCATCAGCAAGGGCAAGGAGATTCCCATCCCAATTGGTCATGCTGGCAGGGGCTGATGGGAGTTGTAGTCCATAACATCTGGAGTGCCAAAGGTTTGCCACCATGGCACTAGGTTCTAAAGCAGGAGTCTGCAACCAGCGGCTCTCCAGATGTTCATGGACTACAATTCCCATCAGCCCCTGCCAGCACAGCCAATTGGCCATGGTGGCAGGGGCTGATGGGAATTGTAGTCCATGAGCATCTGGAGAGCCGCAGGTTGCAGACCCTTGTTCTAAAAGAAGCAATAGCTGTCTTCTCATCCCTCTGGGATGGCTCAGTCCACAAGCTTGTATTTAGGGGTGGAGATCGGGTTGTCAACTCCAGGCTGGGATATTCCTGGAGATTTGGGATTGGACTCTGAGAAGGATGGGAAGGAGCCTTCACGGGATATAATGGCACAGAGTCCACCCTCCGAAGAAGCTGTTTTCTCCAGGGGAATTGATCAGCCGCTGCAGAACAGGTGTGATTCTGGGAAATCTTCGGGCCTCACCTGGAAGCTGGCAAGCCTGTCTGGGAAAAGCCCTCAACTCGGCTGCTAAACTGAGGGAGGAAATGTTTCTTTGCTTAGGAGCAGCAGTGGCGTAGGAGGTTAAGAGCTCGTGTATCTAATCTGGAGGAACCGGGTTTGATTCCCAGCTCTGCCGCTAGAGCTGTGGAGGCTTATCTGGGGAATTCAGATTAGCCTGTACACTCCCACACACGCCAGCTGGGTGACCTGGGGCTAGTCACAGCTTCTCGGAGCTCTCTCAGCCCCACCCACCTCACAGGGTGTTTGTTGTGAGGGGGGAAGGGCAAGGAGATTGTCAGCCCCTTTGAGTCTCCTGCAGGAGAGAAAGGGGGGATATAAATCCAAACTCTTCTTCTTCTTCTTCTTCTTCTTCTTCTTCTTCTTCTTCTTCTTCTTCTTCTTCTTCTTCTTCTTCTTCTTCTTCTTCTTCTTCTTCTTCTTCTTCTTCTTCTTCTTCTTCTTCCTCCTCTTCATTTCCTCAGCAGTGGCTTGCTCAGTCTGGCTGCTCAGCCAGCGTGGTGGAAAGGTTAAGAGCAGGTGGATTCTAATCTGGAGAACTGGGTTTCATTCCCCACTCCTCCACCTGAGCAGCAGAGGCTTATCTGGTGAACCAGATGTGTTTGTGCTTTGATTCTTGAATGATCACATCCTGAAAATCTCGTCAGTCTCTAACTTGCCACGGAACTTCAATCTGTGTTTTGATTCATTTTCTTGTCCTGGAAAGTGAGTCTTTGGTGGCAATTCAGTGTCGGACCCCTTGCCCCCCCCCCTTTTTTTTCACTCTAGCAAATGTGTCCAAATCTCCGGGATTCTGCTCCTCTGCCGATGGAGCGCTGCATTCAGTATAATTTATTTTCATGCCTGGCTGGGGGGGGGGGGGTTGTGTTGAGCCCCCTGCTGTCTTAACTCCCAGCGCACCATTTTATGAGCCTTGACTTCGCCTCCCCCCATCAGAAAAATGCTCACGGGAAAATCATCATCCTTTACGACGACGACGAGCGAATAGCCAGCCAGGCGGCCACCACCATGTGCGAACGGGGCTTTGAGAACCTGTTCATGCTCTCCGGAGGTAGGGCGGCTCTGACAGCGAAGGCTAAAGCCACCCCCCACCCCCCATCACATGATCCACAGAGACCTGGGTCCCGTGAGGACTTAAAGGCGGACTGGGGTTGCCACTCTGCACATGCAGGAGATTGTGAAGAGAGAGGAAAGGAAATTACAGGAGAGAAAGGGGGGGGGATATAAATCCAAATTCTACTTTTTCTTCTTAGACAGGAAGAAAGCAGTTGGGAGGACGGTTCGGCCAACCCACTGGGAGCTTGTTCCACGACCCCCTTTCCTCATTGGAAGAATCCCTCCCTCCCTCTTGAAGTAACCTCCCTTGCCTCGCAGGTCTCCGCGTCATCGCTCAGAAGTTCCCCGAAGGCCTGGTCACCGGCTCGTTTCCCGCCTCCTGCCTGTCGGCTGGCCAACCCGGGAGCGCCCGGAAAAAAGCGACGCCCCGGCAGCCCCCGCCCCCACCCTCAGAGAATAAGTGGAGATTTACAGCAGAGGATCTACAAAAGATACAGTACTACCTAGAAGAGGAGCAGCTGCCTACAGACACAGCCAGTAAGATCCTTAAGGCCTCTGAATCGCAGTGCCGTGGGGGCAACCTCAGAAGAAGGCCTCGGCCTCTGCGCCCGGTTGTTGCCCCTGCAGAGGAACTGGTTGGCCACTGTGTGAAATGGGATGCTGGACTAGATCAGTGGTGGCGAACCTTTGGCACTCCAGATGTTGTGGACTACAATTCCCATCAGCCCCTGCCAGCATGGCCAATTGGCCATGCTGGCAGGGGCTGATGGGAATTGTAGTCCATAACATCTGGAGTGCCAAAGGTTCGCCACCACGGGACTAGATGGACCCTCCTTGGTCTGGTCCAGCACGGTTCTTATGTTCTAATAAAGAGCCAGCATGGTGTAGTACAGGGGCCTGTAACCTGTGGCTCTCCAGATGTTCATGGACTAATATTCCCTGCCAATTGGCCCTGCTGGCAGGGGCTGATAGGAATTGTAGTCCATGAACATCTGGAGAGCCACAGGTTGCAGACCCCTGGTGTAGTAGATAAGAGTGGTGGACTCTGATCTGGAGACCCGGGCTTGATTCCCCACTCCTCCATCTGAGCAGCCGACTCTTCTCTGGTGAACTGGATTTGTTTTCCTCCTGCACATGAAGCCTGCTGGGTGACCTTGGGACAGTCACAGTTCTCTCAGAACTCTCTCAGCCCCGCCTGCCTCACAAGGTGTCTGTTGTGGGAAAAAGAAGGGAGTCTCCTTACAGGAGAGAAATGTGGGGTATAAATCCAAACTCTTTTAGTTCTTGACCACTGTGCGGGAAGGAGTGGTCCAGGAAGGGGCTGTGGATCAGTGGGAGAGCACCTGCTTGCCTTGCAGAAGGCCGCAGGTTCAATTCCTACCCTCTCCAGTTCAAAAAAGGACCAGGCCATAGGTGATGTCAAAGATTGTCTGAGACCTGGAGAGCTGCTGTTGGTCAGAATAGACAATTCCAAACTCAAAGGGTTGATGTTCCGAGTCGGAATACGGCAGCTTCGTATGTTCGAGCTCTGCTTTGAAAGGGAACAGATCTAGGACACCGCCTGACCTGCCTCTGTATGTGCAACATGTTGTAGCGTCAAGAGAGCAGTCCCTGCCCCGAGGAGCTTACAATCTAATCCTCAGCACTGAAGGAAAGCCAGAGGCTCCGAGGCAGAAACAAGCTCGGACAACATTGTTTGTGTTTGGGGCAGGAGATCCAGAGGTGGGATCCAGCAGGTTCTCACAGGTTCCCGAGAGTAGGTTACTAATTATTTGTGTGTGCCGAGAGGGGGTTACTAACGTAAGTGAGAGTTTGGCCCACGCGGATTTTTTGGCCTTTAGAATTCACGCCCCTCCTCTCAGCTTGTGTAGCGCGCAGAACTGGAAGGGCCAGCTCCAGGCAGGAGGTGGCGCACCGCGGCGGCGTGGCAGCCTGCGTCTGCGTGCACTTGTTTCCCGCCCAAGGACCGGCGCAGCGGCTGCGTCCTTGCCATAGCCCCGCCCAGGAATGCCCCGCCCCCGGAATGCCTGGCCATGCCCCTGTTGTGCCCCGCCCAGCCCCATTGGCGCTATGCCACAGTTTGAATCCCACCACCATGGGAACCTGTTACTAAAATTTTTGGATCCCACCCCCGGTTCTTATGTTATCTTGGGATATCCTGAAGGATTTGTTTTGAACTACCAAGCGGTAACAGAGTAACACTTCTAATATGCCAAGTAATAACCAGAGGTGGGATCCAGCAGGTTCTCACAGGTTCCCAAGAGTAGGTGACTAATTCTTTGTGTGTGCCGAGAGGGGGCTACTAATTGGTGATTTTGCCACATGATTTTTGCCTACTCCTCTCAGCAGTAGCGCGCAGAACTGGAAGCAGTCTAGCAGGAGGGGCACCGGTGTGCGTGGCAGCCTGCGCCTGCGTGCATTCGTTTCCCGCCCAAGGACCGGCGCAGCGGCTGCGTCCTTGCCACTGCCCAGCCCCCGGAATGCCTGGCCACGCCCCCTTCGTGCTCCGACCAGCCCCATTGGTGCTACGCCACAGTTTGAATCCCACCACCATGGGAACCTGTTACTAAAATGTTTGGATCCCACCACTGAGGGGATCCTAGAGAAGAGGCCCTTTTTATGATCTTCCGCCTCACTCTGCGTTTCCGTTCTTTTCCCTCCAGGCCGCCTCAGCCGTGGCTCTTCGGCTCGAGACTCCCGGGCCGTGGCTGTCAAGAGCAACCAGAACCTGCAGACCAACGCCTCGGCCGCCGTGGCACTCCCCGCTCGCTCCCTCAGCAGCAGCAGCCTGCAGAGCAAGCCGTGGAGATAGGCCGGTGTCTTTTCCCCGCTCAAAATAAAAGAGACTCCTGTTGCCGGGGGCCCTTTGATCACTGCAGCCTGTCTGTCGCTTTTAGGAAGGTGGTAGGCCCAGGTCGAAAGGGGCGGCGCTTGGAGGGGGCAGGGAAGGTTTGAAGTGTGAAGTAACTGGGGGGGAAATGCCCAGAAGGGAATTTCTTTGGACAAACCAACTTTTCTGGGCCTCCCAATTCTGGGATTTGTGATTTTTTGAGAAAGCAAAGTGTTGGCGTGTTTGAATGCGTCCCGGTCCCTGAGAACTTGGAAATCCCGAAAGCTGTCTTGAAGCAAAAAGGTGACTGGATTTTTAAGAGAAAAAGTGTGTGCGGGGGGGAGGGGGGGGAGGTGGGATTCGAACTGCATTTCGACCCGTAAATACCCGAAAGGGACCGTGACGACCAGGCCTCCGGATTTTCTCCTCCGTGGTCTTCCGCCCCATCATCTTGTTTTGAACATATTTTGCCAGAGGCGCTGCTGATCGAGAACCAAGCTCAGGTGTGATGGCAGGAGAGCTGCGAATGGACCTTAGCTTTTGCAAAAGTGGAGACGCCGGGGGGGGGGGGGCTTCATTCTGGCGGGGGCCACAGAGCGAGGAAAGGGGGCTTGCCCTCCCCCTGTGCCTTGCCTCCTGTCCAAATTGGAGTCACCTCTTCCATCCTCCACCCCCACGAAGCCGTTTCCGTTTTCAAACTCCGGGCAAGCAGGGCATTTAGTTTGGCACAAATGGGGGGTCTCCTTCCACCCGTACCTCTGGTGGTGGCCAGGTTGGGGCGGGCAACGCAGCTGTTTCTCCCAGTTCTGGCACTCCTCTGTGAGCCAACGGCATGCACACGGCATGCCCATGGCGCACAGACGGCATGCACGTGGAGCACAGACAGCTCCCCGCTGATTTTGTTCTGTCTTTAAAAGAAACCCCGAAGTGCAGCATCGGAAGATGTAACGAACAGCAGCAGAAAGGAGCTGCTTCATCCTTTCCCCTTCTCTTATTTTACTGCTCAAAATCCCAGGCATATGTTTGTTACAGACCCAGAAGAAGAGTACAGGAAGAGCAGCCGCCTGGGACTCTTTTACCCGAAGGGCCGGGAGCAGAAAGGGTTCTCTCCTGGCCCAAGTCGGCCGTCTCCCCCAGAGGCCTCTCCGTTTGATTTGGCTCCGTGCTGACCCCGCTGCAGAGGCCCCTTCCGCATCCTTCCCTGTTTGGTTTGGAGAGCTTATCCCGGCATCCTTCCCAGTTTGGTTTGCTTATCTCAGCAGGAGCAAATCCCCCAGTCGCGTCCCCTCCCGACTAATCCCTTTAGCCTCGTTTGCTGTGTGGCAGAGCAAAGTGCCCCTGATGTGCTCACCACCGAGCTTCGATGCACAAACCCTCCTCCCTACCTGTGTCACGTCTGGTAGGTGGGTGGTGGAGAGAGGTCCGGTGGGCATTCTCTTGCCTGTTCCCTCGTCAAACACAGACCGGAGCACTCCTCCTCTTCTGTGAGATTCTTGCTCACTGACCGACACCAGGATTACGGCTGCCCCCTTCCCAGAGGTCGTGGGCCATTCGTTTCCTGCCATCGCCTTGATCCCGCTTAGCTCTCCTGCTAAGTCATTTGGTCTCCTCTCTTCCAGTTCAAAAACCATAATTACTCTGGTGCGATGTGATCCAAACGGGGGGGGGGGGGGGGTCTCTGAAAACTGGGATGAAGGGTGCTTGTCTGCAGAGCTGGGGAGAAAAATCTCCCTTTCGTCCTCGGCGTTTTCTAGCAACGCTTCCGGGCAGAAGCGTATCTAGGGGGGGACAAGGCAGGGCACGTACCCTGGCTGTTGTTCCTCACAGGGCGCCGGCCCACCCGCTCCCCCAGTTTCCAGAGGCAACTGCACCCTGTCCCTGAGCTCCATGTGGAGCTCGAGGGCAGGCGTGCTGTTGAATGCTGAAGCTGGCTAGCTGGGCTCACCCCACCCCCAAGCTCCACGTGGAGTTCTGGGGTGGAAACCCCTGTTTGATGTTGGGCTTTAAACAGCAGGCTTTGAGCTCCCCGTTTAAAGGCCAACCCAGCCAGGCTGAATCCAGCACTGAACAGAGCGCTGTTCTGATTGGTTCCAGCTTGGGGGGGGGGGGGGCAGAGCCAGCAGCGTAAAGTTGGAGCCTGCCAGACCCAGCGCTCAGTTAGACCCAGGGCTCAGCCTGGCAGGGTCAAGCTTTAGCCTCACTTTAAAGCTCGTGCCACTGGAGCCGAGTGCCGAAAAGGCGAGCCTCGCCCCTGATCTCCGTGTGAACTTTGGGGGAAGGGGGGGCTGCAGTGCTTGCCCTGGGCGTCGTTTTTGGCCCTCCTTCCAGGATAGCATTCTGCCACTCAAACAGTCTCAGAAAGATGTTGGAGCTAATAGCGCATCTGCAATGTGGAGGGAATTTCCGTGAGGATGATTCTAGCTCAGGGGTCTGCAACCTGCGGCTCTCCAGACGTTCATGGACTACAATTCCCATCAGCCCCTGCCAATTGGGCATGCTGGCAGGGGCTGATGGGATTTGTAGTCCATGAACATCTGGAGAGCCGCAGGTTGCAGACCCCTGTTCTAGCTCATTCCACCAGAACAGACCTTTCCGGTTCAGATTTCGTGTGCGGTCTTCAGGCAGGTATCTTACGCACGAATGGTCCCCCAAACCCCTGGCAGGGCGGAAAGCATAGGAAACCCCCCCCCCCCCCCCGGAGGTCAGTTTTCTTTGGCACCTGTTTCTTCACCAGAGTTGCCTTCTGCGGTTTATGCGATCCGAAGTTCTCCCTGTCGCTTACCAAAAACGTCGGGCCCTTTCGCTTCTGCTGTAAAGGGTTGGCCCACAAAATATCCTACGTGGAGCAGAAAGAACTGGGAGAGACCTGCTTGTCACGTGGAAACAGTACAAAAAAGAAAGGCTTTGGTTGGAGAGCTCCTCTTTCACCACAAACATTTGTCGTTCTTGGAGTGGTGCTTGAAACTATTTCTGTTCCAGTGCATATATATATATGTTGGGGGGGGGGTGGTTGTATCTTATAGGAAACTAACACAGGGGCGTCCAACTCTGGTGCTTCAGATGTTCATGGACTACAATTCCCATCAGCAGGGGCTGATGGGAATTGTAGTCCATGAACGTCTGAAGCGCCAGAGTTGGATGCCCCTGCTCTAGCATCAGTGCGTGTTCCTGGGCCAAGAAGCAAGAGGTGCTTGTGGGAACGTACCGCCATCTGTAGATCCAGGCCATTGTAGAGGTTTCTTCTCAGATGCTCCTGTTGGGTAGATATTGCCTGAAAATGCCCCACGAATGATCTGTTTCAGTGCTGCGGCTTTTCACGTGCGGACTTCTGCCAGCCCCATTCAAGAATCACTCCCGTGGAAATTCGTGTTCTGCAGAAAGCGGGGCATGAGTCGGGCTGTTCCGAAGGTTGGGGCGCAGCCAGAGAGAGCTAGAAATCATTCCGCTCTTATCCTGGTGCCGTATTGTGTTTCTAAACTGCAAACGGCATCGAAGTGTAGGAAACAATAAGGCTGGGTAATCGAGGTTGCTCCTGATCCAGTCGAATGCGGCCGTCTGTCTTCTAAGCCACACTCTGGGGGCTGTCCTTTTTATACGTTTTTTAAGATGCCTATTTTTATACAGACCTCTTCGTAGGATTGCAAAACCCACACGCCACTGTTCCCCGTGGAAATGGGCAGGGTCTGTGTTCGTGGACCCCCCACGCAAGTCTGCTTCTAGCCCCGAGCTTGTCTTTTAACTTGAGTCTTGAGATGTTGACCGTTCCTTCATAGAGCATTTGGGTCATCAAGGCAGCCCACAGAAGGCATGAACTGGGAGGTTGATGGTGTACCCGGTTTTGTGAGACAGAAGGATCTTCATACCCCTTTTGGCAAAGCTGTTCTTTTGTGCATTTCGATGGCCCTCTACTATTTAATTGACGGTTGATGGGCAGCTGGTTTTCAGTCGCTGGGGTCCAGAGGTTGGAACCTATGAACTGACTACCACTGCATTGGACAAATCCGTCCACCAAGGTGGTGGTCAGGTGCGATCGGCCCCCAAGGTTCCTTTTCCTGGTGTTCCCAATTACCACAAACATTCTGTCCAGTCGGACACAACTACTTGACTGTTGCCCGCTGTTCTGTGTTAAATGTCCCGTATTTATTACGAACGGTACGGCTGGTGCCGCTTGGTTGGATTCGTGTTCTTGATGCGTGTTCCCGGAGCCTTCTGAGATCCCACCCCTGTTTTTAGAGCGAATGTAGCACAACCAGGTACAGCGTTTTCCTCTTGAGCGAGATTTTCCTATTCCTCAGGCGACGCTGGGTTTTCTTCTGTTTGCACCTGTTGTAATATAAAGTATTAACTTGTCTTCCAAGCAGCACAATCCTGCAAGGACCTGTATGTGCTAAACTTGTCAACGGGTTTAACTCACAGGATCTCCCCAATGAATCCTGGGAGTTGTAGTATAAGCCGGCCAAGGCTGTCCGACAGAGGAGTCTGAATGCCTTGCACAGCTGTTTGAGATTCCCTGTGGACCAGTAAGGATGGCAAAAGGATTTTAAATTGGTTTGGAAAACACAGATTTGCACTCAGCCCGATACAGCCGCTTCATTTTTCCTTGGACCTTAATATGATTTAATTTTTTTGCGCAACTGCGTCAAACTTCTGGGAAACCTCAAATTTGCATGAATTCCCAATTCAACCTAGCTGCCCATTTGGCATTGCTTTATATTTCTTATTGAACTGAAATCTGTTTTTTGGGGGGGTCTGGATTTTCCCCCATATTGGATGATGGGGAATTTTGTTTCTTTTTTGCTTTGAAAGATGTAGCTAAGACTCGAGCTTTTTCTCTGGACTTCTGAAGACCTTTTTTGGGCATCAGAAAAACAGATGAAGTCATATCCCCTCAACCAAATAGTGAGTTTTGCGTATAGAATAGCCTCGACGTCGGACAAACAGCTCAAGAGAATTTTGATCCTCCAGGGGCGGTGTGGATTTTGAATAATTTGCTCATTGGGTTAATTCTACCCCACAGGTCACAGCGTTCAAGGATTGTGGTGGGTTGGGTTTTTGTGTCTAGTTTGGCATTTATATTTTTTTCAGCTCAATAAAAAGGAAACTGTCCCCTTTTGCTTTCGGGCCTTTTTATTTATTCGTTGGAGATCATGTTCTGAAGAAAGTTGCTCTGGGATTGTAACAGCCGAAGGCACACTGGAAGGGTCTAAACGTCTCTTGAGGGGCTGTAGTGGGTATTGAACTAGATAGATTCCTAGTTCTCTCGCAGACAGTTGGACAAATCTTGCCCAATGTAGTGGCTGCTAAGGGCAAGAGTGGGTGTCAAAGTGGCTAGGACCTCTTCCTCAGGTGGTCACACGAATGAATCCTGAGACTCTGGTCCAGAGGCAAAAGAGCTTTGACTCTTGAATGTTACTGGTCTTGAATCTAGCTGTTTTCTACAGGCCCAATCAGGGTGATGGCCACTAACCTGGATAGCTTTAAAAGGGGCTTGGACAGATTTATGGAGGAGAAGTCGATTTATGGCTACCAATCTTGATCCTCTTTGATCTGAGATTGCAAATGCCTTAACAGACCAGGTGCTCGGGAGTAATAGCCGCAGAAGGCCATTGCTTTCACCTCCTGCATGTGAGCTCCCAAAGTTAGGTTACTAACTATTTGTGTGTGCCGAGAGGGGGTTACTAATTGGTGATTTTGCCACGTGATTTTGGCCTTAGTTACGCCCCTCCTCTCAGCAGTAGAGCGCAGAATTTGAGGCAGTCTAGCAGGAGGTGCACCAGCGTGCGTGGCAGCCTGCACCTGCGTGCATTTGTCTCCCGCCCAAGGACCGGCGCAGCGGCTGCGTCCTTGCCACAGCCCTGCCCAGGAATGCCCCGCCCCCGGAATGCCTGGCCACGCCCCCATCGTGCCCCGCCCATCCCCATTGGCGCTACGCCAGTTTGAATCCCACCACCATGGGAACCTGTTACTAAAATTTTTGGATCCCACCACTGCTCACAGGGTGTTTGTTGTGAGGGGGGAAGGGCAAGGAGATTGTCCGCCCCTTTGAGTCTCCTGCAGGAGAGAAAGGGGGGATAGAAATCCAAACTCCTCTTCTTCAACCATGTCTGAGTTTCAACTTTTTACGTGCCTTTAATTTTGTATATTAAAAGGGCCATTCCAGAACATGCATCTGAAGGGGCCTTTTTGTTTTTTGGCAAGAACGGAAGTGAACGCCATGCAGCTTTATTCATTCAAGAAGTTTATTATCATTGCAGCAGGAGGGTTACGCTCGCTGGCCGTAACCCCCGGAGATGGCAGCTGGCACTCGGTTCTTGTTTAGTACCGATGGTCGCGCGTGTGCTCCATGATGACCATCAGAGCCAGCCAGGTCTCCTCGGCAGTAGGCAGGATCTGACTGGCAGGGAGCAAGAACCCGTACCGGCCCGTGTCTCTCAGCTCAAACGTGTAGGAGTACTTAATGCCTTGTTCGTAGGTCCAGTCTATGGTGCCCCCGCTGGCTTGGTCTAGATTGCGGAAATAAGCATTCAAAAGAAAGGGAGAGGGTCAAACTTGTGCTATAGGACTGCCAGACAGTGGAAAAGAAAGAGCCGGTGATCTTTTAATACTGTTTTGCAAGCGGAATCACACCCCAAACTCCAGAATCCGTTCCTCAAGCAGAGGCGCTTCTTTCTAGCAGAAGGCTCCTTCGCCAAAACAAATACCTCTGGTGGCAGAAAGATCTGTGGGCTCCAACCTACAATCGGAGCACTCCCTGATGAATATAAGGTCTTTTTAAAAAGAGGAAAGGCCACGGAAACGGTGTCTTCTGCCAAATATCTTCCACCCTCCTGCCTGTACCACTGCTTTCCGGTTTTAACTTTCCCCCAGCGAAAACGTTTTTGGGGGATCAGAACACGAAACGTCCTGACGGAGGAACTTAGAATCGTTGCAAATGAAAACATCTCTCAACCTTCCCCCTACAGATATTTTGCCACTTGTGGGACAGGCCATCTCTAGCAAAACCAAATTCTGTGAAACTGACAGTAAATGAAGGACACCCATCTGGAGAAAGGTTAAATAAAGGAGCGTATTCAAATAAAGGGAGTTCCTGCAAGCAAAAGGGCAGGGGCTAACACAGCCTCTGGGGCCCAGACCCTTCACACAAAGCAGCGAGCAAAAGTGATATATGCGCAGAATATTTCTCTAGAAAAACAGCACTCCCTTAGTGACAGCTTTGAAATTTTAAAAGGAAGAGGCGTGTTTTTGTTTTTTTCTGAAATACCAGGGCACAGACTACAATAGCACACAGTTTGTACCACTATTCCTGTGCCTTTTTGCTTTAAGCATTTCCATTAGTTATGGCAGATTCATCTTCAGCTAGATCAGGGGTCTGCAACTTGCAGCTCTCCAGATGTTCATGGACTACAATTGGCCATGCTGGCAGGGGCTGATGGGAATTGTAGTCCGTGAACATCTGGAGAGCCGCAGGTTGCAGACCCCTGAGCTAGATCTATTTTTAAATTCTGTCTCTTTGGTTCTTGTCTATCAAACCATGTGACATAAATACAGAATACACCAGGTGTCCCTTACCTTTTTGAACCTGCAGATGCATTTGGAATTCTGGCATGGCATGACCAATCAGAAGTCTTGCTGGCCAAAAGCCCTACCTGACCCTACCTGGGCACACTAGCTGCCACCATGTTGGGGATCCTGATAGATACATTTTCCTGGCCTCTGCCCAGGAATGGGCTCGTGCATCTGTTTCAAATGCAGCGTAACCAGCCAGCCTGAAGTCTAGGAGCAATTCATTCCCTGCCCAGTGGTTTGACATAGTATAGGAACTGTTTCCACAAAGTCAATGCGCCATCAGTCGGTGGCTTGGGATCAGTGGTGGGATCCAAAAATTTTAGTAACAGGTTCCCATGGTGGTGGGATTCAAACAGTGGCGTAGTGCCAATGGGGCTGGGCGGGGCACGACGGGGGC
Source organism: Sphaerodactylus townsendi (assembly GCF_021028975.2). Lineage (NCBI taxonomy): Eukaryota > Metazoa > Chordata > Lepidosauria > Squamata > Sphaerodactylidae > Sphaerodactylus > Sphaerodactylus townsendi. The sequence continues at coordinate 6,960,061 of NC_059430.1, read as the reverse complement.
AGGGCAGGGCATTCTGGGGGCGGGGCATTAATAATTTCTCAGTTACTGTAAAAAACTCTTACTGTAAAAAAAAAGTTCCTAATTTCCAGCTGGTATCTTTCTGTCCACTAAACGGGACAAACCTATCGCCTACCGGTAAACAACGGCATCTCCTCTAATTATCTGTCTGTCGTTAGTTACTTTCAAATATTTGTTCTTTTATTTAGAAATCAAAAGAAGGATACTTTCCTGCCCGCAACTTCACCATATTTCGAAAACATGTTTTTAAAAACAGTCCAACAGGGAGAGTTATCCCGTTTTCTACCTTCGCTAACCAGCCACATAGGAAACAACAGGACTTTATGGTTTTTGGACCTAATGGAATTTCTAACGGAAAAGCAGACCCAGTTAGTAACCCCCTCTCGGCACACACAAATAATTAGTAACCCACTCTCGGGAACTGGTGAGACCCTGCTGGATCCCACCTCTGCTTGTATTACGGTAACTAACTAGGTAAGCCAGCCATATGGTCTGTCTGGAATTGTGGAAGCTTATGGCTTACGTACCTTGCGGGTTTGCAAAACATTTGCCGTTCCCCAGGTGTGGATCATTGGAGGACCCCAGTAGTGACTTACAAATGGTGGTGATGATGCTGCCATATTTGTACCGGGTGCCGTGCAGGGAAGCGAGGGCATCGACCGCCTTCTTAGCCAGAGCGTCCTGAAAGAGAACACAAAAGAAGTGATAAGACCTGGGATAAGGATAGGCAGGAAGAAAACCAATAGAATCTCTGGACTATTTATGTCAGAGGGAAGAGGGGACAAGGGCAGGGGTGGGATTCAGCCGGTTTGCCCCACTTCGGCAGAACCGGTTGTTAAAATGGTGCTTGTAAACAACCAGTTGTTAAATGATTTGAATCCCACCACCGGAACCGGTTGTTAAATTATTCCCATCGCCCCCCCCCCCCATTGGCCATGCTGGCAGGGGCTGATGGGAATTGTAGTCCATAACATCTGGAGTGCCGAAGGTTCGCCACCACGGAATTATTTGAATCCCACCACTGGATAAGGGAATGCCCACATCTGGCGAGACCGCTGGAGGAGAAAGCGGGCAGCACGAAAGGCTTCCAAAACGGTAGCTGAAAAAATATCAAGGGGGCAGCTGGTGCTGCAGAAACCTACCAACTCCGGCTGATCGGCCGCCTTTTTGCTGGTGTAGCCGTAAGGATAGAGGAGCAGCTGGGAGTAGCTGTGGATGGAGATGAACGTTTTGATGTTGCCGTGGCTCTTCACAAAGTCCACGATGGCTTTCACCTCGGGCTCGGAGTTGGCGTAGGGCCCGCGGTACGTCTCGGAGCAGGGATTCCCGCTGGAGCCGGCCACTGCAAACGACAACAAAAGTCACTGTGATACCCTGTTTCCCCGAATATAAGACGTCGTAGAGGTTTTGCTGAAGTGCGAAATATAAGGCATCCCCCAAAAGTAAGACGTAGCAAAGTTTTTGTTTGGAAGCATGCCCGACAAACAGAACACAGTAAAATAAGACATCCCCTGAAAATAAGACATAGTGCACCTTTGGGAGCAAAAATTAATATAAGACACTGTCTTATATTCGGGGAAACACGGTAGGCACAGGTCAAAAGCCCTGCCCTCAAGGCAATAGCCGGTTATGAATAACCATCCCAAAGCTTCTTCAGTGTTCAGAAATTTATGGTTTTCTTTCAATTCTGCGCAGAAGACGGAACTCTCCTTCATCAAGCAGGACAGAGGAGGTTTGGAGTGCTGCCGTCGGTGTAACATAATTTATAGCTGTAAAAACATACCTCTTTGTCTTTTGCTCATTGGTTTGAGTCAAGAAGACGTACAGACCTGGTCATTTCATCCCACCTCTTATACACCTTGCCCACTCCCATTTTTAGTGAAACTTACGTCAAAAACACCTTACGTAAAAGGTTTCTATAACAACTACTGGTTTCGATACCCACTAAGATTTTACTTCATCTTTGTCTGTATTTCTGAACTTCTGCTAACTTCTTAGCTCTACTGAGGGGCCCTGTTTTCCCAAATCAAAGCTCAGAGTCAAGCTGCTCTATGAGTTTCGTTTCTTCCAACGAAAGTAAGTTTTTGAAGTGCTTGGTGCCCCATGAATTACACTCATATAACTTATATGATTGAGGGACTGGAGCACCTTCCTTATGAGGAGAGGTTGCAGCGTTTGGGACTCTTTAGTTTGGAAAGGAGACGGCTGAGGGGGGATATGATTGAAGTCTATAAAATTATGCATGGGGTAGAAAATGTTGACAGAGAGAAATTGTTCTCTTTTTCTCACAATACTAGAACCAGGGGGCATTCATTGAAAATGCTGGGGGAAAGAATTAGGACTAATAAAAGGAAACACTTCTTCACGCAACGTGTGATCGGTGTTTGGAATATGCTGCCACAGGAGGTGGTGATGGCCACTCACCTGGATAGCTTTAAAAGGGGCTTGGACAAATTTATGGAGGAGAAGTCGATCTATGGCTCCCAATCTTGATCCTCCTTGATCTGAGATTGCAAATGCCTTAGCAGACCAGGTGCTCGGGAGCAGCAGCAGCAGCAGCAGGCCCTTGCTTTCACCTCCTGCACGTGAGCTCCCAAAGGCACCCGGTGGGCCACTGCGAGTAGCAGAATGCTGGACTAGATGGACTCTGGTCTGATCCAGCTGGCTCGTTCTTACGTTCTTATGTTCTTATGATTAAATACAATGGCTTAAAACATTATTTATTTTATTTTATTTATTTTTATTTATAATCAATTTTATATACCGCCCCTCCCCCGAAGGGCTCTGGGCGGTGAACAACATAATCATAACAGAAATAACATTAAAATCCCAGTTAAAACAGCGAATTAAATAAAATTACAGCGGCATCCGACAAATTTCATAAAACGTAATACACCCGTTCTGGAAGCAGACCTAAAAAAGCTGAGGGCCCCCCACAAAATTAAGGGCCCAGAGCAAAAAAGTGGAGGGGAGGAGGAGGGGGAGGGCGCACTTCAGCGGCCGGCTCCCTCCAAAACGCCTGGTGGAACACTTCAGCCTTACAGGCCTCTATGGAACTCTCCAAGATCCCGCAGGGCCCGGATAGCTGGTGGTAAAGTGTTCCACCAGGCAGGGGCCAGGGCTGTAAAGGCCCTGGCCCGGGTAGAGGCCAACCGCATCATCGAGGGGCTAGGGACAACCAGCAAGTTGGCCTCTGCCGAACGCAGAGGCCACAGAGGGACATATGGGATAAGACGGTCCCGAAGCTTAGCATATTCATATCAACTGTGACAATTGCCAGCAATGTTGTATTTTTTGCCGTCAAGTCACTGCTGACTTATGGCAACCCCGTAGGGCTTTCAAGACCAGAGACGTTCGGAGGTGGTTTGCCATTGCCAACCTCTGGAGCAGCAGTGTGGTGGTTAAGAGCAGGTGAACTCTCATCTGGGGAACCAGTTTTGAGTCCACGCTCTGCCACTTTGTTGGAGGCTTATCTGGTGGACTAGATTAGTTTATGCAGTCCAACACATGTCAGCTGGGTGACCTTGGGCTAGTCACAGTTCTTCGGAGTTCTCTCAGTCCCACCCACCTCACAGGGTGCTTGTTGGGGAGGGAAGGGAAAGGAGATTGTAAGCCCCTTTGAGTGTCCTTAAAGGAGAGAAAGGGGGGGGGGTATAAATCCAAACTCTTCTTCTACTTCTTCTTAACCACTACACACACTGGCTCTCGCTGTCAATGGTGCAATTTAATCTGGAGAACTGGATTTGATTCCTCACTCCTCCACATGAAGCCTGCTAGATGATCTTGGGCTAGTCACAGTTCTTGCTGAACTGTCTCAGCAGCACCTACCTCACAAGGTAGGTGCCTGTTGTGAGGAGAGGAAGGGAAAGGAGTTTGTAAATTGCCTTGAGACAAGAACATAAGAACATAAGAACAAGCCTGCTGGATCAGACCAGGGTCCATCTAGTCCAGCTCTCTGCTACTCGCAGTGGCCCACCAGGTGCCTTTGGGAGCTCACATGCCGGAAGTGAAAGCAATGGCCTTCTGCTGCTGCTGCTGCTCCCAAGCACCTGGTCTGCTAAGGCATTTGCAATCTGAGATCAAGGAGGATCAAGATTGGTAGCCATAGATCGACTTTTCCTCCATAAATCTGTCCAAGCCCTTTTTAAAGCTATCCAGGTTAGTGGCCATCACCACCTCCCGTGGCAGCATATTCCAAACACCAATCCCACGTTGCGTGAAGAAGTGTTTCCTTTGATTAGTCCTAATTCTTCCCCCCAGCATTTTCAATGGATGCCCCCTGGTTCTAGTATTGTGAGAAAGAGAGAAAAATGTCTCTCTGTCAACATTTTCTACCCCATGCATAATTCTATAGACTTCAATCCTATCCCCCCTCAGACGTCTCCTCTCCAGACTAAAGAGCCCCAAACGCTGCAGCCTCTCCTCATAAGGAAGGTGCTCCAGTCCCTCAATCATCCTCGTTGCCCTTCTCTGCACTTTGTCTATCTCTTCAATATCCTTTTTGAGATGTGGCGACCAGAACTGAACACAGGACTCCAAGTGCGGTCTCACCACTGCTTTATATAAGGGCATGACCATCTTTGCAGTTTTATTCTCAATTCCTTTCCTAAAGATACCCAGCATAGAGTTTGCCTTTTTCACAGCTGCCATGCATTGAGTTGACATTCCCATGGAACTATCAACTAAGACGCCCAAATCCCTTTCCTGGTCTGTGACTGATAGCACTGACCCCTGTAGCGTGTATGTGAAGTTTGGATTTTTTGCCCCTATATGCATCACTTTGCATTTTGCTACATTGAACTGCATTTGCCATTTCTTAGCCAGAGCACCCCCACCTACCCACCCAAATCCAGCACTGTGGAGCCTTTTCTGTAACCTTCTGGTCAAACAAGTCCAAGACAGACCAATGTTACTAAAGTGGATGGGTTCATGCCAATATCATGGCTCCCCCAAAGGATCCTGGGAACTGTAGTTTGGTGTAAAAGAACTCCTAGCTTCTATACATGCTTTCTCCTGCAGCTCATAAAGAAGAAGAAGAAGAAGAGTTTGGATTTATATCCCCCCTTTCTCTCCTGCAGGAGACTCAAAGGGGCTGACAATCTCCTTGCCCTCCCCCCCTCACAACAAACACCCTGTGAGGTGGGTGGGGCGGAGAGAGCTCCGAGAAGCTGTGACTCGCCCAAGGTCACCCAGCTGGCGTGTGTGGGAGTGCACAGGCTAGTCTGAATTCCCCAGATAAGCCTCCACAGCTCAGGTGGCAGAGCTGGGAATCAAACCTGGTTCCTGCAGATTAGATACACGAGCTCTTAACCACCTACGCCACTGCTGCTCTCTGGCCTGCAGCAAAGTCATGTCTATTCAACTAGTTTAAGACTGTCGTGCAGAAAAGTCCGCCATCTGTCTTTTCCAAAAGCAAAATAAAATTCAGGTCAGTGCTTTAAAGAAGAAGAGAAGAGTTTGGATTTATACCCCACCTTCCTCTCCTGTAAGGACACTCAAGGCGGCTTACAAACTCCTTTACCTTCTTCTCCCCACAACAGACACCTTGTGAGGTAGGTGGGGCTGAGAGAGTCCGGAGAGAACTGTGACTGGCCCAAGGTCACCCAGCAGGAATGTAGGAGTGCAGAAACACATCTGGTTCACCAGATAAGCCTCCACCACTCTGATAGAGGAGAGGGGAATCAAACCTGGTTCTCCAGATTAGAGTTCACCGCTCTTAACCACTTATACCACACTGCGTCTCAGGGTGACAATATTTGAAAGTCCTAACTTGAACCTCTGCAATGTCTCCAGGTTAGACATCCAGCAGCGGCGTAGGAGGTTTAAGAGCTCGTGTATCTAATCTGGAGGAACCGGGTTGGATTCCCTGCTCTGCCGCCTGAGCTGTGGAGGCTGATCTGGGGAATTCAGATTAGCCTGTGCGCTCCCACACACGCCAGCTGGGTGACCTTGGGCTAGTCACGGTTCTTTGGAGCTCTCTCAGCCCCGCCCACCTCACAGGGTGTTTGTTGTGAGGGGGGAAGGGCAAGGAGATTGTCAGCCCCTTTGAGTCTCCTACAAGGAGAGAAAGGGGGGATATAAATCCAAAACTCTTCTCTTCTTCTTCTGCTCTGTACAATTCCGACCTCATTAAACAACCAGGCTGCATTCAGACAGCCTGAATATGTCGGTTTGTGTAGGACAGGCACACGATCCCAGGCTGTTGCTTCACTCGTACCTTCTATGCCCCTTCGCAAAGAAATAAACTCCGTTTGTGACAGCAAACTGAGATTTAGCTGCTTCTGAAATGAGGAGGGAGGGAGGGAGGGAGGGTTTCCAGAAGCATAGCCATAGCCCAGTTCGTGGTCAAAGATCTTTCTGCACAGTATCCCTGGATCTGCTGCATTTCCACTCAGCCGCAAAGCTGACATGCAAAACGATCTCAACTCCCCTGTGGTAAAATCAAAGGCAAATACCTCCAAAACCTGCATCCCAGTTCCTGTTGGGATCTACTCCAACACAGGATGATCCACTGTTGATAGATCTGGTTTTGCGCCACATCCGATTCTGGAAGGGTCAAGAAAACAGCATCTTTCAGTTTGTAGAGCGGCTTGGAGCTTTCGGTCTTTGCTTTTCGGCTTCTGGGTGTTGCTTTTTCTATTCTACTTTTTTTTTGCAAACTCTGGGCCTCGTAGCCAGACCGTTTGGCCAGCGACTAACACTACCAGAGGTGGGATCCAGCAGGATCTCACAGGTTCCCGAGAGTAGGTTACTAATTATTTGTGTGCACCAAGAAGGGGTTACTAGTGGGTGATTTTGCCACGTGATTTTTGCCTTAGTTACGCCCCTCCTCTCAGCAGTAGCGCGCAGAACTTAAAGCAGTCTAGCAGGAGGTGCACCGGCGTGCGTGGCAGCCTGCGCCTGCGTGCATTCGTTTCCTGCCCAAGGACCGGTGCAGCGGCTACGTCCTTGCCACAGCCCCGCCCAGGAATGCCCCGCCCCTGGAATGCCTGGCCACGCCCCCGTTCTGCCCCACCCAGCCCCATTGGCACTACGCCACAGTTTGAATCCCGTCACCATGGGAACCTGTTACTAAAATTTTTGGATCCCAATACTACCCCCACCCCCAGGAGGGCGACAAAGAGGTGGCAAAGGCCAAGCCGTACCTTGGAGTGAGTAAAAGCAAAGCCATCGGGGTTTGTGACGATTTCCAAGAAGATATCAAAGTTGTTCAAGATGGAAGTCAGGGAGGCCTCCTTGCCGTAACCATCAATAATCTGAGTGGAAGGAACCAAGGCTGAGATTTATCTTGCTACTGATGTATCTATGTCCTTATAACCTTTCCCACTGAGACTCAAAGGGGATTACACCGTGTAAGTCGGGGGTCTCCAACAGAGTGTCTGTGGGCACGAGGGAGTCTGCCGACACCTTTCATGGTGCCCGTCAGGTGTACTATCTGAGACTTTTAAGGAAACAACAACTGAATGGAAAACTCCTGGTGTCCTTTTACCGCTGTGCTACAGAGAGTGTCTCAACCTACTGCATCTGTGTATGGTTCTCCAGTTGCACAGTGGCAGAGAGGAAGGCGCTCCAAAGGGTGATAACTCCTGCACAGAGGATTATCGGCTGCCCTCTCCCCTGCTGGGAAGAACTCTATAATTCCCGAAGCCTAAAGAAAGCCCCAAATATTCCGAGAGACCCGTCTCATCCAGCACACTCTCTTTTTGAACTGTCGCCATCCGGCAGACGATGCAGGTCTATCAAAACTAGAACAGAGAGGCTTAGAGACAGCTTCTACTCTAGAGCTGTGGCGATGCTGAACTCCGCGGCTTCGTGTTGATATGTTTGGGGCTGTGTAGGGATGGGTGGAGGGAGGGGAAAGTGAGGGTGGGGTATGAGTCTGGAATTGTGTGCATCGAGGAATGCTGCTGCAAATTTTCGTTGTGCGTGCACAATGACAATAAAATGCTTATGCTTATGTATGTATTTTAGAAAGTGGGGATTTTGCCCAACACGGTTTCTGCATAGCTGTGGCAATTTAACACAGTGCCTCGGCGGCAGTGGCTGTCAAAGCACAAGGAGTTTCACTGTATGGCTGAAGGTCACATGGGCCAATGATGCACAAGGTGTTTGCTGCGTGGCAGAGGCGAATGTCTACCTAGGCAAGATTTCCTGTACGGATGTATTTCCTCTAGCCCCGCTTTCACTTTCTGCTCTCCGCAGCAAGCAAAGCCACTTCTAGCACGATTTCAATTTTCGTTCACTGCCAGAGCAGGATAGATTTTCCAGGGGGCACAGCTTTGCCCCGGACTTCTTCCCTTCACCTGCAGCCAGCCCGCCTAGTCTTACCCCCCACACACACACACACACTCCCTTGTGCTGCTTCCTCCTGCTCTGATTTCTGAGTTTCCCCTCAACAGTGCCTTCTTGTTATGATGTCTATTTTCTGCAGTTCTAACAGGTAGGACAGGGGAGTAATGCCCATTGGGCAAGGTGGGCAGCTGCCCAGGGCATCACCTTGTGGGGGGCATCAAAATGCAGGGTTCTTTTTTAGTGGTTTTCCATTTTTGGCCTGCAGGGGGCGCAGTTTTTAGTGGGGGGGGGGGTGGGGGGGGGGGGGGGTGTGGGGGGTGGTGTGGGGGTGGGTGGGGTGGGTGGTGGGGTTGGGGGGGGGGGTGGGGGTGGGGGGGGGGTGGGGGGGGGGGGGGGTGGGGGGGGGGGGTGGGGGGGGGGGGGGGTGGGTGGGGGGGGTGGTGGGGGGGGGGGGGGGGGGGGGGGGGGGGGCGATTGGGGGGGGGAGGGGGGTGCGTGGGGGGGGGGGGGGTGGGGGGGGGGGGGGTGGGGGGGGGGGGGGGGGGGGTGGGGGGGGGGTGGGGGGGGGGGGGGGTGGGGGGGGGGGGGGGTGGGGGGGGGGGGGGGTGGGGGGGGGGGGGGGTGGGGGGGGGGGGGGGTGGGGGGGGGGGGGGGTGGGGGGGGGGGGGGGTGGGGGGGGGGGGGGGTGGGGGGGGGGGGGGGTGGGGGGGGGGGGGGGTGGGGGGGGGGGGGGGTGGGGGGGGGGGGGGGTGGGGGGGGGGGGGGGTGGGGGGGGGGGGGGGTGGGGGGGGGGGGGGGTGGGGGGGGGGGGGGGTGGGGGGGGGGGGGGGTGGGGGGGGGGGGGGGTGGGGGGGGGGGGGGGTGGGGGGGGGGGGGGGTGGGGGGGGGGGGGGGTGGGGGGGGGGGGGGGTGGGGGGGGGGGGGGGTGGGGGGGGGGGGGGGTGGGGGGGGGGGGGGGTGGGGGGGGGGGGGGGTGGGGGGGGGGGGGGGTGGGGGGGGGGGGGGGTGGGGGGGGGGGGGGGTGGGGGGGGGGGGGGGTGGGGGGGGGGGGGGGTGGGGGGGGGGGGGGGTGGGGGGGGGGGGGGGTGGGGGGGGGGGGGGGTGGGGGGGGGGGGGGGTGGGGGGGGGGGGGGGTGGGGGGGGGGGGGGGTGGGGGGGGGGGGGGGTGGGGGGGGGGGGGGGTGGGGGGGGGGGGGGGTGGGGGGGGGGGGGGGTGGGGGGGGGGGGGGGTGGGGGGGGGGGGGGGTGGGGGGGGGGGGGGGTGGGGGGGGGGGGGGGTGGGGGGGGGGGGGGGTGGGGGGGGGGGGGGGTGGGGGGGGGGGGGGGTGGGGGGGGGGGGGGGTGGGGGGGGGGGGGGGTGGGGGGGGGGGGGGGTGGGGGGGGGGGGGGGTGGGGGGGGGGGGGGGTGGGGGGGGGGGGGGGTGGGGGGGGGGGGGGGTGGGGGGGGGGGGGGGTGGGGGGGGGGGGGGGTGGGGGGGGGGGGGGGTGGGGGGGGGGGGGGGTGGGGGGGGGGGGGGGTGGGGGGGGGGGGGGGTGGGGGGGGGGGGGGGTGGGGGGGGGGGGGGGTGGGGGGGGGGGGGGGTGGGGGGGGGGGGGGGTGGGGGGGGGGGGGGGTGGGGGGGGGGGGGGGTGGGGGGGGGGGGGGGTGGGGGGGGGGGGGGGTGGGGGGGGGGGGGGGTGGGGGGGGGGGGGGGTGGGGGGGGGGGGGGGTGGGGGGGGGGGGGGGTGGGGGGGGGGGGGGGTGGGGGGGGGGGGGGGTGGGGGGGGGGGGGGGTGGGGGGGGGGGGGGGTGGGGGGGGGGGGGGGTGGGGGGGGGGGGGGGTGGGGGGGGGGGGGGGTGGGGGGGGGGGGGGGTGGGGGGGGGGGGGGGTGGGGGGGGGGGGGGGTGGGGGGGGGGGGGGGTGGGGGGGGGGGGGGGTGGGGGGGGGGGGGGGTGGGGGGGGGGGGGGGTGGGGGGGGGGGGGGGTGGGGGGGGGGGGGGGTGGGGGGGGGGGGGGGTGGGGGGGGGGGGGGGTGGGGGGGGGGGGGGGTGGGGGGGGGGGGGGGTGGGGGGGGGGGGGGGTGGGGGGGGGGGGGGGTGGGGGGGGGGGGGGGTGGGGGGGGGGGGGGGTGGGGGGGGGGGGGGGTGGGGGGGGGGGGGGGTGGGGGGGGGGGGGGGTGGGGGGGGGGGGGGGTGGGGGGGGGGGGGGGTGGGGGGGGGGGGGGGTGGGGGGGGGGGGGGGTGGGGGGGGGGGGGGGTGGGGGGGGGGGGGGGTGGGGGGGGGGGGGGGTGGGGGGGGGGGGGGGTGGGGGGGGGGGGGGGTGGGGGGGGGGGGGGGTGGGGGGGGGGGGGGGTGGGGGGGGGGGGGGGTGGGGGGGGGGGGGGGTGGGGGGGGGGGGGGGTGGGGGGGGGGGGGGGTGGGGGGGGGGGGGGGTGGGGGGGGGGGGGGGTGGGGGGGGGGGGGGGTGGGGGGGGGGGGGGGTGGGGGGGGGGGGGGGTGGGGGGGGGGGGGGGTGGGGGGGGGGGGGGGTGGGGGGGGGGGGGGGTGGGGGGGGGGGGGGGTGGGGGGGGGGGGGGGTGGGGGGGGGGGGGGGTGGGGGGGGGGGGGGGTGGGGGGGGGGGGGGGTGGGGGGGGGGGGGGGTGGGGGGGGGGGGGGGTGGGGGGGGGGGGGGGTGGGGGGGGGGGGGGGTGGGGGGGGGGGGGGGTGGGGGGGGGGGGGGGTGGGGGGGGGGGGGGGTGGGGGGGGGGGGGGGTGGGGGGGGGGGGGGGTGGGGGGGGGGGGGGGTGGGGGGGGGGGGGGGTGGGGGGGGGGGGGGGTGGGGGGGGGGGGGGGTGGGGGGGGGGGGGGGTGGGGGGGGGGGGGGGTGGGGGGGGGGGGGGGTGGGGGGGGGGGGGGGTGGGGGGGGGGGGGGGTGGGGGGGGGGGGGGGTGGGGGGGGGGGGGGGTGGGGGGGGGGGGGGGTGGGGGGGGGGGGGGGTGGGGGGGGGGGGGGGTGGGGGGGGGGGGGGGTGGGGGGGGGGGGGGGTGGGGGGGGGGGGGGGTGGGGGGGGGGGGGGGTGGGGGGGGGGGGGGGTGGGGGGGGGGGGGGGTGGGGGGGGGGGGGGGTGGGGGGGGGGGGGGGTGGGGGGGGGGGGGGGTGGGGGGGGGGGGGGGTGGGGGGGGGGGGGGGTGGGGGGGGGGGGGGGTGGGGGGGGGGGGGGGTGGGGGGGGGGGGGGGTGGGGGGGGGGGGGGGTGGGGGGGGGGGGGGGTGGGGGGGGGGGGGGGTGGGGGGGGGGGGGGGTGGGGGGGGGGGGGGGTGGGGGGGGGGGGGGGTGGGGGGGGGGGGGGGTGGGGGGGGGGGGGGGTGGGGGGGGGGGGGGGTGGGGGGGGGGGGGGGTGGGGGGGGGGGGGGGTGGGGGGGGGGGGGGGTGGGGGGGGGGGGGGGTGGGGGGGGGGGGGGGTGGGGGGGGGGGGGGGTGGGGGGGGGGGGGGGTGGGGGGGGGGGGGGGTGGGGGGGGGGGGGGGTGGGGGGGGGGGGGGGTGGGGGGGGGGGGGGGTGGGGGGGGGGGGGGGTGGGGGGGGGGGGGGGTGGGGGGGGGGGGGGGTGGGGGGGGGGGGGGGTGGGGGGGGGGGGGGGTGGGGGGGGGGGGGGGTGGGGGGGGGGGGGGGTGGGGGGGGGGGGGGGTGGGGGGGGGGGGGGGTGGGGGGGGGGGGGGGTGGGGGGGGGGGGGGGTGGGGGGGGGGGGGGGTGGGGGGGGGGGGGGGTGGGGGGGGGGGGGGGTGGGGGGGGGGGGGGGTGGGGGGGGGGGGGGGTGGGGGGGGGGGGGGGTGGGGGGGGGGGGGGGTGGGGGGGGGGGGGGGTGGGGGGGGGGGGGGGTGGGGGGGGGGGGGGGTGGGGGGGGGGGGGGGTGGGGGGGGGGGGGGGTGGGGGGGGGGGGGGGTGGGGGGGGGGGGGGGTGGGGGGGGGGGGGGGTGGGGGGGGGGGGGGGTGGGGGGGGGGGGGGGTGGGGGGGGGGGGGGGTGGGGGGGGGGGGGGGTGGGGGGGGGGGGGGGTGGGGGGGGGGGGGGGTGGGGGGGGGGGGGGGTGGGGGGGGGGGGGGGTGGGGGGGGGGGGGGGTGGGGGGGGGGGGGGGTGGGGGGGGGGGGGGGTGGGGGGGGGGGGGGGTGGGGGGGGGGGGGGGTGGGGGGGGGGGGGGGTGGGGGGGGGGGGGGGTGGGGGGGGGGGGGGGTGGGGGGGGGGGGGGGTGGGGGGGGGGGGGGGTGGGGGGGGGGGGGGGTGGGGGGGGGGGGGGGTGGGGGGGGGGGGGGGTGGGGGGGGGGGGGGGTGGGGGGGGGGGGGGGTGGGGGGGGGGGGGGGTGGGGGGGGGGGGGGGTGGGGGGGGGGGGGGGTGGGGGGGGGGGGGGGTGGGGGGGGGGGGGGGTGGGGGGGGGGGGGGGTGGGGGGGGGGGGGGGTGGGGGGGGGGGGGGGTGGGGGGGGGGGGGGGTGGGGGGGGGGGGGGGTGGGGGGGGGGGGGGGTGGGGGGGGGGGGGGGTGGGGGGGGGGGGGGGTGGGGGGGGGGGGGGGTGGGGGGGGGGGGGGGTGGGGGGGGGGGGGGGTGGGGGGGGGGGGGGGTGGGGGGGGGGGGGGGTGGGGGGGGGGGGGGGTGGGGGGGGGGGGGGGTGGGGGGGGGGGGGGGTGGGGGGGGGGGGGGGTGGGGGGGGGGGGGGGTGGGGGGGGGGGGGGGTGGGGGGGGGGGGGGGTGGGGGGGGGGGGGGGTGGGGGGGGGGGGGGGTGGGGGGGGGGGGGGGTGGGGGGGGGGGGGGGTGGGGGGGGGGGGGGGTGGGGGGGGGGGGGGGTGGGGGGGGGGGGGGGTGGGGGGGGGGGGGGGTGGGGGGGGGGGGGGGTGGGGGGGGGGGGGGGTGGGGGGGGGGGGGGGTGGGGGGGGGGGGGGGTGGGGGGGGGGGGGGGTGGGGGGGGGGGGGGGTGGGGGGGGGGGGGGGTGGGGGGGGGGGGGGGTGGGGGGGGGGGGGGGTGGGGGGGGGGGGGGGTGGGGGGGGGGGGGGGTGGGGGGGGGGGGGGGTGGGGGGGGGGGGGGGTGGGGGGGGGGGGGGGTGGGGGGGGGGGGGGGTGGGGGGGGGGGGGGGTGGGGGGGGGGGGGGGTGGGGGGGGGGGGGGGTGGGGGGGGGGGGGGGTGGGGGGGGGGGGGGGTGGGGGGGGGGGGGGGTGGGGGGGGGGGGGGGTGGGGGGGGGGGGGGGTGGGGGGGGGGGGGGGTGGGGGGGGGGGGGGGTGGGGGGGGGGGGGGGTGGGGGGGGGGGGGGGTGGGGGGGGGGGGGGGTGGGGGGGGGGGGGGGTGGGGGGGGGGGGGGGTGGGGGGGGGGGGGGGTGGGGGGGGGGGGGGGTGGGGGGGGGGGGGGGTGGGGGGGGGGGGGGGTGGGGGGGGGGGGGGGTGGGGGGGGGGGGGGGTGGGGGGGGGGGGGGGTGGGGGGGGGGGGGGGTGGGGGGGGGGGGGGGTGGGGGGGGGGGGGGGTGGGGGGGGGGGGGGGTGGGGGGGGGGGGGGGTGGGGGGGGGGGGGGGTGGGGGGGGGGGGGGGTGGGGGGGGGGGGGGGTGGGGGGGGGGGGGGGTGGGGGGGGGGGGGGGTGGGGGGGGGGGGGGGTGGGGGGGGGGGGGGGTGGGGGGGGGGGGGGGTGGGGGGGGGGGGGGGTGGGGGGGGGGGGGGGTGGGGGGGGGGGGGGGTGGGGGGGGGGGGGGGTGGGGGGGGGGGGGGGTGGGGGGGGGGGGGGGTGGGGGGGGGGGGGGGTGGGGGGGGGGGGGGGTGGGGGGGGGGGGGGGTGGGGGGGGGGGGGGGTGGGGGGGGGGGGGGGTGGGGGGGGGGGGGGGTGGGGGGGGGGGGGGGTGGGGGGGGGGGGGGGTGGGGGGGGGGGGGGGTGGGGGGGGGGGGGGGTGGGGGGGGGGGGGGGTGGGGGGGGGGGGGGGTGGGGGGGGGGGGGGGTGGGGGGGGGGGGGGGTGGGGGGGGGGGGGGGTGGGGGGGGGGGGGGGTGGGGGGGGGGGGGGGTGGGGGGGGGGGGGGGTGGGGGGGGGGGGGGGTGGGGGGGGGGGGGGGTGGGGGGGGGGGGGGGTGGGGGGGGGGGGGGGTGGGGGGGGGGGGGGGTGGGGGGGGGGGGGGGTGGGGGGGGGGGGGGGTGGGGGGGGGGGGGGGTGGGGGGGGGGGGGGGTGGGGGGGGGGGGGGGTGGGGGGGGGGGGGGGTGGGGGGGGGGGGGGGTGGGGGGGGGGGGGGGTGGGGGGGGGGGGGGGTGGGGGGGGGGGGGGGTGGGGGGGGGGGGGGGTGGGGGGGGGGGGGGGTGGGGGGGGGGGGGGGTGGGGGGGGGGGGGGGTGGGGGGGGGGGGGGGTGGGGGGGGGGGGGGGTGGGGGGGGGGGGGGGTGGGGGGGGGGGGGGGTGGGGGGGGGGGGGGGTGGGGGGGGGGGGGGGTGGGGGGGGGGGGGGGTGGGGGGGGGGGGGGGTGGGGGGGGGGGGGGGTGGGGGGGGGGGGGGGTGGGGGGGGGGGGGGGTGGGGGGGGGGGGGGGTGGGGGGGGGGGGGGGTGGGGGGGGGGGGGGGTGGGGGGGGGGGGGGGTGGGGGGGGGGGGGGGTGGGGGGGGGGGGGGGTGGGGGGGGGGGGGGGTGGGGGGGGGGGGGGGTGGGGGGGGGGGGGGGTGGGGGGGGGGGGGGGTGGGGGGGGGGGGGGGTGGGGGGGGGGGGGGGTGGGGGGGGGGGGGGGTGGGGGGGGGGGGGGGTGGGGGGGGGGGGGGGTGGGGGGGGGGGGGGGTGGGGGGGGGGGGGGGTGGGGGGGGGGGGGGGTGGGGGGGGGGGGGGGTGGGGGGGGGGGGGGGTGGGGGGGGGGGGGGGTGGGGGGGGGGGGGGGTGGGGGGGGGGGGGGGTGGGGGGGGGGGGGGGTGGGGGGGGGGGGGGGTGGGGGGGGGGGGGGGTGGGGGGGGGGGGGGGTGGGGGGGGGGGGGGGTGGGGGGGGGGGGGGGTGGGGGGGGGGGGGGGTGGGGGGGGGGGGGGGTGGGGGGGGGGGGGGGTGGGGGGGGGGGGGGGTGGGGGGGGGGGGGGGTGGGGGGGGGGGGGGGTGGGGGGGGGGGGGGGTGGGGGGGGGGGGGGGTGGGGGGGGGGGGGGGTGGGGGGGGGGGGGGGTGGGGGGGGGGGGGGGTGGGGGGGGGGGGGGGTGGGGGGGGGGGGGGGTGGGGGGGGGGGGGGGTGGGGGGGGGGGGGGGTGGGGGGGGGGGGGGGTGGGGGGGGGGGGGGGTGGGGGGGGGGGGGGGTGGGGGGGGGGGGGGGTGGGGGGGGGGGGGGGTGGGGGGGGGGGGGGGTGGGGGGGGGGGGGGGTGGGGGGGGGGGGGGGTGGGGGGGGGGGGGGGTGGGGGGGGGGGGGGGTGGGGGGGGGGGGGGGTGGGGGGGGGGGGGGGTGGGGGGGGGGGGGGGTGGGGGGGGGGGGGGGTGGGGGGGGGGGGGGGTGGGGGGGGGGGGGGGTGGGGGGGGGGGGGGGTGGGGGGGGGGGGGGGTGGGGGGGGGGGGGGGTGGGGGGGGGGGGGGGTGGGGGGGGGGGGGGGTGGGGGGGGGGGGGGGTGGGGGGGGGGGGGGGTGGGGGGGGGGGGGGGTGGGGGGGGGGGGGGGTGGGGGGGGGGGGGGGTGGGGGGGGGGGGGGGTGGGGGGGGGGGGGGGTGGGGGGGGGGGGGGGTGGGGGGGGGGGGGGGTGGGGGGGGGGGGGGGTGGGGGGGGGGGGGGGTGGGGGGGGGGGGGGGTGGGGGGGGGGGGGGGTGGGGGGGGGGGGGGGTGGGGGGGGGGGGGGGTGGGGGGGGGGGGGGGTGGGGGGGGGGGGGGGTGGGGGGGGGGGGGGGTGGGGGGGGGGGGGGGTGGGGGGGGGGGGGGGTGGGGGGGGGGGGGGGTGGGGGGGGGGGGGGGTGGGGGGGGGGGGGGGTGGGGGGGGGGGGGGGTGGGGGGGGGGGGGGGTGGGGGGGGGGGGGGGTGGGGGGGGGGGGGGGTGGGGGGGGGGGGGGGTGGGGGGGGGGGGGGGTGGGGGGGGGGGGGGGTGGGGGGGGGGGGGGGTGGGGGGGGGGGGGGGTGGGGGGGGGGGGGGGTGGGGGGGGGGGGGGGTGGGGGGGGGGGGGGGTGGGGGGGGGGGGGGGTGGGGGGGGGGGGGGGTGGGGGGGGGGGGGGGTGGGGGGGGGGGGGGGTGGGGGGGGGGGGGGGTGGGGGGGGGGGGGGGTGGGGGGGGGGGGGGGTGGGGGGGGGGGGGGGTGGGGGGGGGGGGGGGTGGGGGGGGGGGGGGGTGGGGGGGGGGGGGGGTGGGGGGGGGGGGGGGTGGGGGGGGGGGGGGGTGGGGGGGGGGGGGGGTGGGGGGGGGGGGGGGTGGGGGGGGGGGGGGGTGGGGGGGGGGGGGGGTGGGGGGGGGGGGGGGTGGGGGGGGGGGGGGGTGGGGGGGGGGGGGGGTGGGGGGGGGGGGGGGTGGGGGGGGGGGGGGGTGGGGGGGGGGGGGGGTGGGGGGGGGGGGGGGTGGGGGGGGGGGGGGGTGGGGGGGGGGGGGGGTGGGGGGGGGGGGGGGTGGGGGGGGGGGGGGGTGGGGGGGGGGGGGGGTGGGGGGGGGGGGGGGTGGGGGGGGGGGGGGGTGGGGGGGGGGGGGGGTGGGGGGGGGGGGGGGTGGGGGGGGGGGGGGGTGGGGGGGGGGGGGGGTGGGGGGGGGGGGGGGTGGGGGGGGGGGGGGGTGGGGGGGGGGGGGGGTGGGGGGGGGGGGGGGTGGGGGGGGGGGGGGGTGGGGGGGGGGGGGGGTGGGGGGGGGGGGGGGTGGGGGGGGGGGGGGGTGGGGGGGGGGGGGGGTGGGGGGGGGGGGGGGTGGGGGGGGGGGGGGGTGGGGGGGGGGGGGGGTGGGGGGGGGGGGGGGTGGGGGGGGGGGGGGGTGGGGGGGGGGGGGGGTGGGGGGGGGGGGGGGTGGGGGGGGGGGGGGGTGGGGGGGGGGGGGGGTGGGGGGGGGGGGGGGTGGGGGGGGGGGGGGGTGGGGGGGGGGGGGGGTGGGGGGGGGGGGGGGTGGGGGGGGGGGGGGGTGGGGGGGGGGGGGGGTGGGGGGGGGGGGGGGTGGGGGGGGGGGGGGGTGGGGGGGGGGGGGGGTGGGGGGGGGGGGGGGTGGGGGGGGGGGGGGGTGGGGGGGGGGGGGGGTGGGGGGGGGGGGGGGTGGGGGGGGGGGGGGGTGGGGGGGGGGGGGGGTGGGGGGGGGGGGGGGTGGGGGGGGGGGGGGGTGGGGGGGGGGGGGGGTGGGGGGGGGGGGGGGTGGGGGGGGGGGGGGGTGGGGGGGGGGGGGGGTGGGGGGGGGGGGGGGTGGGGGGGGGGGGGGGTGGGGGGGGGGGGGGGTGGGGGGGGGGGGGGGTGGGGGGGGGGGGGGGTGGGGGGGGGGGGGGGTGGGGGGGGGGGGGGGTGGGGGGGGGGGGGGGTGGGGGGGGGGGGGGGTGGGGGGGGGGGGGGGTGGGGGGGGGGGGGGGTGGGGGGGGGGGGGGGTGGGGGGGGGGGGGGGTGGGGGGGGGGGGGGGTGGGGGGGGGGGGGGGTGGGGGGGGGGGGGGGTGGGGGGGGGGGGGGGTGGGGGGGGGGGGGGGTGGGGGGGGGGGGGGGTGGGGGGGGGGGGGGGTGGGGGGGGGGGGGGGTGGGGGGGGGGGGGGGTGGGGGGGGGGGGGGGTGGGGGGGGGGGGGGGTGGGGGGGGGGGGGGGTGGGGGGGGGGGGGGGTGGGGGGGGGGGGGGGTGGGGGGGGGGGGGGGTGGGGGGGGGGGGGGGTGGGGGGGGGGGGGGGTGGGGGGGGGGGGGGGTGGGGGGGGGGGGGGGTGGGGGGGGGGGGGGGTGGGGGGGGGGGGGGGTGGGGGGGGGGGGGGGTGGGGGGGGGGGGGGGTGGGGGGGGGGGGGGGTGGGGGGGGGGGGGGGTGGGGGGGGGGGGGGGTGGGGGGGGGGGGGGGTGGGGGGGGGGGGGGGTGGGGGGGGGGGGGGGTGGGGGGGGGGGGGGGTGGGGGGGGGGGGGGGTGGGGGGGGGGGGGGGTGGGGGGGGGGGGGGGTGGGGGGGGGGGGGGGTGGGGGGGGGGGGGGGTGGGGGGGGGGGGGGGTGGGGGGGGGGGGGGGTGGGGGGGGGGGGGGGTGGGGGGGGGGGGGGGTGGGGGGGGGGGGGGGTGGGGGGGGGGGGGGGTGGGGGGGGGGGGGGGTGGGGGGGGGGGGGGGTGGGGGGGGGGGGGGGTGGGGGGGGGGGGGGGTGGGGGGGGGGGGGGGTGGGGGGGGGGGGGGGTGGGGGGGGGGGGGGGTGGGGGGGGGGGGGGGTGGGGGGGGGGGGGGGTGGGGGGGGGGGGGGGTGGGGGGGGGGGGGGGTGGGGGGGGGGGGGGGTGGGGGGGGGGGGGGGTGGGGGGGGGGGGGGGTGGGGGGGGGGGGGGGTGGGGGGGGGGGGGGGTGGGGGGGGGGGGGGGTGGGGGGGGGGGGGGGTGGGGGGGGGGGGGGGTGGGGGGGGGGGGGGGTGGGGGGGGGGGGGGGTGGGGGGGGGGGGGGGTGGGGGGGGGGGGGGGTGGGGGGGGGGGGGGGTGGGGGGGGGGGGGGGTGGGGGGGGGGGGGGGTGGGGGGGGGGGGGGGTGGGGGGGGGGGGGGGTGGGGGGGGGGGGGGGTGGGGGGGGGGGGGGGTGGGGGGGGGGGGGGGTGGGGGGGGGGGGGGGTGGGGGGGGGGGGGGGTGGGGGGGGGGGGGGGTGGGGGGGGGGGGGGGTGGGGGGGGGGGGGGGTGGGGGGGGGGGGGGGTGGGGGGGGGGGGGGGTGGGGGGGGGGGGGGGTGGGGGGGGGGGGGGGTGGGGGGGGGGGGGGGTGGGGGGGGGGGGGGGTGGGGGGGGGGGGGGGTGGGGGGGGGGGGGGGTGGGGGGGGGGGGGGGTGGGGGGGGGGGGGGGTGGGGGGGGGGGGGGGTGGGGGGGGGGGGGGGTGGGGGGGGGGGGGGGTGGGGGGGGGGGGGGGTGGGGGGGGGGGGGGGTGGGGGGGGGGGGGGGTGGGGGGGGGGGGGGGTGGGGGGGGGGGGGGGTGGGGGGGGGGGGGGGTGGGGGGGGGGGGGGGTGGGGGGGGGGGGGGGTGGGGGGGGGGGGGGGTGGGGGGGGGGGGGGGTGGGGGGGGGGGGGGGTGGGGGGGGGGGGGGGTGGGGGGGGGGGGGGGTGGGGGGGGGGGGGGGTGGGGGGGGGGGGGGGTGGGGGGGGGGGGGGGTGGGGGGGGGGGGGGGTGGGGGGGGGGGGGGGTGGGGGGGGGGGGGGGTGGGGGGGGGGGGGGGTGGGGGGGGGGGGGGGTGGGGGGGGGGGGGGGTGGGGGGGGGGGGGGGTGGGGGGGGGGGGGGGTGGGGGGGGGGGGGGGTGGGGGGGGGGGGGGGTGGGGGGGGGGGGGGGTGGGGGGGGGGGGGGGTGGGGGGGGGGGGGGGTGGGGGGGGGGGGGGGTGGGGGGGGGGGGGGGTGGGGGGGGGGGGGGGTGGGGGGGGGGGGGGGTGGGGGGGGGGGGGGGTGGGGGGGGGGGGGGGTGGGGGGGGGGGGGGGTGGGGGGGGGGGGGGGTGGGGGGGGGGGGGGGTGGGGGGGGGGGGGGGTGGGGGGGGGGGGGGGTGGGGGGGGGGGGGGGTGGGGGGGGGGGGGGGTGGGGGGGGGGGGGGGTGGGGGGGGGGGGGGGTGGGGGGGGGGGGGGGTGGGGGGGGGGGGGGGTGGGGGGGGGGGGGGGTGGGGGGGGGGGGGGGTGGGGGGGGGGGGGGGTGGGGGGGGGGGGGGGTGGGGGGGGGGGGGGGTGGGGGGGGGGGGGGGTGGGGGGGGGGGGGGGTGGGGGGGGGGGGGGGTGGGGGGGGGGGGGGGTGGGGGGGGGGGGGGGTGGGGGGGGGGGGGGGTGGGGGGGGGGGGGGGTGGGGGGGGGGGGGGGTGGGGGGGGGGGGGGGTGGGGGGGGGGGGGGGTGGGGGGGGGGGGGGGTGGGGGGGGGGGGGGGTGGGGGGGGGGGGGGGTGGGGGGGGGGGGGGGTGGGGGGGGGGGGGGGTGGGGGGGGGGGGGGGTGGGGGGGGGGGGGGGTGGGGGGGGGGGGGGGTGGGGGGGGGGGGGGGTGGGGGGGGGGGGGGGTGGGGGGGGGGGGGGGTGGGGGGGGGGGGGGGTGGGGGGGGGGGGGGGTGGGGGGGGGGGGGGGTGGGGGGGGGGGGGGGTGGGGGGGGGGGGGGGTGGGGGGGGGGGGGGGTGGGGGGGGGGGGGGGTGGGGGGGGGGGGGGGTGGGGGGGGGGGGGGGTGGGGGGGGGGGGGGGTGGGGGGGGGGGGGGGTGGGGGGGGGGGGGGGTGGGGGGGGGGGGGGGTGGGGGGGGGGGGGGGTGGGGGGGGGGGGGGGTGGGGGGGGGGGGGGGTGGGGGGGGGGGGGGGTGGGGGGGGGGGGGGGTGGGGGGGGGGGGGGGTGGGGGGGGGGGGGGGTGGGGGGGGGGGGGGGTGGGGGGGGGGGGGGGTGGGGGGGGGGGGGGGTGGGGGGGGGGGGGGGTGGGGGGGGGGGGGGGTGGGGGGGGGGGGGGGTGGGGGGGGGGGGGGGTGGGGGGGGGGGGGGGTGGGGGGGGGGGGGGGTGGGGGGGGGGGGGGGTGGGGGGGGGGGGGGGTGGGGGGGGGGGGGGGTGGGGGGGGGGGGGGGTGGGGGGGGGGGGGGGTGGGGGGGGGGGGGGGTGGGGGGGGGGGGGGGTGGGGGGGGGGGGGGGTGGGGGGGGGGGGGGGTGGGGGGGGGGGGGGGTGGGGGGGGGGGGGGGTGGGGGGGGGGGGGGGTGGGGGGGGGGGGGGGTGGGGGGGGGGGGGGGTGGGGGGGGGGGGGGGTGGGGGGGGGGGGGGGTGGGGGGGGGGGGGGGTGGGGGGGGGGGGGGGTGGGGGGGGGGGGGGGTGGGGGGGGGGGGGGGTGGGGGGGGGGGGGGGTGGGGGGGGGGGGGGGTGGGGGGGGGGGGGGGTGGGGGGGGGGGGGGGTGGGGGGGGGGGGGGGTGGGGGGGGGGGGGGGTGGGGGGGGGGGGGGGTGGGGGGGGGGGGGGGTGGGGGGGGGGGGGGGTGGGGGGGGGGGGGGGTGGGGGGGGGGGGGGGTGGGGGGGGGGGGGGGTGGGGGGGGGGGGGGGTGGGGGGGGGGGGGGGTGGGGGGGGGGGGGGGTGGGGGGGGGGGGGGGTGGGGGGGGGGGGGGGTGGGGGGGGGGGGGGGTGGGGGGGGGGGGGGGTGGGGGGGGGGGGGGGTGGGGGGGGGGGGGGGTGGGGGGGGGGGGGGGTGGGGGGGGGGGGGGGTGGGGGGGGGGGGGGGTGGGGGGGGGGGGGGGTGGGGGGGGGGGGGGGTGGGGGGGGGGGGGGGTGGGGGGGGGGGGGGGTGGGGGGGGGGGGGGGTGGGGGGGGGGGGGGGTGGGGGGGGGGGGGGGTGGGGGGGGGGGGGGGTGGGGGGGGGGGGGGGTGGGGGGGGGGGGGGGTGGGGGGGGGGGGGGGTGGGGGGGGGGGGGGGTGGGGGGGGGGGGGGGTGGGGGGGGGGGGGGGTGGGGGGGGGGGGGGGTGGGGGGGGGGGGGGGTGGGGGGGGGGGGGGGTGGGGGGGGGGGGGGGTGGGGGGGGGGGGGGGTGGGGGGGGGGGGGGGTGGGGGGGGGGGGGGGTGGGGGGGGGGGGGGGTGGGGGGGGGGGGGGGTGGGGGGGGGGGGGGGTGGGGGGGGGGGGGGGTGGGGGGGGGGGGGGGTGGGGGGGGGGGGGGGTGGGGGGGGGGGGGGGTGGGGGGGGGGGGGGGTGGGGGGGGGGGGGGGTGGGGGGGGGGGGGGGTGGGGGGGGGGGGGGGTGGGGGGGGGGGGGGGTGGGGGGGGGGGGGGGTGGGGGGGGGGGGGGGTGGGGGGGGGGGGGGGTGGGGGGGGGGGGGGGTGGGGGGGGGGGGGGGTGGGGGGGGGGGGGGGTGGGGGGGGGGGGGGGTGGGGGGGGGGGGGGGTGGGGGGGGGGGGGGGTGGGGGGGGGGGGGGGTGGGGGGGGGGGGGGGTGGGGGGGGGGGGGGGTGGGGGGGGGGGGGGGTGGGGGGGGGGGGGGGTGGGGGGGGGGGGGGGTGGGGGGGGGGGGGGGTGGGGGGGGGGGGGGGTGGGGGGGGGGGGGGGTGGGGGGGGGGGGGGGTGGGGGGGGGGGGGGGTGGGGGGGGGGGGGGGTGGGGGGGGGGGGGGGTGGGGGGGGGGGGGGGTGGGGGGGGGGGGGGGTGGGGGGGGGGGGGGGTGGGGGGGGGGGGGGGTGGGGGGGGGGGGGGGTGGGGGGGGGGGGGGGTGGGGGGGGGGGGGGGTGGGGGGGGGGGGGGGTGGGGGGGGGGGGGGGTGGGGGGGGGGGGGGGTGGGGGGGGGGGGGGGTGGGGGGGGGGGGGGGTGGGGGGGGGGGGGGGTGGGGGGGGGGGGGGGTGGGGGGGGGGGGGGGTGGGGGGGGGGGGGGGTGGGGGGGGGGGGGGGTGGGGGGGGGGGGGGGTGGGGGGGGGGGGGGGTGGGGGGGGGGGGGGGTGGGGGGGGGGGGGGGTGGGGGGGGGGGGGGGTGGGGGGGGGGGGGGGTGGGGGGGGGGGGGGGTGGGGGGGGGGGGGGGTGGGGGGGGGGGGGGGTGGGGGGGGGGGGGGGTGGGGGGGGGGGGGGGTGGGGGGGGGGGGGGGTGGGGGGGGGGGGGGGTGGGGGGGGGGGGGGGTGGGGGGGGGGGGGGGTGGGGGGGGGGGGGGGTGGGGGGGGGGGGGGGTGGGGGGGGGGGGGGGTGGGGGGGGGGGGGGGTGGGGGGGGGGGGGGGTGGGGGGGGGGGGGGGTGGGGGGGGGGGGGGGTGGGGGGGGGGGGGGGTGGGGGGGGGGGGGGGTGGGGGGGGGGGGGGGTGGGGGGGGGGGGGGGTGGGGGGGGGGGGGGGTGGGGGGGGGGGGGGGTGGGGGGGGGGGGGGGTGGGGGGGGGGGGGGGTGGGGGGGGGGGGGGGTGGGGGGGGGGGGGGGTGGGGGGGGGGGGGGGTGGGGGGGGGGGGGGGTGGGGGGGGGGGGGGGTGGGGGGGGGGGGGGGTGGGGGGGGGGGGGGGTGGGGGGGGGGGGGGGTGGGGGGGGGGGGGGGTGGGGGGGGGGGGGGGTGGGGGGGGGGGGGGGTGGGGGGGGGGGGGGGTGGGGGGGGGGGGGGGTGGGGGGGGGGGGGGGTGGGGGGGGGGGGGGGTGGGGGGGGGGGGGGGTGGGGGGGGGGGGGGGTGGGGGGGGGGGGGGGTGGGGGGGGGGGGGGGTGGGGGGGGGGGGGGGTGGGGGGGGGGGGGGGTGGGGGGGGGGGGGGGTGGGGGGGGGGGGGGGTGGGGGGGGGGGGGGGTGGGGGGGGGGGGGGGTGGGGGGGGGGGGGGGTGGGGGGGGGGGGGGGTGGGGGGGGGGGGGGGTGGGGGGGGGGGGGGGTGGGGGGGGGGGGGGGTGGGGGGGGGGGGGGGTGGGGGGGGGGGGGGGTGGGGGGGGGGGGGGGTGGGGGGGGGGGGGGGTGGGGGGGGGGGGGGGTGGGGGGGGGGGGGGGTGGGGGGGGGGGGGGGTGGGGGGGGGGGGGGGTGGGGGGGGGGGGGGGTGGGGGGGGGGGGGGGTGGGGGGGGGGGGGGGTGGGGGGGGGGGGGGGTGGGGGGGGGGGGGGGTGGGGGGGGGGGGGGGTGGGGGGGGGGGGGGGTGGGGGGGGGGGGGGGTGGGGGGGGGGGGGGGTGGGGGGGGGGGGGGGTGGGGGGGGGGGGGGGTGGGGGGGGGGGGGGGTGGGGGGGGGGGGGGGTGGGGGGGGGGGGGGGTGGGGGGGGGGGGGGGTGGGGGGGGGGGGGGGTGGGGGGGGGGGGGGGTGGGGGGGGGGGGGGGTGGGGGGGGGGGGGGGTGGGGGGGGGGGGGGGTGGGGGGGGGGGGGGGTGGGGGGGGGGGGGGGTGGGGGGGGGGGGGGGTGGGGGGGGGGGGGGGTGGGGGGGGGGGGGGGTGGGGGGGGGGGGGGGTGGGGGGGGGGGGGGGTGGGGGGGGGGGGGGGTGGGGGGGGGGGGGGGTGGGGGGGGGGGGGGGTGGGGGGGGGGGGGGGTGGGGGGGGGGGGGGGTGGGGGGGGGGGGGGGTGGGGGGGGGGGGGGGTGGGGGGGGGGGGGGGTGGGGGGGGGGGGGGGTGGGGGGGGGGGGGGGTGGGGGGGGGGGGGGGTGGGGGGGGGGGGGGGTGGGGGGGGGGGGGGGTGGGGGGGGGGGGGGGTGGGGGGGGGGGGGGGTGGGGGGGGGGGGGGGTGGGGGGGGGGGGGGGTGGGGGGGGGGGGGGGTGGGGGGGGGGGGGGGTGGGGGGGGGGGGGGGTGGGGGGGGGGGGGGGTGGGGGGGGGGGGGGGTGGGGGGGGGGGGGGGTGGGGGGGGGGGGGGGTGGGGGGGGGGGGGGGTGGGGGGGGGGGGGGGTGGGGGGGGGGGGGGGTGGGGGGGGGGGGGGGTGGGGGGGGGGGGGGGTGGGGGGGGGGGGGGGTGGGGGGGGGGGGGGGTGGGGGGGGGGGGGGGTGGGGGGGGGGGGGGGTGGGGGGGGGGGGGGGTGGGGGGGGGGGGGGGTGGGGGGGGGGGGGGGTGGGGGGGGGGGGGGGTGGGGGGGGGGGGGGGTGGGGGGGGGGGGGGGTGGGGGGGGGGGGGGGTGGGGGGGGGGGGGGGTGGGGGGGGGGGGGGGTGGGGGGGGGGGGGGGTGGGGGGGGGGGGGGGTGGGGGGGGGGGGGGGTGGGGGGGGGGGGGGGTGGGGGGGGGGGGGGGTGGGGGGGGGGGGGGGTGGGGGGGGGGGGGGGTGGGGGGGGGGGGGGGTGGGGGGGGGGGGGGGTGGGGGGGGGGGGGGGTGGGGGGGGGGGGGGGTGGGGGGGGGGGGGGGTGGGGGGGGGGGGGGGTGGGGGGGGGGGGGGGTGGGGGGGGGGGGGGGTGGGGGGGGGGGGGGGTGGGGGGGGGGGGGGGTGGGGGGGGGGGGGGGTGGGGGGGGGGGGGGGTGGGGGGGGGGGGGGGTGGGGGGGGGGGGGGGTGGGGGGGGGGGGGGGTGGGGGGGGGGGGGGGTGGGGGGGGGGGGGGGTGGGGGGGGGGGGGGGTGGGGGGGGGGGGGGGTGGGGGGGGGGGGGGGTGGGGGGGGGGGGGGGTGGGGGGGGGGGGGGGTGGGGGGGGGGGGGGGTGGGGGGGGGGGGGGGTGGGGGGGGGGGGGGGTGGGGGGGGGGGGGGGTGGGGGGGGGGGGGGGTGGGGGGGGGGGGGGGTGGGGGGGGGGGGGGGTGGGGGGGGGGGGGGGTGGGGGGGGGGGGGGGTGGGGGGGGGGGGGGGTGGGGGGGGGGGGGGGTGGGGGGGGGGGGGGGTGGGGGGGGGGGGGGGTGGGGGGGGGGGGGGGTGGGGGGGGGGGGGGGTGGGGGGGGGGGGGGGTGGGGGGGGGGGGGGGTGGGGGGGGGGGGGGGTGGGGGGGGGGGGGGGTGGGGGGGGGGGGGGGTGGGGGGGGGGGGGGGTGGGGGGGGGGGGGGGTGGGGGGGGGGGGGGGTGGGGGGGGGGGGGGGTGGGGGGGGGGGGGGGTGGGGGGGGGGGGGGGTGGGGGGGGGGGGGGGTGGGGGGGGGGGGGGGTGGGGGGGGGGGGGGGTGGGGGGGGGGGGGGGTGGGGGGGGGGGGGGGTGGGGGGGGGGGGGGGTGGGGGGGGGGGGGGGTGGGGGGGGGGGGGGGTGGGGGGGGGGGGGGGTGGGGGGGGGGGGGGGTGGGGGGGGGGGGGGGTGGGGGGGGGGGGGGGTGGGGGGGGGGGGGGGTGGGGGGGGGGGGGGGTGGGGGGGGGGGGGGGTGGGGGGGGGGGGGGGTGGGGGGGGGGGGGGGTGGGGGGGGGGGGGGGTGGGGGGGGGGGGGGGTGGGGGGGGGGGGGGGTGGGGGGGGGGGGGGGTGGGGGGGGGGGGGGGTGGGGGGGGGGGGGGGTGGGGGGGGGGGGGGGTGGGGGGGGGGGGGGGTGGGGGGGGGGGGGGGTGGGGGGGGGGGGGGGTGGGGGGGGGGGGGGGTGGGGGGGGGGGGGGGTGGGGGGGGGGGGGGGTGGGGGGGGGGGGGGGTGGGGGGGGGGGGGGGTGGGGGGGGGGGGGGGTGGGGGGGGGGGGGGGTGGGGGGGGGGGGGGGTGGGGGGGGGGGGGGGTGGGGGGGGGGGGGGGTGGGGGGGGGGGGGGGTGGGGGGGGGGGGGGGTGGGGGGGGGGGGGGGTGGGGGGGGGGGGGGGTGGGGGGGGGGGGGGGTGGGGGGGGGGGGGGGTGGGGGGGGGGGGGGGTGGGGGGGGGGGGGGGTGGGGGGGGGGGGGGGTGGGGGGGGGGGGGGGTGGGGGGGGGGGGGGGTGGGGGGGGGGGGGGGTGGGGGGGGGGGGGGGTGGGGGGGGGGGGGGGTGGGGGGGGGGGGGGGTGGGGGGGGGGGGGGGTGGGGGGGGGGGGGGGTGGGGGGGGGGGGGGGTGGGGGGGGGGGGGGGTGGGGGGGGGGGGGGGTGGGGGGGGGGGGGGGTGGGGGGGGGGGGGGGTGGGGGGGGGGGGGGGTGGGGGGGGGGGGGGGTGGGGGGGGGGGGGGGTGGGGGGGGGGGGGGGTGGGGGGGGGGGGGGGTGGGGGGGGGGGGGGGTGGGGGGGGGGGGGGGTGGGGGGGGGGGGGGGTGGGGGGGGGGGGGGGTGGGGGGGGGGGGGGGTGGGGGGGGGGGGGGGTGGGGGGGGGGGGGGGTGGGGGGGGGGGGGGGTGGGGGGGGGGGGGGGTGGGGGGGGGGGGGGGTGGGGGGGGGGGGGGGTGGGGGGGGGGGGGGGTGGGGGGGGGGGGGGGTGGGGGGGGGGGGGGGTGGGGGGGGGGGGGGGTGGGGGGGGGGGGGGGTGGGGGGGGGGGGGGGTGGGGGGGGGGGGGGGTGGGGGGGGGGGGGGGTGGGGGGGGGGGGGGGTGGGGGGGGGGGGGGGTGGGGGGGGGGGGGGGTGGGGGGGGGGGGGGGTGGGGGGGGGGGGGGGTGGGGGGGGGGGGGGGTGGGGGGGGGGGGGGGTGGGGGGGGGGGGGGGTGGGGGGGGGGGGGGGTGGGGGGGGGGGGGGGTGGGGGGGGGGGGGGGTGGGGGGGGGGGGGGGTGGGGGGGGGGGGGGGTGGGGGGGGGGGGGGGTGGGGGGGGGGGGGGGTGGGGGGGGGGGGGGGTGGGGGGGGGGGGGGGTGGGGGGGGGGGGGGGTGGGGGGGGGGGGGGGTGGGGGGGGGGGGGGGTGGGGGGGGGGGGGGGTGGGGGGGGGGGGGGGTGGGGGGGGGGGGGGGTGGGGGGGGGGGGGGGTGGGGGGGGGGGGGGGTGGGGGGGGGGGGGGGTGGGGGGGGGGGGGGGTGGGGGGGGGGGGGGGTGGGGGGGGGGGGGGGTGGGGGGGGGGGGGGGTGGGGGGGGGGGGGGGTGGGGGGGGGGGGGGGTGGGGGGGGGGGGGGGTGGGGGGGGGGGGGGGTGGGGGGGGGGGGGGGTGGGGGGGGGGGGGGGTGGGGGGGGGGGGGGGTGGGGGGGGGGGGGGGTGGGGGGGGGGGGGGGTGGGGGGGGGGGGGGGTGGGGGGGGGGGGGGGTGGGGGGGGGGGGGGGTGGGGGGGGGGGGGGGTGGGGGGGGGGGGGGGTGGGGGGGGGGGGGGGTGGGGGGGGGGGGGGGTGGGGGGGGGGGGGGGTGGGGGGGGGGGGGGGTGGGGGGGGGGGGGGGTGGGGGGGGGGGGGGGTGGGGGGGGGGGGGGGTGGGGGGGGGGGGGGGTGGGGGGGGGGGGGGGTGGGGGGGGGGGGGGGTGGGGGGGGGGGGGGGTGGGGGGGGGGGGGGGTGGGGGGGGGGGGGGGTGGGGGGGGGGGGGGGTGGGGGGGGGGGGGGGTGGGGGGGGGGGGGGGTGGGGGGGGGGGGGGGTGGGGGGGGGGGGGGGTGGGGGGGGGGGGGGGTGGGGGGGGGGGGGGGTGGGGGGGGGGGGGGGTGGGGGGGGGGGGGGGTGGGGGGGGGGGGGGGTGGGGGGGGGGGGGGGTGGGGGGGGGGGGGGGTGGGGGGGGGGGGGGGTGGGGGGGGGGGGGGGTGGGGGGGGGGGGGGGTGGGGGGGGGGGGGGGTGGGGGGGGGGGGGGGTGGGGGGGGGGGGGGGTGGGGGGGGGGGGGGGTGGGGGGGGGGGGGGGTGGGGGGGGGGGGGGGTGGGGGGGGGGGGGGGTGGGGGGGGGGGGGGGTGGGGGGGGGGGGGGGTGGGGGGGGGGGGGGGTGGGGGGGGGGGGGGGTGGGGGGGGGGGGGGGTGGGGGGGGGGGGGGGTGGGGGGGGGGGGGGGTGGGGGGGGGGGGGGGTGGGGGGGGGGGGGGGTGGGGGGGGGGGGGGGTGGGGGGGGGGGGGGGTGGGGGGGGGGGGGGGTGGGGGGGGGGGGGGGTGGGGGGGGGGGGGGGTGGGGGGGGGGGGGGGTGGGGGGGGGGGGGGGTGGGGGGGGGGGGGGGTGGGGGGGGGGGGGGGTGGGGGGGGGGGGGGGTGGGGGGGGGGGGGGGTGGGGGGGGGGGGGGGTGGGGGGGGGGGGGGGTGGGGGGGGGGGGGGGTGGGGGGGGGGGGGGGTGGGGGGGGGGGGGGGTGGGGGGGGGGGGGGGTGGGGGGGGGGGGGGGTGGGGGGGGGGGGGGGTGGGGGGGGGGGGGGGTGGGGGGGGGGGGGGGTGGGGGGGGGGGGGGGTGGGGGGGGGGGGGGGTGGGGGGGGGGGGGGGTGGGGGGGGGGGGGGGTGGGGGGGGGGGGGGGTGGGGGGGGGGGGGGGTGGGGGGGGGGGGGGGTGGGGGGGGGGGGGGGTGGGGGGGGGGGGGGGTGGGGGGGGGGGGGGGTGGGGGGGGGGGGGGGTGGGGGGGGGGGGGGGTGGGGGGGGGGGGGGGTGGGGGGGGGGGGGGGTGGGGGGGGGGGGGGGTGGGGGGGGGGGGGGGTGGGGGGGGGGGGGGGTGGGGGGGGGGGGGGGTGGGGGGGGGGGGGGGTGGGGGGGGGGGGGGGTGGGGGGGGGGGGGGGTGGGGGGGGGGGGGGGTGGGGGGGGGGGGGGGTGGGGGGGGGGGGGGGTGGGGGGGGGGGGGGGTGGGGGGGGGGGGGGGTGGGGGGGGGGGGGGGTGGGGGGGGGGGGGGGTGGGGGGGGGGGGGGGTGGGGGGGGGGGGGGGTGGGGGGGGGGGGGGGTGGGGGGGGGGGGGGGTGGGGGGGGGGGGGGGTGGGGGGGGGGGGGGGTGGGGGGGGGGGGGGGTGGGGGGGGGGGGGGGTGGGGGGGGGGGGGGGTGGGGGGGGGGGGGGGTGGGGGGGGGGGGGGGTGGGGGGGGGGGGGGGTGGGGGGGGGGGGGGGTGGGGGGGGGGGGGGGTGGGGGGGGGGGGGGGTGGGGGGGGGGGGGGGTGGGGGGGGGGGGGGGTGGGGGGGGGGGGGGGTGGGGGGGGGGGGGGGTGGGGGGGGGGGGGGGTGGGGGGGGGGGGGGGTGGGGGGGGGGGGGGGTGGGGGGGGGGGGGGGTGGGGGGGGGGGGGGGTGGGGGGGGGGGGGGGTGGGGGGGGGGGGGGGTGGGGGGGGGGGGGGGTGGGGGGGGGGGGGGGTGGGGGGGGGGGGGGGTGGGGGGGGGGGGGGGTGGGGGGGGGGGGGGGTGGGGGGGGGGGGGGGTGGGGGGGGGGGGGGGTGGGGGGGGGGGGGGGTGGGGGGGGGGGGGGGTGGGGGGGGGGGGGGGTGGGGGGGGGGGGGGGTGGGGGGGGGGGGGGGTGGGGGGGGGGGGGGGTGGGGGGGGGGGGGGGTGGGGGGGGGGGGGGGTGGGGGGGGGGGGGGGTGGGGGGGGGGGGGGGTGGGGGGGGGGGGGGGTGGGGGGGGGGGGGGGTGGGGGGGGGGGGGGGTGGGGGGGGGGGGGGGTGGGGGGGGGGGGGGGTGGGGGGGGGGGGGGGTGGGGGGGGGGGGGGGTGGGGGGGGGGGGGGGTGGGGGGGGGGGGGGGTGGGGGGGGGGGGGGGTGGGGGGGGGGGGGGGTGGGGGGGGGGGGGGGTGGGGGGGGGGGGGGGTGGGGGGGGGGGGGGGTGGGGGGGGGGGGGGGTGGGGGGGGGGGGGGGTGGGGGGGGGGGGGGGTGGGGGGGGGGGGGGGTGGGGGGGGGGGGGGGTGGGGGGGGGGGGGGGTGGGGGGGGGGGGGGGTGGGGGGGGGGGGGGGTGGGGGGGGGGGGGGGTGGGGGGGGGGGGGGGTGGGGGGGGGGGGGGGTGGGGGGGGGGGGGGGTGGGGGGGGGGGGGGGTGGGGGGGGGGGGGGGTGGGGGGGGGGGGGGGTGGGGGGGGGGGGGGGTGGGGGGGGGGGGGGGTGGGGGGGGGGGGGGGTGGGGGGGGGGGGGGGTGGGGGGGGGGGGGGGTGGGGGGGGGGGGGGGTGGGGGGGGGGGGGGGTGGGGGGGGGGGGGGGTGGGGGGGGGGGGGGGTGGGGGGGGGGGGGGGTGGGGGGGGGGGGGGGTGGGGGGGGGGGGGGGTGGGGGGGGGGGGGGGTGGGGGGGGGGGGGGGTGGGGGGGGGGGGGGGTGGGGGGGGGGGGGGGTGGGGGGGGGGGGGGGTGGGGGGGGGGGGGGGTGGGGGGGGGGGGGGGTGGGGGGGGGGGGGGGTGGGGGGGGGGGGGGGTGGGGGGGGGGGGGGGTGGGGGGGGGGGGGGGTGGGGGGGGGGGGGGGTGGGGGGGGGGGGGGGTGGGGGGGGGGGGGGGTGGGGGGGGGGGGGGGTGGGGGGGGGGGGGGGTGGGGGGGGGGGGGGGTGGGGGGGGGGGGGGGTGGGGGGGGGGGGGGGTGGGGGGGGGGGGGGGTGGGGGGGGGGGGGGGTGGGGGGGGGGGGGGGTGGGGGGGGGGGGGGGTGGGGGGGGGGGGGGGTGGGGGGGGGGGGGGGTGGGGGGGGGGGGGGGTGGGGGGGGGGGGGGGTGGGGGGGGGGGGGGGTGGGGGGGGGGGGGGGTGGGGGGGGGGGGGGGTGGGGGGGGGGGGGGGTGGGGGGGGGGGGGGGTGGGGGGGGGGGGGGGTGGGGGGGGGGGGGGGTGGGGGGGGGGGGGGGTGGGGGGGGGGGGGGGTGGGGGGGGGGGGGGGTGGGGGGGGGGGGGGGTGGGGGGGGGGGGGGGTGGGGGGGGGGGGGGGTGGGGGGGGGGGGGGGTGGGGGGGGGGGGGGGTGGGGGGGGGGGGGGGTGGGGGGGGGGGGGGGTGGGGGGGGGGGGGGGTGGGGGGGGGGGGGGGTGGGGGGGGGGGGGGGTGGGGGGGGGGGGGGGTGGGGGGGGGGGGGGGTGGGGGGGGGGGGGGGTGGGGGGGGGGGGGGGTGGGGGGGGGGGGGGGTGGGGGGGGGGGGGGGTGGGGGGGGGGGGGGGTGGGGGGGGGGGGGGGTGGGGGGGGGGGGGGGTGGGGGGGGGGGGGGGTGGGGGGGGGGGGGGGTGGGGGGGGGGGGGGGTGGGGGGGGGGGGGGGTGGGGGGGGGGGGGGGTGGGGGGGGGGGGGGGTGGGGGGGGGGGGGGGTGGGGGGGGGGGGGGGTGGGGGGGGGGGGGGGTGGGGGGGGGGGGGGGTGGGGGGGGGGGGGGGTGGGGGGGGGGGGGGGTGGGGGGGGGGGGGGGTGGGGGGGGGGGGGGGTGGGGGGGGGGGGGGGTGGGGGGGGGGGGGGGTGGGGGGGGGGGGGGGTGGGGGGGGGGGGGGGTGGGGGGGGGGGGGGGTGGGGGGGGGGGGGGGTGGGGGGGGGGGGGGGTGGGGGGGGGGGGGGGTGGGGGGGGGGGGGGGTGGGGGGGGGGGGGGGTGGGGGGGGGGGGGGGTGGGGGGGGGGGGGGGTGGGGGGGGGGGGGGGTGGGGGGGGGGGGGGGTGGGGGGGGGGGGGGGTGGGGGGGGGGGGGGGTGGGGGGGGGGGGGGGTGGGGGGGGGGGGGGGTGGGGGGGGGGGGGGGTGGGGGGGGGGGGGGGTGGGGGGGGGGGGGGGTGGGGGGGGGGGGGGGTGGGGGGGGGGGGGGGTGGGGGGGGGGGGGGGTGGGGGGGGGGGGGGGTGGGGGGGGGGGGGGGTGGGGGGGGGGGGGGGTGGGGGGGGGGGGGGGTGGGGGGGGGGGGGGGTGGGGGGGGGGGGGGGTGGGGGGGGGGGGGGGTGGGGGGGGGGGGGGGTGGGGGGGGGGGGGGGTGGGGGGGGGGGGGGGTGGGGGGGGGGGGGGGTGGGGGGGGGGGGGGGTGGGGGGGGGGGGGGGTGGGGGGGGGGGGGGGTGGGGGGGGGGGGGGGTGGGGGGGGGGGGGGGTGGGGGGGGGGGGGGGTGGGGGGGGGGGGGGGTGGGGGGGGGGGGGGGTGGGGGGGGGGGGGGGTGGGGGGGGGGGGGGGTGGGGGGGGGGGGGGGTGGGGGGGGGGGGGGGTGGGGGGGGGGGGGGGTGGGGGGGGGGGGGGGTGGGGGGGGGGGGGGGTGGGGGGGGGGGGGGGTGGGGGGGGGGGGGGGTGGGGGGGGGGGGGGGTGGGGGGGGGGGGGGGTGGGGGGGGGGGGGGGTGGGGGGGGGGGGGGGTGGGGGGGGGGGGGGGTGGGGGGGGGGGGGGGTGGGGGGGGGGGGGGGTGGGGGGGGGGGGGGGTGGGGGGGGGGGGGGGTGGGGGGGGGGGGGGGTGGGGGGGGGGGGGGGTGGGGGGGGGGGGGGGTGGGGGGGGGGGGGGGT
Source organism: Sphaerodactylus townsendi (assembly GCF_021028975.2). NCBI lineage: Eukaryota > Metazoa > Chordata > Lepidosauria > Squamata > Sphaerodactylidae > Sphaerodactylus > Sphaerodactylus townsendi. Next base: position 6,927,256 of record NC_059430.1, on the reverse strand, counting down.
GGGGGGGGGGGGGGGTGGGGGGGGGGGGGGGTGGGGGGGGGGGGGGGTGGGGGGGGGGGGGGGTGGGGGGGGGGGGGGGTGGGGGGGGGGGGGGGTGGGGGGGGGGGGGGGTGGGGGGGGGGGGGGGTGGGGGGGGGGGGGGGTGGGGGGGGGGGGGGGTGGGGGGGGGGGGGGGTGGGGGGGGGGGGGGGTGGGGGGGGGGGGGGGTGGGGGGGGGGGGGGGTGGGGGGGGGGGGGGGTGGGGGGGGGGGGGGGTGGGGGGGGGGGGGGGTGGGGGGGGGGGGGGGTGGGGGGGGGGGGGGGTGGGGGGGGGGGGGGGTGGGGGGGGGGGGGGGTGGGGGGGGGGGGGGGTGGGGGGGGGGGGGGGTGGGGGGGGGGGGGGGTGGGGGGGGGGGGGGGTGGGGGGGGGGGGGGGTGGGGGGGGGGGGGGGTGGGGGGGGGGGGGGGTGGGGGGGGGGGGGGGTGGGGGGGGGGGGGGGGGGGGGGGGGGGGGGGTGGGGGGGGGGGGGGGTGGGGGGGGGGGGGGGTGGGGGCGGGGGGGGAGGGGGTGGGGGGGGGGGTGGGGGTGGAGGAGGAGGTGGGGGGGGGGGGGGGAGGGGGGGGGGGGGTGGTGGGGGGGGGGGGTGGGGGTGGGGGTGGGGGGGGGGGGGGGGGGGGGGGGGGGGGGGGGGGGGGGGGTGGGGGTGGGGGTGGGGGGGGGGAGGAGGGGGGGGGTGGGGGAGGGGGGGGGGGGGGGGGGGAGGGGGAGGGGGGGGGAGGGGGTGGGGGGGGGGGGGTGGGGGGGGGGGAGAACCTTTGGCACTCCAGATGTTATGGACTACAATTCCCAACAGCCCCTGCCAGCATGGCCAATTGAAAGAATATTGAAAGGCCCTCACATTTTGGTCAAAGTTGAGAATAGAAGAGTTTGGATGTACACCGTACCTTTCTCTCCTGTAAGGCGGCTTACAAACTGCTTCCCCTTCAATGTATTGTCGAAGGCTTTCACGGCCAGAATCACTAGGGTGTTGTGGGTTTTCAGGGTTATATGGCTGTGTTCCAGTAGAATTTTCTCCTGACGTTTCACCTGCATCTGCAACTGGCATCTTCATAGGATCCTCTGAAGATGCCAGCCACAGATGCAGGCAAAATGTCAGGAGAAAATGCTACTGGAACACGGCCATACAACCTGGAAAACCCACAATGTCCTTTCTCCTCCTCTCCCCACAACAGACATCTTGTGAAGTAGGTGGGGCTGAGAACTAAGTGTGCGCAGGATCCTATTTGGAAATCCAACACAGACAGCGGATTTGTAAAAAGCAAATTGCACTCAGCATAAATGTAATTATACTTATTATACTTAGTCTTTTATTGTTTCTTTCGCTGCTTTTAAAGGTTTTAGCTATTTTATGACTACCATGATTGTATGTTGTGCACCTCCCAGAGCCCTCCGGGGATAAGGCGGTATAAAAGTCTAAAGAATGAATGAATGAATGAATGAATGAATGAATGAATGAATGAATGAATGAATCAATCAATCAATCAATCAATCAATCAATCAATCAATCAAACAAACAAACAAACAAACAAAAAACAAACAAACAAACAAACAATTTAGAGTGAGGCCTCCCACCAATGGGAGATGGAATCCATAACCCTTCAGTCCCCACCCAGTTTTGACAACTGAAACCCACAGGCGGCTAACATTTTTTAAGCCTGGAAAATGTCTTTCTCTTCCAACCCCTATGGATGGAAAACTGCGCTCCTCACCACGGCCCATTAGCAACTCAAGTCCGCAGGTCGGCTTCTACCTTGAGGACGTAGATCGGCCGTCCTTCGTAGCTCTGTCCAATCTGGAGTTTGCTGACCAGGTTTGGGTTTTCTGCCACAAAATGATCCATCCAGCTGTAGATCTGAAAAGATGAGATTATTGCTTGAGGATCTCATGGGAACTTTGTTTTACTTTGGCCTATTATGCACGAAGAGTTTACCGCGACCAGGAGGCACATTCACCGCACAGTCTTTGCTTTGGGGGATGTTTGATGTTATTGCCCATTGCCCTGTTTCCCCGTGCTTCTCGCCTTGTCTGCAGCATCACCCTTTACACTGGGATTCAGCGCTTTCTCGTGCTGGGGCCAGTGGTGGGATCCAAACATTTTAGTAACAGGTTCCCATGGTGGTGGGATTCAAACTGTGGCGTAGCGCCAATGGGGCTGGGCTGGGCACGATGGGGGCGTGGCCGGGCCTTCCTGGGGTGGGGCATTCCTGGGCGGGGCTGTGGCAAGGACGCAGCCGCTGTGCCGGTCCTTGGGCGGGAAACGAATGCACGCAGGCGCAGGCTGCCAGCCATGCCGGTGCACCTCCTGCTAGACTGGTTCGAGTTCTGCGCGCTACTGCTGAGAGGAGGGGCGTAACTAAGGCAAAAATCACGTGGCAAAATCACCAATTAGTAACCCCCTCTCGGCACACACAAATAATTAGTAACCTACTCTCGGGAACCTGTGAGAACCTGCTGGATCCCACCTCTGACCTCTGCCACAATCTATCATTCCCAGTGTGGCCCACTGTCAAGATGCCATCCCAATTCCAGCTCTTTCCTGTTTCTTGCCATGAGACTATGGGTACTGTGGGATTCTCTGGCTTGCTATGCCGTTATTCCAATGCTTGTATATCATAGAATCATAGATTTATAGAGTTGGAAGAGACCCCAAGGGCCATCCAGTCCAACCCCCTGCCATGCAGGAACACACAATCAAAGCACTCCTGACAGATGGCCATCCAGCCTGTGTTTAAACACCTCCCAAGAAGGAGACTCCACCACACTCGGAGGCAGTGAATTCCTCTGTCCAACAGCCCTGACCAGCAGGAAGTTCTTCCTGATGTTTAGGTGGAATCTCTTTTCCTGCACCTTGAACCCATGACTCCGTGTCCTAGTCTCTGAGGCAGCAGAAAACAAGGTTGCTCCCTCACCCATATGACATCCCTTCAAATATCTAAACATGGCTATCATGTCACCCCTTAACCTTCTCTTCACCTAGCTAACTATCCCCAGCTCCCTAAGTCTCTCCTCGTAGGGCACAGATTCCAGGCCTTTTGCCCTTTTGGTTGCCCTCCTCTGGACCCGTTCCAGCTTGTCGATATCCTTCTTGAATTTGCTTTCAGCATGCATTAACTTTTCTCACCCTGCATGTCAGTCAGCACCTGGTCCTTATCTTTGTTTTGGCCTTCGAGGCTTTGCACAGCCTGGGCACGTTTCTAGTAATTCCACCCTGCTGGGATGGGGAGGACGAGGGCTGGAGGGGTGTTTGGGGAAGGGATATGAACCAGAGGTTGTACAGTGGAACTCAGATCAAGCAAACATAAGAACATAGGAACATAAGAACTAGCCTGCTGGATCAGACCAGAGTCCATCTAGTCCAGCTCTCTGCTACTCGCAGTGGCCCACCAGGTATGCAGGATGTGAAAGCAATGGCCTTCTGCTGCTGCTGCTCCTGAGCACCTGGTCTGCTAAGGCATTTGCAATCTGAGATCAAGGAGGATCAAGATTGGGAGCCAGAGATCGACTTCTCCTCCATAAATCTGTCCAAGCCCTTTTTAAAGCTATCCAGGTGAGTGGCCATCACCACCTCCTGTGGCAGCATATTCCAAACACCAATCACATGTTGCGTGAAGAAGTGTTTCCTTTTATTAGTCCTAGTTCTTCCCCCCAGCATTTTCAATGGATGCCCCCTGGTTCTAGTATTGTGAGAAAGAGAGAAAAATGTCTCTCTGTCAACATTTTCTACCCCATGCATAATTTTATAGACTTCAATCATATCCCCGCTCAGATGTCTCCTCTCCAAACTAAGAGTCCCAAACGCTGCAGCCTCTCCTCATAAGGAAGGTGCTCCAATCCTTCAATCATCCTCGTTGCCCTTCTCTGCACTTTTTCTATCTCTTCGATATCTTTTTTGAGATGTGGCAACCAGAACTGAACACAGTACTCCAAGTGCGGTCGCACCACTGCTTTATATAAGGGCATGACAATCCTTGCAGTTTTATTCTCAATTCCTTTCCTACTTATCCCCAGCATAGAGTTTGCCTTTTTCACAGCTGCCATGCATTGAGTTGACATTCCCATGGAACTGTCAACTAAGACGCCCAAATCCCTTTCCTGGTCTGTGACTGATAGCACTGACCCCTGTAGCGTGTATGTGAAGTTTGGATTTTTTGCCTTGAATTCCGTTCGTAGCGTTCCTGTGTATAAACTGATTTCTGAACTCAAGATTCTGGTTATTGCGGGAAGTCGGCAGATCTTGACACCCGCCGTTCGTAATTCATCCTACGGACATCCCTTCCCAGCCTGTTAATAACTGCAACCCAACAGAAATTGCCCTGAACACGGCTCACGGCAATTCCTGTCTGCTTTCAGATGAAGTCTTGTTATAACTATGATAAGGGTCCAAATCCTTAAGCAATACAACAGTACCACAAGGTATCTGAAACAAAGACCCTAAGAACACTGATAAAAATCCTGATTTGAAACCTCATTGCTGTTCATACAAACTTTTGTATGTTTTGGAAGCACAGACATATGGAATTGATGTACGTGCCTTCAGAACATAAGAACATAAGAACATAAGAACTAGCCTGCTGGATCAGACCAGAGTCCATCTAGTCCAGCACTCTGCTACTCGCAGTGGCCCACCAGGTGCCTTTGGGTGCTCACGTGCAGGAGGTGAAAGCAATGGCCTTCTGCTGCTGCTGCTCCCGAGCACCTGGTCTGCTAAGGCATTTGCCATCTCAGATCAAGGCAGATCAAGATTGGTAGCCATAGATCAACTTCTCCTCCATAAATCTGTCCAAGCCCTTTTTAAAGCTATCCAGGTTAGTGGCCATCACCCCCTCCAGTGGCAGCATATTCCAAACACCAATCACACGTTGCGTGAAGAAGTGTTTCCTTTTATTAGTCCTAATTCTTCCCCCCAGCATTTTCAATGGATGCCCCCTGGTTCTAGTATTGTGAGAAAGAGAGAAAAATGTCTCTCTGTCAACATTTTCTACCCCATGCATAATTTTATAGACTTCAATCATATCCCTCCTCAGACGTCTCCTCTCCAAACTGAAGAGTCCCAAACGCTGCAGCCTCTCCTCATAAGGAAGGTGCTCCAATCCTTCAATCATCCTCGTTGCCCTTCTCTGCACTTTTTCTATCTCTTTGATATCCTTTTTGAGATGTGGCGACTTCTGTTTTAGTGTATCTGAAGAAGCATGCATGCACGTGAAAACTAATAACAAAGATAAAACTTTGGTATCTTGAAAGGTGTTCCTGAACCCTAACTTTTTTTTCTGCTGCATCAGACCAACGCAGCTACCCACCTGAATCTGAAAATGCAATTCCGTGGCCAACCCAACATGTAGTAAACACGACAAAGGCGCGAGAGGAAGAGGAGAACACACTTATAGATGCAAAGTACCTCTTCAATCGTGTGGTAGGAAGAGAAGCTGAATTCCCCCGAGCTCCTTTCAGACTTTCTCGACAACAGCATGGTTTCCTTTTCCTTATCCAGCAAATCCTGTTTTTTAAAAAAATATCCCAAAGATGCTCAGAGATGTCATGCATTCTTCCTGCTCCTGTTCTCTGGACACCATCTCAACAGCTAGTTAACTGACCTTCCCCGGAGCATCTAACTTGGCAAACAGTAGGGCTTTCCCCACTCACCTTCTGCTGCGCGCTACTCCGGGAAAGTAGCGCGGGGTCCAGCGGCGCTCCCCACTTGCAAGGGCAGCAACCACGCAGCCGCCCCGACGCTGCCGCTCTTGCACCACCTCAGTGCGCGTCATTCCTGGCACTGAAGAAACGGCACCTTTTGATGACCCCCGCACTGAGCGCGGGGTCGTGGGGAACCCCGAGAGCGCGCCAGGAATGACGCGCGCTGAGGGGGCGCAAGAGCGGCGCGCAGCAGAAGGTGAGTGGGGAAACCCCCAGTGTTGGTATACAACTGTTTGATCAGGAATAGAAGTCTGGGGTCAACATTCAATGACCTCATCTTGTCCCACAGGAGATTTCTTGTCACGGTATCAAAGGCTCCTTTCAGGTCAATAAAAGCAGCAAATAATTTAGAAGCCTTTGTAGTAGTGTACATTTACCAGATGGGAGAGTACTAAACAGTGATCCGAGGTTGACTTATTTCTACAAAACCCTGCTTGCTCAGGTCCAATGATTTTAGTTTGATCCAGCCAAGTTTGCAATCTAATCAATAATAATTTTGAATAGAGCTTTCCAATTACGATAGTAGACTAACTGGCCGGTAATTGGAAGGATCAGTAGGGTCTCCCTTTTTGTAAATTGGTACTAATATGGCTAATCGCCAGCTGTTTGGGATAACGCCTGTGTTATTGATGATGGTAAAGACTGCCGCCAGGAGAGGGGTCCACCACTCCAGATCTGATTTCAAAATCTCCGGGATAATTGAATCTGGACCAGCCGCTTTCCCATTCTTTAGACCACTTAATCAAATCAGCAATTTCCTGTACTGAGACAGGGGGCCAGTCAGGCAATTCAAGAGGGTCTACCACTGGGCACGGGGGTTCCAACTCGTCAGCATAAAAAAGGTTAGAGCATAAAAAGGTTAGCCATCTCAAAAGCTTTTGCTGGGCCCGACTGACCCCAGGAGTGTACCGCCCAGGGGGACATATGGGGCCAAATGTCCCCGGGCTGCGGTCATCTAGACACGTGGGGGCTGGAAAATCGCCCCCTCACCCCTCCTTCTTCCCCCCAGGTCCATACACAGACTTCAAGACAAGGGGGCTGTCCATATGGGGGTGGGGGGGCAGAAAATTCAGATTTTGCACTGGGCTACATTTTACTAGATACGCCTGTGACCCAAGCAGGTCTTTGATGGGACAGGGTCTATGCCGAATGAAATGGATGGGGACCACACTGCTTAAGACACACATACCCCTCAAGTCAATGAACTGGTTTCCCCCCACCCCTTCATGCATAAGGAAAGATGAGAAGATGCTCCAAAGGACCCTCTGATGCAAAAGAGATGGGAATTATTTTCTTCCACTGCAGCAACTCTTACCTGTAGATCTTCTATCATGATAGTGTAGGGAATCCCCTCGGACTCCAAGAAGACCTTGACAGACTGAAGGCTCTGGAAGGGGACTCTCATGTCCACTGGAAGGGTGGGCTTAGCTGGACTCAGCCAGAAGTCTATCTGATGTCAAAAAGCAAAGCAAAGTTAGCAAGTTCTGGTTTTCTTACCATTCCTGAAAGGGCCACCTCGGCAAGAGTTGACTTCCAGGGAAGTTTTGGAGATATCTTTCTGCACCATTAAGCACTGAGATTATGGAATGCTTCCCTGGAAATGTCACATCTTACAGCCCAGGTCTGAATCAAGACACCTTGTTTGGGATCTCTGAAGCTCAGGGCATTCTGAGGGCCACCATCTTGTGAATATTACCCAGGGCAGACATCTTGTGAGTTCATTGAAACACAGTTGGGTTCCTTGACCCTCAACACTCTCAAGACACTTGAAAGGGTCTCTATGCCCTGTTGTTGGATCTTCAGAGGAACTGGTTGGCCACTGTGTGAGGAAGGATACTGGATTAGATGGACCCTCACTGGTCTAATTCAACGGGGCTCTTAAGTTCTTATCAGAGGAAAGCCTCGGTCTCTATGCCCTGTTGTTGGCCTTGTAGAGGAACTGGTTGGCCGCTGTGTGAGGAAGGATGCTGGACTAGTTGGACCTTCACTTGTCTGACCTGTTAGGACTCTTCTTATGAAGACATCAATCTCTCATGTTGTTGGACACAGCTCAGATGTAGCTGTCTTGGATAGAAGATTTTGTGCGCCATTGAGGGCATCACGAGGGGATGATGTGAGGTCACTAATCCACCAACAGAGTCACCTGCACAAATAGCATCCAAGCAAATGTCAACCGTCAAGAGCATTCTTGACTGGCATCCATTTCAACAGGTTTTGGGCAAGGAGGAAGAACGGGGCCAAGCACCCACCAAGTTGGCTCACCTCAAATACTTTCCTCTGCCTTCCCAGCAGGAAAGGAGTTAAGCAGGTGATTTGCTTAATTGTTTTTATTTGCATAAAGTGCTAGGGATGTGGGTGTTTCATTTGTACAGCCTCCCACCTGGGCACGGGATGTGGAATGTGGTACGGTATAGCCAGATCTTGTAAGATTGGGAAAGCTAAGCAAGGTCGGTACTTAGAAGGGAGACCACCAAGGAAGGCTCTGCAGAGGAAGGCTACAGCAAACCAACTCTACTCCTCACTGGCCTCGAAAGCCCCTTGCTAGGGTCACCATATGTCAGTCATAACGTAATCACACATACGTACATACCCCTCAATACGTACATACCCCTCATCCTTACCTGCAAATCTTCCCTTTCCTCCAGTTCCTTTAGCGTGCGCAACTGTTCTTCATTTTCTGCTTTGATGCGGAGAACTTGGTCTCTAGAGAAGAAAGAGGCACAGGGAGGGGCCTAATATGTTTTGAAGGAGGAGAAGTCGATTTATGGAGGAGAAGTCGATTTATGGAGGAGAAGTCGATTTATGGCTACCAATCTTGACCCTCTTTGATCTGAGATTGCAAATATCTTAGTAGACCAGGTGCTCGGGAGCAGCAGCAGCAGCAACAGAAGGCCATTGCTTTCACCTCCTGCAGGTGAGCTCCCAAAGGCACCTGGTGGGCCACTGCGAGTAGCAGAGAGCTGGACTAGATGGACTCTGGTCTGATCCAGCTGGCTTGTTCTTGTGTTCTTATGAAGGCAAGGATGGAACCACCAGCTACGGCAAAACCATGCGAGTTCCAAGTTCAAACCATGTATGCTTCTGCCTTCCAGGGCTAGAATCGTACAGTGGAAAGAGACCCCAAGGTCCAACCCGCTACCATGCAGGAAGACACAATCAAAGCATCGTTGACAGGTGGCCATCCAACCTCTATTTAAAAACCTCCAAAGAAGGAGACTCCACCACCCTCCGAGGCAGCATATCCCACTGTCGAACAGCCCTTACGCTCAGAAAATTCCTCCTAATGAATCATAGAATCATAGAGTTTGGAAGAGACCCCCAAGGGCCATCCAGTCCAACCCCCTGCCATGCAGGAACACACAATCAAAGCACTCCTAACAGATGGCCATCCAGCCTCTCTTTAAAAACCTCCACAGAAGGAGACTCCACCACACACCGAGGCAGTGAATTCCACTGTCGAACAGCCCTGACCGTCAGGAAGTTTTCCCTAATGTTGAGGTGGAATCTCTTTTCCTTCACCTTGAACCCATGACTCCTGGTCCTAGTCTCTGGAGCAGCAGAAAACAAGCTTGCTCCCCCGTCAACATGACATCCCTTCAAATATCTAAACATGGGTACCATGTCACCTCTTCATCTTCTCTTCACCAAACTAAACATCCCCAGCTTCTCAAGTTTCTCCTCATAGGGCAGTGGTAGCGAACCTATGGCACGGGCGCCAGAGGTGGCACTCAGAGCCCTTTCTGTGGGCACGCATGCACAGAGTTTGTCATGTGGGGTGGCAGAAAATCACACACACACCCCCCCACACACATCTAGGCTGCCCTGGGCACGATCCTTTACCTGGGAGTAAGCTTGGTTGCCTCCTAGGGTCATGATTCACCCATTCAAAGTATTGCATGGTTGCTTCACCAATCTTACTCCTGAGTAACGTGTGCCTTGGAGCCAACCGTTTTTCTAAACCAAAACCTTAGTATTCGGGTTAAATTGCTGTGTTGGCACTTTGCAATAAATAATTGGGTTTTGGGTTGCAATTTGGGCACTCAGTCTTGAAAAGGTTCGCCATCACTGGGGTAGGGCATGGATTCCAGACCTGTTACCAGTTTGGTTGCCCTCCTCTGGACACACTCCAACTTGTCAGTATCCTTCCTGAATTCTGGCACCCAGAACTGGACACAGTATTCCAGGTGAAGTCTGACCAATGCGGAATAGAGTGGTCCTATTAATTCCCTTGCTCTAGATCCTACATTTCTATTGATGAAGACCAGAATTGTATTGGCCTTCTTAGCTGCCGCATCACACTGTTGACTCAGGTTGTTGTAAGGATAAAACGAGATGACATCTTTTGGGAGGACAGACGGCACAAAGCATCATGATCAAAGTGTTCCGGACACTAAAACATCTACAGAATTATAACTGTCATGGCAAACCCTCCTCCTTCCTGTATCTCCTTCTTCTTCTTCTTCCTCTTCTCACCCGACAAAGAGCTGCTCGCCGAAGGCAGCTGAGAGGAGGCAGCTGAAGAGCAGAAGCTTCATGGTCAGCAATGAGAAAGGCCCCGCAGGTTTGCTGTCTTATATAGCCTCTTGCTTTCTCTGCTGGGAAATCTCAAGGCCCCGCCTCTCGTGGGATATTAATGATTCATGCTGTCTGTCCCGGCCATGAGGGCAGAGATAACCCTTCCAGCTTCACATACACGCTACAGGGGTCAGTGCTATCAGTCACAGACCAGGAAAGGGATTTGGGCGTCTTAGTTGATAGTTCCAGGGGAATGTCAACTCAATGCATGGCAGCTGTGAAAAAGGCAAACTCTATGCTGGGGATCATTAGGAAAGGAGTTGATAATAAAACTGCAAGGATTGTCATGCCCTTCTATAAAGCAGTGGTGTGACCGCACTTGGAAACCCTTTGACAATACATTGCACCTAGAATCGTTGCAAATGAAAACATCTCTCAAGCAGTGGTGCGACCGCACTTGGAGTACTGTGTCCAGTTCTGGTCGCCGCATCTCAAAAAGGATATCGAAGAGATAGAAAAAGTGCAGAGAAGGGCAACGAGGATGATTGAGCTACTGTTTCCTCTTCCAGCGGAGGAGAGGCTGCAGTGTTTTAGACCTCCTTTTTTAGTCGGAGAGGAGACGTCTGAGGGGGGATAGGATTGAAGTCTATAAAATGATGCATGGGGTGGTAAAATGCTGACAGAGAGAAATTGTTCTCTCTTTCAACAATACCAGAACTAGGGGGCATCCATTGAAAATGCTGGGGGGAAGAATTAGGACTAATAAAAGCAAACACTTCTTCACGCAACGTGTGATCCAGGTTTGGAACATGCTGCCACTCGGAGGTGCATGGCCACCAACTCCGGATGGCTTTAAAAGCCGCGCTTGGCCAGATGGCATTCGGCGGAGGAAGTCGATCTATGGCTCCCAATCTTGATCCTCCTTGATCTCAGATTGCAAATGCCTTAGCAGACCAGGAGTATCTTCATGAGCAGCAGCAGCAGATACCAGGCTGGTTTGGTGAAGTTTGGTTCAGGGGGTCCAAAGTTATGGACCCTCAAAGGTGTAGCCCCCATCTCCTATTAGCTCCCATTGGAAACAATGGGGGATGGGGACACTCCCTATGGGAGTCCATAACTTTTGACTCCCTAAACCAAACCTCACCAAATCTGGGTGATATCATTAGGATAGTCTCCTGAAAAATCCCTGAAATTTTGGTGCTGCTAGCCTAAAAACTGCGCCCCCTGCAGGCCAAAAACAGAAAAAACACTGAAAATTCAAAAAATCCCACCTGCATTTTTGGCGCCCCCCACAAGGTGGCACCCTGGGCAACTGCCCACTTTGCCCAATGGGAGGAACGCCTCTGCCTGCATGTGAGCTCCCAAAGGCACCTGGTGGGCCACTGCGAGTAGCAGAGAGCTGGACTAGATGGACTCTGGTCTGATCCAGCAGGCTTGTTCTTATGTTCTTATGTTATTATGAGATTTGGGGGTGGTTGTGTGGGAACAGGAAGGTTGGGAATAAGACTGAACTGGGCAAGCAAGTGATGCCAGAAAATACTTCCTCCGAAGAGGCCATTTTCTCCCGGAGTCAAGTTGCAATACCAGGAGAACTGCAGGGCTCGCCTTGAAGGTGGCAACCCAATAACAGAGAGCTCACTTGCGATAACTAGATTCCTAAGCCTCCAGCGACTGTTTTGCCTTCTGGTGAGTAACTCCACAGCTGTTGAGAGCAGCAAAGGGGTCAGCGATAAGCTTGGCAGGTGCTGACGGATCTGTCTCTGTGCCAAAAGAAGGAAATGTAAATTCCCAGGTCTTAGATTATTTTGGACTGGATCTGTTGACCGTGAAGTTGTCCTCTGGTTAGGGACACGTTTGCAGATGGGGTGGGGTATGGGTTTGAATCTGCCACGTTCTGCCTCTTGTAATCCTGCGGTCCATTTTGGATCTCGTGTTTTCCTAAATTGGATATTGGGAAGTCTCCCTCTGTGATACACCTCTGAAGATGCCAGCCACAGATGCAGGTGAAACGTTAGCAACAAGATCCACCAGACCACGGCCACACAGCCTGGAAAACCCACCACAACGAGTTGAACCTGGCCGTGAAAGCCTTCGACAATTCATTGTGACACGTTTTTAGGTAGTGCAAGGAAGTGGAAGGTAAATGTGATATGATATGTGATATGATTGGCAGATGCTGAAGGCATAAGAATCAGCTGCCATTTACAGGAGCAATTCTCTTAAAAAGCTGTTTCCTAATAGCAAATCTATATGCAAGTAATCAGGCTGTGATAACAAGAACGGGATGTTTTCTTTGTGCCAGGAAAGGAGCAGATCATGAGACCAGGCTGGAAAAAACCAGTCAGGACTAGTTGAGACCCCCACGCTGCTGGAAAGTAGGACAAAGGGCATGAGTTTTATGGCTAAGGGGCCAAGACGCATGCTTAATTAGCTAATACATATTTACTGACACACCCCAGACTGAATAAGGGGTGTGAATAAGGAACATGGAATGGAAAGGGGCTTGCTACATATGGGGAAGGGGCACTGGCGTAATGCCCATTGGGCAAGGTGGGCAGCTGCCCAGGGCATCACCTTGTGGGGGGGCATCAAAATGCAGGGTTCGTTTTTGGGTATTTTTAGTGGTTTTCCATTTTTGGCCTGCAGGGGGCGCAGTTTTTAGGCTAGCGGCACCAAATTTTCAGCGTATCATCAAGAGACTGTCCTTATGCGACCCCCCATGTTTGGACTCCCAAAGGGGGTGCCCCATCCCCCATTGTTTCCAATGGGAACTAATAGGAGATTGGGGGCTACAGTTTTGAGGTTCCATAACTTTGGCCCCCCTGAACCAAACTGCACCAAACTTGGAGGGAATCATTAGGGCAGTCTCCTTATGAGACCCTGAAAGTTTTGAGACTGTGCCTTCAAAATGTGCCCCCCCCCAGCCTGCAACCCCCATTGACAGCAATGCAGAAAACTCAATCCAGAACAAAGATTCTTGGGCAAATTTCAGGATGTTCTTGCAGGGAAGGCATTCTTGGACGTATCAGCACCAAAATTTCAGGGTATCATCTGGAGACTGTCATGATGGCACCCCCAAGGTTTGGTGCAGTTTGGTTCAGTTTTGGTTCATTATGGACCCTCAAAACTGTAGCCCCCATCTCCTATTAGCTCCCATTGGAAACAATGGGGGATGGGGCACGCCCTTTGGGAGTCCATAACTTTGGACTCCTTGAATCAAACCTCACCAAACTTGGGGGGGAGCATAAGGACAGTCTCCTGATGATATGCTGAAATATTGGTGCTGATATGTCTAAAAATGCACCCCCTGCAGGCATGAATGTCCTGGTGCAAAAAAAATTGGTTGTGGTGGAGTGGCCGCCCATGGGGAGGGGCATCCAACTCAGGTTTTGCCCAGGGCTCCAGTTTGCCCAGGGCTGCCTCGTTAGGCCCCTGGGAAGGGGCTTTAATATGTTCATGAGATGTAATAGGCGGATCAGACAGGGTAGAACTCCAAGTACTTTTAGCCCAGTGGTGGCGAACCTATGGCACAGGTGCCAGAGGTGGCACTCAGATCCCTTTCTGTGAGCATGCGTGCACAGAGTTCATCATGTGGGGGCCCGAAAAATCACACACACACACCCCACACACATCTAGGCTGGCTTGGGCATGGTCCTTTACCTGGGAGTAAGCTCAGTTGCTGACAATGGGGCTTGCTTCTGAGTAAACCCTCATAGGGTCGTGATTCATCCATTCGAAGTGTTGCACGGTTGCTTCACCAAGCTTACTCTCGAGTAACGCCAGCCTCGGAGCCAACTGTTTTTTTCTAAACTACAATCTCGGTATTCAGGTTAAATTGCCATGTTGGCACTTTGCGATAAATACGTGGGTTTTCGGTTGCAATTTGGGCACTCGGTCTCGAAAAGGTTCGCCATCACTGTTTTAGCCAATGAAGGAACGGAGAGGGACTTGAATGTCGGGACTAGGGAACAGTACATATGTGCATATGTAAGTGAACGGCAGAAGCGTGCCAGGGGTAAATGGCGCCCGGAGACAAATTGTCTCCAGGACGCCCGCAGGCTCTGCCGCCCCCCCGCCCCCCACCACCCTAGCTCCACCCCCTGATGTCCCAGGCTCCACCCCCACTGTCCTAGACCCCGCCCATGTCACCATGGACATGGGCAAGGTCTAGGGTGCACACCTTCCCCCAACAGACTCCCCCTGCTGGATGGTGTCGAGGCATGCGAAAACGATGAGACAGCAGGACTTCCTGGTCACATGGGGTGCGATTTTGCGCCCCCCCCGCATGACTAGAAGAGTGGTGCCCGGGGACGAGGGGTACCCCTTGTCCCTAGGCAGATACGCCACTGGCGGACGGTAAGTGGAGTTTGCCCTAGCAGGGATGGCTCCCCTTTCCTTGCAAATAAAGCTATTTGAAACTCTCTTCGGTTGACTTGATATTTGGTAAAGAAATACTGGACGCCACAAGGCCTAGCTGAAGAAACCTTGAGATCAAACTAAACCGGAATTTGTTCAACCTGAGAAAATTCTGTGGGATTTCAGATCATTGCACGGTGCTTTATCTTTCAAACTTCAGCGTGTCAGAGAGTGACTGTGTCCTCCTCAACTTATTTGGTAGCAGATCGCTGTATCTTCAAGTTTGTTTTTAAGCCAAGAGTTGTATTGTTTTGTTACAACTGCTAAAATTAGAGAATCTATATTGGCAGAATATCTTTGTAACCTTTCAAGCAAGAGTTGTGTTCAAATATAGAAACATCATTTTTAATTTTGTGGAATGAAACTTGTGTTGGCTGATGTCTAATGCACCTTCCTCCGGTTTTGGTACCTGGCTGGAGGTTGGCATCTCTCCCAGCAAGGTGTTCCACCCACGTGGACTACTGGGATCTATTTAATTTATATGCAGCAAAGTTACACTGTAGGGAAATATGGCTTCGCATCCAGCCAATAAACACGAAACAAAATATTGGAACTCAAAAACAACTGACTTTATTAAAAGTACTTGTTATTTGTTTAATTTATACTCTCTCTTTTTCCCCCAACGGGGACTCAAAGCAGCTCATGTTGTTTTTCTGTCCTTCATTTTATCCACACAACAACCCTGTGAGATAGGCTGGGCTGAGAGTATGTGACTAACCCAAGGTCGCCCAGCAACTGCAAGGTCTTTATTTCCTTGGCCCTTCCGCTGCCGGTGGTCCTCTCTTCCTCCTCTCAATAGGGATGGTCTCGCACGTATTCCATGGTGGTCTTCAGGGCCAGCCACGTCTCTTCCGCTGTCGGAATAATCTGATCGGCGGGCAGGAGGAAGCCGTGCCGGCCGGTGTCCCGCAATTCAAAAGCAAAGGAATACTTGATGCCGTAATCGTAAGACCAGTCTATGCTGCCTCCGCTGGCTTGGTCTGAAAGGGAGAACAACGGCGAGAGGTGACTTGTGTCCGGGCACCTGACTCTGCAGACATTGGGGGATCCCTCTACGGAGCCTGGGTAGATCAGATCAGTGAAGGTCCATCTAGTCCAGCATCCCGTCTTACGCAGTGGATGACCAGTTCAGATCATTGCATAGTGGCTGAGGCCTTCACAGAAACCTCAGACAAGCCCTGCTGGATCTGACCAGGGAGGGTCCATCTAGTCCAGCATCCTGTCCCTCACAGTTCTTCTGGAGGTCCAACAACAGGGCACCGAGGTTGAGACCTTCATAAGAACAAGGAACTCCCTATTGGGTCAGACGGGTGGTCCATCTAGTCCAGCATCCTGTCCCTCACAGTTCTTCTGGAGGTCCAACAACAGGGCACCGAGGTTGAGACCTTCATAAGAACATAAGGAACTCCCTATTGGGTCAGACGGGTGGTCTATCTAGTCCAGCATCCTTTCCCTCACAGTTCTTCTGGAAGTCCAACAACAGTGCACCGAGGTTGAGACCTTCATAAGAACAAGGAACTCCTTATTGGGTCAGTCAGGTGGTCCATCTAGTCCAGCATCCTGTCCCTCACAGTTCTTCTGGAGGTCCAACAACAGGGCACTGAGGTTGAGACCTTCATAAGAACATAAGGAACTCCCTATTGGGAGTCTCACATAGCAGCTAACCCTCTCATTCCATTCAGAATCCTTTACGTTTTTTTAAAAAGGACTGAAAAGGCTTTTTTGGAACTTTTAAAATATCCCAAGTGATGACAGGGGATGTTCTAAAAGAGATAGCAAGTTGGGAGTGTATTTGAGGGAATACACTTTGCACACTCACAGATGCTTGGAATTTCTCCCCTTTCTGCCACGTGTTCAGCTTTGGTCATGACAACTGCCCTTGTATCAGCTGCCAGAATACTTACAGATTACAGAACAAATCGGCCCAACTTTGTATTGGGTGCCATAGAGGGATGTTAACGCCCCAGTAGCCATTTTCACCACTTCATCCTAGAAGGAAAGACAAAACCGGTAGAAGGACGTCAACATCCACACCTGAGCAATATCCATTACAAAAGGAGAAGAGTTTGGATGTATAAACCCCCTTTCTGCCCTTTAAGGAGACCCAAGATGGCTTACAAACTCTTTTCCCTTCCTCTCCCCACAACAGACACCTTGTGAGGTAGGTAGGGCTGAGAGAGTTCCGAAGAACTGTGACTAACCCAAGGTCACCCAGCAGGAACGTAGGAGTGCGGAAACACATCTGGTTAACTAGATTAGAGTCGGTCGCTCATGTGGAGAAGTGGGGCATTGAACCGATTCTCCAGAATAGAATCCTTTGGGAATCACACGTGAAGGTTTTAATTACCTTTGTTTTTATGTGTACAATGTTGTTTTTAGCCTGCTGTGTTTAATGTTATTATGTATTGTTGTTGCAGGCCTGCTGTACACTGCCCTGAGCCCTTTGGGGATGGGCGGTTTAAAATCTAATAAATGAATGAATGAATGAATGAATGAATGAATGAATGAATGAATGAATGAATGAATGAATGAATGAATGAATGAATGAATGAATGAAATAGAAGCAACACACCGCATACTTAACAAGATGATTCATTCCAACATAATGTGACATTACTTATTGATGGATAAGCTAGGAACTTTATCCAACAATATTATTCAGGATCGACAACTTCTCGTTCCTGATTTACATTGTATACGGGTATTTGTTACGCTTTCCCTTTAAGAAGATCGGAGTCCGCTCCTTCCGGTTTGCAGATGGACAGAGAATCTGAAGGGGATGTAGAGACTCAATACAAAACGCAGAATCTGTTAAGGGATCGTGCGTACAAGTAGGAATATTATGCTGCATAGACACGTATATAAGTTTTTCATGTCATAACATTGTTGTGTAGCACTTGAACGCTGTATTCACTTTTGTGTGTCTTCCTTAATGTATGGTTTTTGCACAAATACACTCAGTAAATAGTTGTGCGGCAGAGTGCAACGTGTTCTGTTCTTAACTGAGAAACTGATTTTCTTACTATCTGATATTGATTCCTATGTTTCTTACAAGACGGCTCTCTTTGCCCTGGCGGCTAGGAGATTACGAGCAAAGTACTTAAAACGCTGTTTGAACTGATGTTCCAAAGTACTGGAGGTTAACTTAGACTAGCTGAAGAAGCTGCAAAAACATCTGACGTGGATAGTATTTGATGGGGCATTTTAATTTAGAGATTGCGAATACAAATAATTTATATTTTAATGTAAAACTAAGTTATTGTTTTAATTTAAATGTTTTAACTGCATGTATCTCTGTATTGTTACAGCCAATGGCTCAAACAATAAATACTTGACTGACTGACTGTTCTTAATTACCATTATATTTGTCTTCACCTAGCAGTCACACTACAGCGGGGAACGCCACACTGGCAGAGGGGAGGGTGACTTACCAGTTCCTTATAATCCTTGGGGTTACTGCACTTATACCCATAAGGGTACATCATCAACTGGGAATAGCTGTGGATGCTGATGAAGGCCTTGATGTTCCCGTGGTTCTTGACGAAATCCACAATAGACCGGACCTCCACCTCGGAGTTGGGGCTGGGCCCGTGGTAGGAATCGGAACAGGGGTTTTTACTGGCCCCAGGCCCTGCCGGAAGGAAGGGGGGTCAAAATGAGGACATTAAAACAGGAGGGGGCAGGCAAGTGGAAGGGGTTCAAGGTTAGTGACTTGCCCATCCTTTTGTGTCTCCTCTTGTCTGTCCTTAGTCTGATACTTCCAAATCTAATTTTCGCCTTCTCCTTGGAAGTTAAACATACTTCTCTTTGTGGTGGGTTTTCCGGGCTGCGTGGCTGTGGTCTGGTGGATCTTGTTCCTAACATTTCGCCTGCATCTGCAGGAGCAGTAGTGGCGTAGGAGGTTAAGAGCTCGTGTATCTAATCTGGGGGAACCGGGTTTGATTCCCAGCTCTGCCGCCTGAGCTGTGGAGGCTTATCTGGGGAATTCAGATTAGCCTGTACACTCCCACACACGCCTGCTGGGTGACCTTGGGCTAGTCACAGCTTCTGGGAGCTCTCTCAGCCCCACCCACCTCACAGAGTGTTTGTTGTGAGGGGGGAAGGGCAAGGAGATTGTCAGCCCCTTTGAGTCTCCTGCAGGAGAGAAAGAGGGGATGTAAATCCAAACTCCTCCTCCTCCTCCTCTTCTTCCTCTTCTTCTTCATCTGTGGCTGGCATCTTCAGAGGTGCATCACAGAGGGAAGTCTGTTGTACACTGTGTAACAGACTTCCCTCTGTGATACACTTCTGAAGATGCCAGCCACAGATGCAGGCGAAACGTTAGGAACAAGATCCACCAGACCACGGCCACACAGCCCGGAAAACCCATCACAACCAGTTGAATCTGACCGTGAAAGCCTTCGACAATACTTCTCTTTCCTAGCTAGCAAGGTAGCAGCAAGCGATTTTTGTCTGTGCCCTTTCCTATCTGAAATGTAGTTCCCCAGTAAACATTTTCTTTAACCCCTTTAATCAGTGTGTTGACATCTTTCTGTGCAGTAATTGGCCAACGGTTCAGGGCAGCTTCCAACATATAAAGCAACAAATCATATATTCAGTGGCAATTTAATAACATAGATGATGGTTAAAACGTCTAATCTTAAATTTATGAATACATTCCTAGAATAACATCCCAACCATTTAAAACAAGATGAGGATGTGTAAGGGAGACGGCAGTGGCGTAGCTACCATGGGATAGCATGGGGCAGGCGACCTGGGCGGATGCCGTTGGGGTCATGTGGGGGCGGGAAATCGCCCCCACACCCCTCCTCCTTCCCCCCTCGACCCACCCCGCCAGGGCTGGCAGGGGTCCAAAGGGGGGGGGGCGGAAAACTTGGAGTCTTCCCCGGGCTCCATTTTCCCTTGCTACGCCCATGGGAGATGGAGGCCTTTTGGTTGGGAAGAACTGCCGTTTACCAAACTCTGTCCTGTCTAATAATTCAGCAAGTGCAGAAATCTGCAACTAAACTATAACGGAGCCTTACATTTAAAAATATACATCCAAGTTCACCTATGCTGCCAACTGAGCTGGAAGATTTCGGGAGATTTGGGGTGGAGCCTGAAGAGGGCGGGGTTTGGGGAGGGGGCGGGCTCTCAGCAGGGTCTGATGCTCATAGGTCCAGCCTCCGGAGTTGTCATTTCCTGCCAGTGGACTGATCTCTCCGTTGTAACCCCAGAAGAGCTCCGGTCCCTGCCTGCGGGTCACCATCTCTATGGACAGCAAGGAAGTTTGGCTGTGGAACGGGAGAAAGTGGACAGAAAGAAATCCCGGCTGCATCCACGGCCCCCGGATGAAACCCACCTCCAAAGCCAGCGTCCCAGTTTCTGTTGGGGTCCACTCCAACGCAGGAGCTGCCGGGGACCTTGGAACGGGTCTTCCGCCACATGCGGTTCTGAAAGGCAAAGCCACGCGGCTGCATTTAGCCTTTGGGTCTGAAAGAACTTGTTGGGATATTGCAAGTGGGCGTCACAACTCAGGCCTCTTCCGCACACGCAGAATAATGCACTTTCAATGCACTTTAAAGCTGGGTTTTACCATGTGGAAGAGCAAAATCCACTTTCAAAACATTGTGAAAGTGGACTGAACGTGCATTATTCCGCATGTGCGGAAGGGGTCTCAGTCATAAATGGGTTAACTGTTCATATATAAACGAGTTGCTGAAGTCACTAATTATGATCTGATCTATTGATTAGCTGTTGTTCAGTGAGATCAGAATTGCTTTCATAAGAACATAAGAACAAGCCAGCTGGATCAGACCAGAGTCCATCTAGTCCAGCCCTCTGATACTCGCAGTGGCCCACCAGGTGCCTTTGGGAGCTCACATGCAGGATGTGAAAGCAATGGCCTTCTGCTACTGCAGATTAGATAGATAGATAGATAGATAGATAGATAGATAGATAGATAGATAGATAGATAGATAGATAGATAGATAAAGAACATCAGAAAGAGCCTGCTGCTACTCGCAGTGGCCCACCAGGTGCCTTTGGGAGCTCACAGGAAGGAGGTGAAAGCAATGGCCTTCTGCTGCTGCTGCTGCTCCCGAGCACTTGGTCTGCTAAGGCATTTGCAATCTCAGATCAAGGAGGATCAAGATTGGGAGCCAGAGATTGACTTCTCCTCCATCAATCTGTCCAAGCCCCTTTTAAAGCTATCCAGGTTAGTGGCCATCACCACCTCCCGTGGCAGCATATTCCAAATGCCAATCATGTTAGTGAGCAGAAATTATAAAGTTAACTCAGTTTCTTTGTTTGAAGAGAGACCCACAAAGACATGTAGGACAGCACAGAGGCCCTTTCTGCACATGCAGAATAATGCACTTTCAATCCACTTTCACAATTGTCTGCAAGTGGATTTTGCTCTTCCGCACAGTAAAATCCAGCTGCAAAGTGCATTGAAAGTACATTGAAAGTGCATTATTCTGCATGTGCGGAAGGAGCTAGCAAGATGCAACCAACCTGTATAGTAAAGTAAATGTGCAACAGAAAAGAAAGGAAAAGACAGGGGGCGTGCATTGAAAATGCTGGGGGGAAGAATTAGGACTAATAAAAGGAAACACTTCTTCACGCAATGTGTGATTGGTGTTTGGAATATGCTGCCACAGGAGGTGGTGATGGCCACTAACCTGGATAGCTTTAAAAGGGCTTGGACAGATTGATGGAGGAGAAGTCGATCTATGGCTACCAATCTTGATCCTCTTTGATCTGAGATTGCAAATGCCTCAGCAGACCAGGTGCTCAGAGCAGCAGCAGCAGCAGAAGGCCCTTGCTTTCACATCCTGCACGTGAGCTCCCAAAGGCACCTGGTGGGCCACTGTGAGTAGCAGAGAGCTGGACTAGATGGACTCTGGTCTGATCCAGCAGGCTAGTTCTTATGTTCTTAAGGCCATTGCTTTCACCTCCTGCACGTGAGCTCCCAAAGGCACCTGGTGGGCCACTGTGAGTAGCAGAGAGCTGGACTAGATGGACTCTGGTCTGATCCAGCAGGCTCTTTCTTATGTTCTTAAGGCCATTGCTTTCACCTCCTGCACGTGAGCTCCCAAAGGCACCTGGTGGGCCACTGTGAGTAGCAGAGAGCTGGACTAGATGGACTCTGGTCTGATCCAGCAGGCTCTTTCTTATGTTCTTAAGGCCATTGCTTTCACCTCCTGCACGTGAGCTCCCAAAGGCACCTGGTGGGCCACTGTGAGTAGCAGAGAGCTGGACTAGATGGACTCTGGTCTGATCCAGCAGGCTAGTTCTTATGTTCTTGTTGCATCCCCAGGTATCTCTCCCTTACAGTCAGTAAACTTTTACATTAAACTTTTACATTGTATCCCTCCCTTACAGTCAGTAAACTTTTACATTAAAAAAGCAACTGAGAATCCGCCTCTTCTATTCTACTCTGCTAATGTGTATCCTACAGAAATGGAGCAGGAATTGAGTGTGCTGAAAAGGACTCACTTTGGTATGCGAGAAGACGTATCCGTCAGGATTGGCCACGGGCAGCAGGAAAATATCCATGGTGTTCAACACAGAGGTTAAGCCCGGATCGTGCCCATAGTCACAGGCGATCTAGAAAGGGCAAAAGGCCGTTCACAGGTGGTTCTTCTCCCCATTTCATGGGCAGTTTGCTTGTGTCTGGCTGCCCGAGCACTGACCTTATTCGCTGTCCAGAGGGCCGTCGCTTGGGTGACCCATTCTCGAGCATGAATCCCGGCGTCGATCCAGATTGCCGGACGGTTTCTTCCTCCGGTGCTGAACTAGCAAACAAGAGCGCAAAGGTTCACGGAAGTTCTCGCGCTGTCCGTTTAAAGATTGTGCCTAGACAGCAGTGGCGTAGGAGGTTAAGAGCTCGTAGGAGGTTAAGAGTTCGTGTATCTAATCTGGAGGAACCGGGTTTGATTCCCAGCTCTGCCGCCTGAGCTGTGGAGGCTTATCTGGGGAATTCAGATTAGCCTGGGCACTCCCACACACGCCAGCTGGGTGACCTTGGGCTAGTCACAGCTTCTGGGAGCTCTCTCAGCCCCACCTACCTCACAGGGTGTTTGTTGTGAGGGGGGAAGGGCAAGGAGATTGTCAGCCCCTTTGAGTCTCCTGCAGGAGAGAAAGGGGGGATATAAATCCAAACTCTTCTTCTTCTTCTGTGGACAAAATTGGCCTTTGGATAGAACTGTCAGGCTGTTGCAGTTTCTATTTGTTTTAGCCAAGAGGTCAAGTGACCGACTCAGGTCTCTCTCGTGACACATGCTGTCCAATCCCCAGCAAACATAATTCAGAAATACTTTCCACAGAGCGCAATGAAGATTTACCCCCATTTATCACATTTCAGTCCATGTCTCTTTCTATCATGGAGTCCAAGAGAGCCTCCATGAAGGTCTCCCATTCAAGGACGAACCAGGCCAAGACCTATTTAACTTCAACAAGGGGACTGCATTGTGTGTCTTCAGACCAGCTCAGACCAATGCTGGGATCCAAAATTTTAGTAACAGGTTCCCATGGGGGTGGGATTCAAACTGTGGCGTAGCGCCCATGGGGTTGGGCGGGGCGCAACGGGGGCGTGGCCGGGCATTCCGGGGCGGGGCATTCCTGGGTGGGGCTGTGACAAGGACGCAGCCGCTGCGCCGGTCCTTGGGTGGGAAACGAATGCACGCAGGCGCAGGCTGCCACGCACGCCGGTGCCCCTCCTGCTAGACTGCTTCAAGTTCTGCGCGCTACTGCTGAGAGGAGGGGCATAACTAAGGCAAAGATCACGTGGCAAAATCACCAGTTAGTCACCCCCTCTCAGCACACACAAATAATTGGTAACCTACTCTCGGGAACCTGTGAGAACCGGCTGGATCCCACCTCTGGCTCAGACCCCTTGCCACTTTATGACAATCCTATGCAGAGTTACTCCAGTCGAAGCCCATTGAAATGAATGAGCTTTGACTAAAAAAGTTCTCCTTAGGATTGCGCTGCAAGCGTATCCTTCTCCTCCAAGGTAAACAAAAACGTGTAAATTTCAAGCAGAAGGCAACTGTGTTTAGCACTGATTGGCTGGTGCCCACCACGTCACCAGTAAACCTATCCTCGCCCTCTCCCCAATTCTGTGAAGCAATGAACATATTTAAAATGTCACAAAGTGGCATGGTATACTCCCAACTTCATTAGATCTGGGAAGCTAAGCAGGGTTGGTGCTTGGATGAAGAAGAGAAGACGAGCTTGGATTTATGTGGATTTAGACCCTACTTTTCTCAACCCTTAAGAAGTTTCAAAGTGGCTCACAAGCTCCTTTCAATTCTTCCCTCCACAACAGACACCTTGTGAGGCAGGTGGCGTTGAGAAAGTTCTGAAGAACTGTGCCTAGCCCAAGGTCACCCGGCAGGCTTCATGTGGGGGAGCGGGGAAACAAATCCAGTTCACCAGATAAGAGTCTGCCGCTCAATTGGAGGAGTGGGGAATCAAACCCAGTTCACCAGATAAGAGTCTGCCGCTCAACTGGAGGAGTGGGGAATCAAACCCAGTTCTCCAGATTAGAGGCCACTGCTCTTCACTACTACACCACGCTGGCTGTTTTGATGGGAGACCATCAAGGAAAACTCTGGAGAGACAGCCAATGGACCTAATCTATATATATAAAAATCTATCAGTGCGTTTCTCTGCTGACAGGTAATCTCCCAAACTACTGGACCAATTGCTTTGAAATTTTCACACAATGTCGCATTCGCGTGCGGCCAGGTTTCCATACTGTTTTCACACCTCCTGTTGTGTACATGTCACAACTGTGCCCGTTATTGTGTACATGCCACACCTGTGACAGTTGGAACCACAGTTCTGTTCCGCAACAGCGCCATCTGCTGGCCGTCAAAGCAACATCCTCTGATTCAAGGGAACAAACCATGCCTTCCTTGAAAACCACTGCCATCTGGAGTGAAAGGGATCGGGTCCGCCATCTGGACATGGCCCACCCACCCTAGCGGAGGAAGGGGAAGGTCAGGGAGGGTCTGGGGGGTTGCTGGACCAAACGCTCTGAAATTTGAACACAATGTAGCTCATGCCTCCCAGCGTGTTTTAAGCTAGATAATTCGCCTACAACCAGTTAGGTCCAGCCGTGAAAGCCTTTGACAATACATAGTTTTGTCATTTGTCTGCAAAGCAGAGGTAGCCAGACAGACTCAGAAGTGGAAGAAATGCCCGAGTTCTGCCTTTATAGAGTTCAGCCTTCACACTTGATAGCGGAGTCAGAAATGATTTATTCCATTTCTGATCTTGTTTTTAAATAAAGATGGAACTATGTTTTATTTCTGTATAAGTTAGGTAGGAACAAACTGTATTGGGTAGAAAGTAGGAATGATAGCTATCTTTTGTATTTGTGTCTGCATGGGACCTCCTTGGCTCAAGGCAGGAATCTACCCCTGCTCTACCTGGGCACGTCCCTTTCATTTGTAAAAATCCTGAATGGACATTGACAAAAGGGACCCCGGAAGAAGCGCCTCCATCTGCCTAATCCCACCAGCAGGCAGATAAGGGTGCCGTCGTTGTTAGGTTTCGTTTCCTGACCCCAAGCACCCAAAGGACTCTTTTGTATTTTTCCCGCCTGTACCTACGTCATCGCCTTGCCCTGCCTTTGGTGCGAAATTCAAGAAGGGACTGCCCACTGGATTCTAATTGGTTCCTATGTATTTGTAGATGCATGATTGGTTCCCATGTATTTGTGAATGAATGATTGTAGGCTGTCCTGTATTCTCCCGGACTCCCGGGCAGGAGAAAGTGTATATAAGTTGTTGTAAAGCTGCTAGGCAGCGCAGTTGCCGTGGGGTGGAGGTGCTGACATGTAGGTCAGCATCTCAATAAACTCTTTTATTATTTCACTATACTCGCTGTGTTGGGTCCCGTTTCTGTTCCTCTGCGCTGCCGAGAGCTGGTTGGTCTGGAGCTATTAAAAGTTACCCAGGCAGAGCGGTAACACACTTTTCTAGCACAACCCTGTTCTCTCCCCACACCTGCTTAACATGAAATGAGAATTCTTATTGCTCATTCTGGATTTTCATTCAAAGAGGGGAGGGAGGCCAAACCTTGAGAACGTTGAGGGGCCTTTTCTCATACGATTCTCCAATCTGGATTTTGCTCACGAGCTGGGGGTATTGGGCTGCAATATCATCCATAGCTGTATAAATCTGAAATTCAAAATATAGATTTCATATTGTCAGCAGAGGAACAGAGGCAGACGTGGAATATTGTACTTGAGGAATAGAACCTCGGAAGCTGCTCTACCACCAAGCAAAGCTGGAACATTTGGACATACAAGGTCAGAGGTGTAGCTAGGGAAAATGGAGCCCGGTGCAAAATCTGAGTTTTGGTCCCGTCCCCCCACCCCCCATGTTCGTTTGTGTTTTTTGTATTTTTAGTGTTTTTTAGTTTTTGGCCTGCAGCAAGTGCAGTTTTTAGGCTAGCAGCATCAAAATTTCCGGGTATCTTTAGGAGACTCTCCTGATGATACCAGCCAGGTTTGGTGAGGTTTGGTTCAGGGGATCCAAAGTTATGGATTCTCAAAGGTGTAGCCCCCATCTCTCCCATTGGAAACAATGGAGGATGGGGACACCTCCTTTGGGAGTCGATAACTTTGGACTCCCTGAACCAAACCTCACCTAACTTAGGTGGTATAATCAGGAGAGTCCCCCGAAAACTCCCTGAAATGTTGGTGCTGCTAGCCTAAAAACTGCGCCCCCTGCAGGCCAAAAACCAAAAAAACACTAACAAATACAAAAACAAACCTGAAATTTTTGCTTCCCCCCAGACGTGCGCCTGGTGCAACACGCACCGCCCAGCCCCCTTGTAGCTCCGCCTCTGAATAGGGTTGTTTGGTATCTTCAGAGGATTTCTTTTTTAAAAATTGGATGGGTTTTTCTGCTCCTTCAGAGAATCACATCAACAGTATAAAATACCAGGGGATTGTGGGGTACATATATCTGATACCCAGCTCTGGCAAGATTCAATAGCAGGACAAGCCTGATTGTGGGGGGAGTTGGGGGCAACCTATACAGAAATTATCTATTTTATGGAGTGTTGCGGAGTTTCCAGACGTCAGATGTGTAAAAATGGGGGGGAGGGGCAGTGGCGGGATCCAAACATTTTAGTAGCAGGTTCCCATGGTGGTGGGATTCAAACTGTGGCGTAGCGCCCATGGGGTTGGGCTGGGCACGATGGGGGCGTGGCCGGGCATTCCGGGGCGGGGCATTCCTGGGTGGGGCTGTGACAAGGACGCAGCCGCTGCGCCGGTCCTTGGGCGGGAAACGAATGCACGCAGGCGCAGGCTGCCACGCACGCCGGTGCCCCTCCTGCTAGACTGCTTCCAGTTCTGCACGCTACTGCTGAGAGGACGGGCGTCACTAAGGCAAAAATTAAGTAGCAAAATCACCAATTAGTAACCCCCTCTCGGCACACGCAAATAGTTAGTAACCTACTCTCGGGAACCTGTGAGAACCTGCTGGATCCCACCTCTGGGGAGGGGTGTATCAGAGAGGAGAAGGAAAAACCATTTACTGCAACAAGGAAGACAACTGGATTTAATATTAAATTTAAAAAAAGCAAGAAGGAAGGAAAAATACAAGGGGAAAGAAGGGGAAAAAGAAAGGGAGGAGAACGGGAGGCCAACTAGGTCATCACTATGCTCAACCATACAACAGAACATCTCCGGCCCCTTCCGCACATGCAGAATAACGCACTTTCAATCCACTTTCGATGCACTTTGCAGCTGGACTTTACTGTGCAGAACAGCAAGATCCACTTTCAAACAATAACTGTGAAAGTGGATTGAAAGAGTGTTATTCTGCATGTGTGGAAGGGGCCAAAGCCTGACGGGAAAGGAAGCGTTTTGCCCTCCTCCGGCCAGGCGAAGTAAAAGAGGAGAAGGGGCGGAGAGGGGGAAAGGCTGCCCCGCTTACGGATTCCAAGGGGTGGTAAGCAGCAAAGTTGAAACTGTTCCTGTTGCGCTCGCTGCGCCGGGTCAGTTCCATTTCTCGGGTTTCTTCATCCACCATTTCCTAGGGTAAAAACGTGCCTCAGAAAAACACACTAATTCCCCTGGCCCCAGGGGTTTGAGTAAAGGATGCAAAGTCTATCTACTCAAATGGCAGGAAAGAGACATTTGCCAGTTGGCCTTGCTGGCAGGGGCTGATGGGAAGTGTAGTCTGTTGGAGGGCCTGAGGGCCTGGGAAATGCTCGAGTATGGGGGCACACCGCCGGAAAAGGGTCTCTCACACTCTCCCGACCGGCCTCTCCTTCCAACGTGTGGATTTGGAGAAACCGCTGAGGTTGCAACACCTCCTGGCTCCAAAGTGTACATGCAATTTTGCAGAATCCCCTGCCCAAATCCCCCCGTGCTCTTTGCCCTGTCCATTGTATTGTGTTTCCCCTGCCTGCCTGCCTTGTTTGTTTT
This sequence comes from Sphaerodactylus townsendi, assembly GCF_021028975.2. Lineage (NCBI taxonomy): Eukaryota > Metazoa > Chordata > Lepidosauria > Squamata > Sphaerodactylidae > Sphaerodactylus > Sphaerodactylus townsendi. Next base: position 6,899,159 of record NC_059430.1, on the reverse strand, counting down.
TCCTCTTGTAAACTGTCAATAAAAGGGCTTGGGGGAAAAACGGGACGGTAGAGTTGCCCCCTGCATCTCTCACTTGCCTAAACGACATGCTGTCTCCGTTGATGTAAGACTACAGTAGTCCATGAACATCTGAAGCACTAGGCCACATCATGCTGGCAGGGGATTATGGGAACTGTAGTCCATAACATCTGGAGGGCCGCGAATTTGACACCTATGCACTAGGCCATCCCCAGTCTACTCTGACTGGCAGCAGCTCTCCGCCAAGGTATTTAACATCACCTACCGCCTGGTCTTTTTAACTGGAGACGTGGGGGATTGAACATGCGACCTTCTGCGTCCAAAGCAAACATTCTTCCGGCTCCTCCCCAACTTCGCTGCTCTTTTCTGCCTACCTGGACATCTTGGATGAGGACTGTATACTTGATGCGCTGGAATTCCAGGAAAGCCTTGACAGCTTGCAGATAAGCAAAGGGGACTTGGACATCCACCGGGTGACCGTGGTAGGAAGGGAACTGCCAGAAATCAAGCTGACAAACAGACAAGGGAAAATCAGTTGCTGGATCACCGGAAGAAAAAGGATCTCCCGGGAGCAATTGACGAGGGGCCCAAACTCAACCTCAGACAGAAACTTCAGTCGCACAGGGAAGATCTTTCTGCAGTGGCAGCAACTTTGGCCAAAGCAACTAAACATCTGCACAGCCAATCAAATCTCCTGTGGCCAATCAGAAGCCTTGCTGGGGCAAAATCCCCACCCACTTTCTAAGATACTTGGCGGGTCCCCCAAAAGGTGTCCCTGATCTACTCCAATATCTTTCTTCACACAGCAGCCAACCAACTGCCCTGGAAGACCAGCAAATAGGATGGAGAGGCCAAGGTAGATAACTGAGGTATCTCCCAGAATTACGACTGATCACCAGCCAACAGAGATCTGTTATCCTGGAGAAAATGGAAGGTTTGGAGGATGGACTCTATGACCTTATACTCGGCTGAAGTGAGTCTCATCTCCTAACCCAACCCTCCTGAGCACAGGTGTCAAACTCGCGGTCCTCCAGATGTTATGGACTACAGTTCCCATCATCCCCTGCCAGCATGATGCTGGCAGGGGATGATGGGAACTGTAGTCCATAACATCTGGAGGGCCGCGAGTTTGACACCTATGTTCTAGATGAACGTGCAAAACATCAGGATGTTAAGACCATAAGAACGAGCCTGCTGGATCAGACCAGAGTCCATCTAGTCCAGCTCTCTGCTACTCGCAGTGGCCCACCAGGTGCCATTGGGAGCTCACGTGCAGGAGGTGAAAGCAATGGCCTTCTCCTTCTGCTGCTGCTCCCGAGCACCTGGTCTGCTAAGGCATTTGCAATCTGAGATCAAGGAGGATCAAGATGGGGAGCCAGAGATCGACTTCTCCTCCATCAATCTGTCCAAGCCCTTTTGAAAGCTATCCAGGTGAGTGGCCATCCCCACCTCCTGGGGCAGCATATTCCAAACACCAATCACGCGTTGCGTGAAGAAGTGTTTCCTTTGATTAGTCCTAATTCAGGGGTGGGGAACCTGCGGCTCTCCAGATGTTCAGGAACTACAATTCCCATCAGCCTCTGTCAGCATGGCCAATTGGCCATGCTGGTAGGGGCTGATGGGAATTGTAGTTCCTGAACATCTGGAGAGCCACAGGTTCCCTACCCCTGTCCTAATTCTTCCCCCCAGCATTTTCAACAGATGCCCCCTGGTTCTAGTAGAGTTTGACACCCGTGCTCCTGAGGATCCGCCCCCAAATTTCTAGGAATTTCCTAACCCAAAGTTGGCAACCATGGGGCAAGGCCTTCCGCCCTGATGTCACCTCCCAGTTCTGGTATTCAGAGGATGCAGAGTTTGCTTTTAGTCATCCCGGCCAAAGGAACATTCGTAACCGGCTCGTAAAAAGCAAGACAGACGCCGTCATCCTGCCTGAAGCAAGAAAGGACCTGGCAGTCCGGCGTTCACGTCTCTGGTATGCTCTTACATCATTTAATTTTGGGCCCTGGGAGGAATCTTGGCTCACCCCACGGTGAGCACTGCTCTCAGAGTAACGCAATCCCAAGGGGAGAGCTCGCCAGATAGGTGCACCGACTCGCTTGCAAAACGATCTGCCTTGCAAAACGATCCGCCACTATCTTGCACGATCTGTCCCTTGCGAAACTATCCGCCAAGACAATCTCGGCGAGAGAGGTTGGTCGTGGTGGGTTTTCCGGGCTGCGTGGCCGTGGTCTGGTCGATCTTGTTCCTAACGTTTCGCCTGCATCTGCGGTCGGCATCTTCGGAGCTGTATCTGAAGGGACGTGATAGGAAGTTGGGAAATCTGTCCTTTACTCGGGCTGACCAAATACCTTGACCCAGCCCTCTCTGCAATCCTGAGATGACAGAGTCATAGGCATACTTTGCAGACATATTAACGAGTAACCCCAGAAGGCATCACACGTAGCCCTGTCTGGTGAATCAGGCCTCAGGGTTTTCTACTCCCTCATCCTCCAAATGAGCCATCCTTCTGAGGGAATCGTTCGCAATCAGAAATGGAGCGTTATCTAACACCTTTGTAAACAACAGCGACACACCCGGAAAGATTCTTGCGCTTCCAGTTGCTTCAGCAGGTAGACCTGTTTGGTGTTGCTGGGCTTGATCCGGAGAACTTGGTCACTAGAAAAACAACACGGTATTGTTACTTGGTGGGCTGCAGTGGTGGGATCCAACCGAATTAAAAACCGGTTCGCTGACCCTGCACTGCGCTGTCCCCTCAGCTGCTCCCCCCTGCCCCCCACTTACCTTGCTTCAGGGGAGGCTGCGCCGCGTATGGGGCCCAGAGGCAGCCGGCCAGGCCCTCTGGTACGGCCTTGCTGCCAGTCCGCTCTGGGGCTCTAAAAGCCCCACCACTCCAGGACTCGGAAAGCCCCCTTGCTGGCTCTCCCCTGGGCTGGTGGCAGAGGTGGGATCCAGCAGGTTCTCACAGGCTCCCGAGAGTAGGTGACTAATTATTTGTGTGTGCCGAGAGGGGGTTACTCATTGGTGATTTTGCCACGTGATTTTTGCCTTAGTTAAGCCCCTCCTCTCAGCAGTAGCGCGCAGAACTTGAAGCAGTCTAGCAGGAGGTGCACCGGCGTGCGTGGCAGCCTGCACCTGCATGCATTTGCTTCCTGCCACTGCCCCACCCAGGAATGCCCCGCCCTCGGAATACCCGGCCACGCCCCCATCATGCCCCGCCCAGCCCCATTGGCGCTACGCCACAGTTTGAATCCCACCACCATGGGAACCTGTTACTAAAACTTTTGGATCCCACCACTGGGTAGATGTACCTGAAGTCAGTAATCACCCAAAATCTGCACCTACAGGCTTAACCGGCTGAATGACAGCCTGTCTTTCACAAATTCTTTCAATAAAGGTCAATAAATTCAATTTAACATAAAATTATGTCTATATCTTCTTGTTTCCAACATGTTTAAATGCAACCTCTGCTTACATGGCTAATCATAAATGCACAATTATAAATACAATATTTAACAAAATATGGCTCCAATATAGAAAATGGTCCCGCAAGACTCAAATACATCTAATCTCGTATTCCACAATGAGGTACCCTGCTAGTCAACCCCCAGGTTGGGTCTGACCTCATGATTCACACTTCAGCTTTGGCCAAAGTGCTTCATGGACAATTCTTGAGATGGTCTAATCAATTATCAAAGAATAAAACATGGCAAGAAAAACAGAATGAAATAATGAAGATACGGACAAGTTATGAGAATAGGATGAAGGAGACGGGAGGCAGAGAAGACATATGGATAAGAAGACAACAACAAATGAACTTACTGCTGGTTGGTTGAAGAAAAGTAAAACATAATATTGGGGGGTGGGAGGGAAAAAAGGGGGGAAATGTATTGTTCAGAAATTATATCAGAAAGATGTAAACAGAATGATTATTTCAAACTATACAATAAAAATATTTTTTTTAAAAAGAGATGTTCTAATCAAAAGACTTCTCAATTATTCTTGGTCACCCCTCCATAACAGGACTGCTTTTTGCAAATGCCGGCTGGACATTAGAGTCAACCAGTCTTATGCTGTTATGAAATTTCAAACAGACTTCTATGCTTGCTTTTGTTGATTACCTGAGTGTAGCTCACGATATCCAGATGACAGCAAGGAAATAGCGAATCATCTAAACAAGCAAGTTCAAATCAAGCAACTACCGTGTTTCCCCGAAAATATGACAGTGTCTTATATTAATTCTTCTTCTTCTTCTTCTTCTTCTTCTTCTTCTTCTTCTTCTTCTTCCACAATGATGTGTTTGTCAATCCCCACCCCATCTCTCTTCTTCCCCGTCCTGAGATTCCAGCGTGGGGCTAGCAGTGATGACGTGTCCGCGCCGTCGCAGGCCTGCCGCAGATTGGCCGAGACGCCTCTCCCGTTCCCCGCTTTGCTCCCGATATATTTACATGGCTGTTTTACGATTTCAATTTTTAATGCCCCTGCTCGTTGCAGGCGCTTAATGCTTTGGAGTGGAACGTTTTCCTGCCCAAGTCCAGAACACTGGTTGAGGACAGAGCAATAAATCAACTAATAACTGGAACCTCATTTTCTGCTCCCGTAGGCAAGAGTTAACCCTTCCAGAGCTGGCTGGCTTCTTCAGTCTGCCCAACCAGAGCTCAATAACTGGTACAGATTCCGGAAGACGTGTGCTAGAGACATTTTCATCAGGAAAGTTGAGGCTGTAGCAGCTTTTGATGGGGGAACTGGATGTTCCAGAAATCGCAGGATTGTCAGTTTCCTGTTCTCCCCATCATCATCAAATCATGCATTACCCAATAGGCCCTTGTAACCATTCCCAGAATCCTCATTGCCTCTGGGCGTGCTTAGATGGTTCTAAAGGCAGCTGCAGAAACCACAAGTCTTGATTTTCCTATTTTTCCTCTAAGTGGAGATTTGTGAGCAGAGGAAGCTATTTTATTCTGACAGCCTGCTGGTGCATTTTCAGGTTTGATTTTTTAATATATATATATATATCCGTGGTGGCGAACCTTTGGCACTCCAGATGTTATGGACTACAATTCCCATCAGCCCCTGCCAGCATGACCAATTGGCCACGCTGGCAGGGGCTGATGGGAATTGTAGTCCATAACATCTGGAGTGCCAAAGGTTCACCACCACAGTGCTAGACATAAGAACATAAGAACATAAGAACTAGCCTGCTGGATCAGACCAGAGTCCATCTAGTCCAGCTCTCTGCTACTCGCAGTGGCCCACCAGGTGCCATTGGGAGCTCACAGGCAGGATGTGAAAGCAATGGCCTTCTGCGGCTGCTGCTCCCGAGCACTTGTTCTGCTAAGGTATTTGCAATCTCAGATCAAGGAGGATCAAGATTGGTAGCCATAAATCGACTTCTCCTCCATAAATCTGTCCAAGCCCCTTTTAAAGCTATCCAGGTGAGTGGCCATCACCCCCTCCTGTGGCAGCATATTCCAAACACCAATCACACGTTGTGTGAAGAAGTGTTTCCTTTTATTAGTCCTAATTCTTCCCCCCAGCATTTTCAATGGATGCCCCCTGGAATACAGCATAATACAGCATAAGGATAAGGATAAGCATCATAAGAGGAGAGGATAAGGTCGAGGTGGGGAAAGTGGTAGGAGAGGAGCATACAAAGCTACCCCATAATGTGCAGACAATGAAGGTGACCCCCCCAAGCAGCCCATGAACGGCTCACCTGCCCTGCATTAACAGAAAACAAACCAAATGGTGCAGCTGTCTCACTCCTGCAACAACTTATAGGAAGAATCACAAGAGATGCCAAATATTCTAACAGAGCCGAGCAAAAAGCACTCTGTAGGACAGCTGCAGAAACCTTGTCCTAATCGACCATCTTGTGAGCATTTTCAATGTGAGGGAACCGTGGTGGCGAACCTTTGGCACTCCAGATGTTATGGACTACAATTCCCATCAGCCCATTGGCCATGCTGACAGGGGCTGATGGGAACTGTAGTCCATAACATCTGGAGTGCCAAAGGTTCACCACCACTGCGCCTGCGCCTAGAAGGAATCTTTTTTTGGAAGGGGGGGTTGTCTAATGGTGGTTCCTGGTAGCCCTGTCAGTGACTACCCTCCCAGCAGCTTCTTTCCCTGAGTTCAGGTCCCCCCTCCCTCTTGAATTCCTTCCAGGCCCCACCCCCAAATCTCTATAGACATTGCCCAACTTGGCGTTTGCAGCCCTGTCTTTGTGGTTTGGAGATCAGTCGTCGTTCCGGATCTTCTGGCCCCAACCGGAGGCTGGCCGCCCCAGAAAACCACACGTTCAGATTTCCTTGTGGGACATATTTTGACCTGAATCTTGCTGTGCACATTTAGAAGAAGAAGAGTTGGATTTATATCCTCCCCTTCTCTCTTGCAAGTAGACTCAAAGGGGCTGACAATCTCCTTTCTCTTCCCCCTCACAGGTGCATAAGAGCAGGTGCATTCAGATCTGGAGGAACCGCGTTTGATTCCCTGCTCTGCCACTTGAGTTGTGGAGGCTTATCTGGGGAATTCAGATTAGCCTGTGCACTCCCACACACGCCAGCTGGGTGACCTTGGGCTAGTCACAGCTTCTCGGAGCTCTCTCAGCCCTACTTACCTCACAGGGTGTTTGTTGTGAGGGGGGAAAGGCAAAGAGATTGTCAGCCCCTTTGAGTCTCCTACAGGAGAGAAAGGGGGGATATAAATCCAAACTCCTCTTCTTCTCTTCTTCATCACCACAAACACCCTGTGAGGTAGGCGGGGCTGAGAGAGCTCAGAAGAACTGTGACTAGTCCAAGGCCACCCAGCTGGCGTGTGTTGGGAGTGCCCAGGCTAATCTGAATTCCCCAGGTAAGCCTCCACAGATCAAGTGGCAGAGCAAGGAATCAAGCCCGGTTTCTCCAGATTAGAACGCACCTGCTCTTAACCACTACGCCACTGCTTCTCCCATTTAGACCCATCCCTCTGCCTTTCTATTTCACCTACCTTGGAGGGCTATTGTGAGAGAGAAGGGGAGGAAGACAGAACCACAGATGTTGCCCTGAACTCAGTGGTGGGATCCAAAAATTTTAGTAACAGGTTCCCATGGTGGTGGGATTCAAACTGTGGCGTAGCGCCAATGGGGCTGGGCGGGGCATGGCGGGGGCGTGGCCGGGCATTCCGGGGCGGGGTATTCCTGGGCAGGGCTGGGGCAAGGATGCAGCCGCTGCGCCGGTCCTTGGGCGGGAAAGGAATGCACACAGGCGCAGGCTGCCATGCACGCCGGTGCACCTTCTGCTAAACGGCTTCAAGTTCTGCGCGCCACTGCTGAGAGGAGGGGCGTAACTAAGGCAAAAATCATGTGGCAAAATCACCCATGAGTAACCCCCTCTCGGCACACACAAATCATTAGTAACCTACTCTCGGGAACCTGTGAGAACCTGCTGGATCCCACCTCTGCATAAAAGGCACATTTAGATGAGAAAATAGAAACATCCGAAGAACAGGATGTCAATAGTGTGAAATACGTTAAATCAGGTCAAACAACAGCTCTAAATCTCTGCATGTTTAGGAACATTAAGAACATCTCCTGGCATATTGGCATATTGATGACTTAATTGTGACACTATTGCTGTAATTCTATCTGCACCAATTGGTCATTTATTTCTTTTGATGTACTCTGGCATGTACCCTTTATAAACCCCTGGTTTTGTTCACTTGGGCGCGACTCTCCTGATTCTAGCAGAAGCCCTTGTTGGTCTGAATAAAATTATTTCTTTAATTTTATTCCTTTGTTGGTTTGGCTCATTTGCCTCTGGGTCTGTACCCCAAACCTGCGGTGACACTCTTCATCACTACGCCACTGCTGCTCCCATTTAGACCCAACTCTCTGCCTTTCTATTTAACCTACCTTGGAGGGCTGTTGTGAGAGAGAAGGGGAGGGAGACAGAACCGCAGATGTTGCCCTGAACTCCTGGGCACATGGATACGTTCACGATATGTTGTGCAGGAGGCAAATGGCAGCTGCAGGGAGAATTTTGTGCTACTGACCTGGGTATCCATTGCTTTCCAAACTGGATCCTCCACTCCAGCCCACCCTTCTTACTTCACACAGGACAGTTCTGTGTGTAAGGATCTCAGTCGTTCTTGTTTCCCTTACAGCCTAAACCTGACCTTGAAGGAGATTCTTTTGGCCGGGCGGCCGGCCAGGACCTGCACCAACCTTGTGAGAATGCTTATCTCGCTGTTGCATAGTAGAATTCCGTTCTCATGAGAACGGGGCAGGGGGGATGGGTTAGTCAGCATTATAACCTGTTGTTTGAGCGGGGATGCTCATTCCTGCCATGTCGTGTGTGTGTGTGTGCTTTCCAGGATGTCTGAATAAACGGACTTATAATCAAAAGCCTTTTTATTTCTGCTCTTTGGAATTCCTTACACTGTGTTTAGATGTATGCAAACTGTCAATATTGTGCCTAGTTCCACTTGTTGCGATCCTCAACGAAGCTCCATTTGTCGATATTGTCGTGTTGATGTGTTTGGGGCTGTGTAGGGATGGGTGGAGGAAGGGGAAAGTGAGGATGGGGCCTGAGTCTGAAATTGTGTGCATCGAGGAATGCTGCTGTAAAGTTCGTTGTGCGTGCACAATGACAATAAAAAAATGCTTATGCTTAAATGCTTAATGCTTATGTTTAGGTGACCCTGGGCTACTCAGAGCCCGAAAGCTGAGCTCGGTTGGCCTGAGTTAGAAGAAGAAGAAGAAGAGTTTGGATTTCTATCCCCCCTTTCTCTCCTTGCAGGAGACTCAAAGGGGCTGACAATCTCCTTGCCCTTCCCCCCTCACAACAAACACCCCGTGAGGTAAGTGGGGCTGAGAGAGCTCCGAGAAGCTGTGACTAGCCCAAGGTCACCCAGCTGGCGTGTGTGGGAGTGTACTGGCTAATCTGAATTCCCCAGATAAGCCTCCACAGCTCAGGCGGCAGAGCTGGGAATCAAGCCCGGTTCCTCCAGATTAGATACATGAGCTCTTAACCTCCTACGCCACTGCTGCTCCCTTCCGCACATGCAGAATAATGCACATTCAATCCACTTTCACAATTGTTTGCAAGTAGATTTTGTTATTCCGCACAGCTGCAAAGTGGATTGAAAGTGGATTGAAAGTGAATTATTCCGCATGTGCGGAAGGGGCCTTTGTCTTTGGATGGGAGAGCACCATGGGATTAAAGGGTTTCTGCAGAGACAGGCAGCGGCAAACCACCTCTGAATGTCTTGCCTTGAAAATACCAGGAGGTTGCTATAACTCAGCTATGACTTGATGACAAAAAAGAAAAAGGAAAATCCAATTTCTGGCTATCTCCTTAGGGAAGGATAAGGCTCCCTCTAGTGGTGAAGGATTTGCACTCTCTTAGGTCGCCAACTCTGGTTAGAGCAAATCCTGCAGGTTTGGAAGCAATGCTTCTCACAATACTAGAACCAGGGGGCATCCATTGAAAATGCTGGGGGGAAGAATTAGGACGAATATAAGGAAACACTTCTTCACGCAACGCGTGATTGGTGTTTGGAATATGCTGCCACAGGAGGTGGTGATGGCCACTCACCTGGATAGCTTTCAAAGGGGCTTGGACAGATTGATGGAGGAGAAGTCGATCCTATGGCTCCCAATCTTGACCCTCCTTGATCTGAGATTGCAAATGCCTTAGCAGACCAGGTGCTCGGGAGCAGCAGCAGCAGCAGAAGGCCCTTGCTTTCACCTCCTGCACATGAGCTCCCAAAGGCACCTGGTGGGCCACTGCGAGTAGCAGAGAGCTGGACTAGATGGACTCTGGTCTGATCCAGCTGGCTTGTTCTTATGTTCTTAACCCTGCCTTTCCCAGGTACCAACCCTGAATCTCCCAGAATTTTCAAACCCAAAGTTGCCAACCTAAGACTGGAGTTGTAATCCCCAGAGATCTCTAGGGTCTGCTTGGAGTTTGGCAACCCGACAGCTGATCTGCAGAGTGTCAAGAAGAAGAAGAGTTTGGATTTATATCCGCCCTTTCTCTCCTGTAAGGAGACTCAAAGGGCGACAGTGACGTAGGTATAGATTTTTTGTGGGGTGGGTTCAGTGACTGCTCCATTCCATGCATTGTTTCAAGCAAGCTGGACATATAATGGGAGGGGTTTGAACCCAAGAAGAACCCCCCCCTTACCTATGTCCCTGGCTTACAAACTCCTTTCCCTTCCCCCCCATCACAACAAACACCATGTGAGGTGGGTGGGGCTGAGAGAGCTCCAAAGAACTGTGACTAGCCCAAGGTCACCCAGCTGGCGTGTGTGGGAGTGCACAAACTAATCCGGCTCAGCAGATCAGCCTCCACAGCTCAGGTGGCAGAGTGGGGGATAAAACCCGGTTCTCCAGATTAGAGTGCACCTGCTCTTAACCGCTACGCCGCGCTGGCTCCCAAGACGATGGGAAAGAGGAAGGAATGTGAAGTCAGTTTTGGAAATGGTCTATTCGAGCCAACAGCCTTGCCCGAGCGCACGCACTGGAGCGTTGCAAAGAAGACGACCATTTCTGTCCACCCCCCACGTTTGTCGTCATGAGCCCGTCTCTCGCTGCAACCGGAGCTCAGCCCTTCACCGCAGCAGTCTGGCCAAAGCGCACCGACCCTGGCTAGGGTGCGGGGAAAGGGGACCACGCCTCCATGTGGGGCACAGGGGTCCTCTTTGGGTTTTTCTCTGCGGGAGGCGCGTCCTTTTTGAAGAAGTGCTGAGCCAGCCATTCCTTGGTTCGCTTGGCCCTGCAACGGTTTTCTCTCGTCCAGTGGCTCCCGGGTGGCGCTCAGAAATCCCATACACAGGAGAGCCTATATGCTGGCTAGATTTAACATCATGCCATCTCCACTACACAGAGGAAGACTTAAAGGTCTCCCAAGCGATAAGGGGTTCTGTACCTGTAGCATAGGACAGCTGGATTCCATCCCACACATTCTCCTGAACTGCGTATTATACCAAGAACTCCGATCCAGCCTGTTATCCCAAGCTATAGACCCTATGATTGATTATACTGAATCAGATAAAGTAGTTACGCTTTTAAATTGTCAGGATTTTCATTGTTGCCTTATAGTGGCAAAGTTTTTGTCAGAAGTTTGTAAACTGAATGTATGATAAACGCGAAGTTTTTTACTATTCACTTTTTAACTGGGACTGTATTTTTATACTATCGTGTATACTACCGTGTATATATTTGTATGCTATCGTATATGCCAATAAAGGCTTATTGAATTGAATTGATGGGAAAGAGGAAGGAACGTGAAGTCAGTTTTGGAAATGGTCTATTCGAGCCAACAGCCTTTCCCGAGCACACGCACTGGAGCATTGCAAAGAGGACGACCGTTTCTGTCCACCCCCCGCGTTTGTCGTCATGAGCCCGTCTCTCGCTGCAACCGGAGCTCAGCCCTTCACTGCAGCAGTCTGGCCAAAGCGCACCGACCCTGGCTAGGGTGCGGGGAAAGGGGACCACGCCTCCATGTGGGGCACAGGGGTCCTCTTTGGGTTTTTCTCTGGGGGAGGCGCGTCCTTTTTGAAGAAGTGCTGAGCCAGCCACTCCTTGGTTCGCTTGGCCCTGCAACGGTTTTCTCTCGTCCAGTGGCTCCCGGGCGGCCGGGTGGCCGGGCCCGTCTCTATCTTCTTCACAGTGATGATGCTGAGGCTGCTCTGCGAGTGGCTGATCTTCCACGAGGTCGGCTGCGAGCCCACGGAGCTCAAGCCCGAAGAGCCGCTGTCGCCGACGGTTTGCGGGCTGAGCCTGGAGAGGCGCCGGTTGGGCCGCCTCTGGAGGGGAACCGAGCCGGACGGGCTGTCCGCTGGAGCCTCCTCGCTCTCTCCGAACAGCTTCCTTAAGACGGTGCAGAGGCCGATGCGGCAACATAAAGGATAGCCGGAGCCGGTGTCCTCGGTGCGGGGACCTAGCGACGGAGAAAAGGTTTTGAGTAACGCGGTCAAGCTGTTAGGAGTGCATCTTGACTCTTGTCGTGCCGCAGAATCCGCCCTCCGAAGCAGCCATTTTCTGATTGATCTCTGCAGAGGCACAGTGGGGGGAAATGGTGCCTGGGGCAAAATGGTGCCCCCCTGCGCCCCATGGTAGCTACGCCCTCCCCTGCATCCCCTTTACCTGAGCTGGCGGTGGCGGGGCTAAGGGTCGCTCGACTGAGGCCTCCACCGGGCCTGGTGGGGCAGGGATGAGGGTGAAGAGGAAGGGGTGTGGGGGTGATTTTGCACCCCCCATGGGTGCCATCCCCTCTCCCCCACGCCGACTCGAACAAACCAAGTTCTCATAGAGGAGGAGGGGTGTGGGGGCGATTTTGGTCATGAAGCCAATTGGAGGTGAGAGAAGACTTTACAATACGTTGAGGCAGGAAATAAAATGTTTCCTCTGAGGAGTTTCACAACATTTCTACCCCAAAACGTTTTGAGGCCTGAAAGTGTTTTAAATCATCTTCAAGAATTCCAATTGCTTTGCTGGAACGTTTCCAAAACGTTTTGACTTGCTATGCGTATCTCTCTTAAAACATTTCCCACACCTCTCTGCAGACTTCCTCCTTGGCGCCATTTTCTCAGCTCGCTCCGACTCCCCTCGCCTGTTTATTTTCGTGAGTCCTGTTTTTGTTTTGTTTGTTTTTTTGAGGGGTAAAACCCATGATCCATAGAGAATCACAGAACGAAGCACTGAAGCATTGAATCCACAAAGAATTTTTTAAAACGGAAAAATCACAAAATGGCGGCCAGGCAGCATTTTTGGGGAGTGGGCGAGGACGAATGGTGGGGGGCGGATTGAAAACATTTTGCAAATGTTTCGCAAATATTTTTGGTGACGTGGGCGAAAAGGGCCGGTGATTCCTGTTGCCAGGGAAGGAAGAAGTCTCTCGGTAAGACTTGATGTATAATGCCCACATCAGAAAAAATGCCTGAAAGAATGCAGGAGGTCATGTGAACAGCTTGAGCTGATACAAAAAAACCCCCATTATTTTGATTGATTGGTTGGTTGATTGATTGGATTTTTCACTGCCCTTCCCTAGTAGACTAGGGCGATTTTCAATATGCAATACAACAAAGTATGAAACATTATAAATACTTGAAAACTTAAACTATAAAACACATTTAAATTAAGATATAATAAAACTGCTGTAGGATAGCACTCGATTATTAAGGCCAAATCTGATCAGCTTTAGTTTATGGCCCTTTCCGCACAGGCCGTTTACAGCGCCCTAGGGACGGCAAAAACGCCATCCCTAGGAAGCTGTTCGCACCCTTGCTCCTCCCCAGCGGCGCGAAGTCGCCATTTTCTCACCTCGCTCCATGAGCGAGGTTTTTGGGAGACGGTGGCTTCCAGCCGTTGCCGTGCGAATGGCAGCAGCTGGAAGGCGCCATCCCCCCTTTCCCGATCGACTTACCTTCCCTGCGACCTTCCTGCACGTTGCCGAGGCCTGGGGACACGCCTCCCCTGCCCTGCGACTCCGGAGCGGTCGTGCAGGGTAGGGGGGGTGTCCCCTGGCCTCGGCGATGCGCCGGACAGTCGCAGGGAAGATACGGCGATCGGGTGACGGCGCGGCGCCATCTTCCCTGTCGCTACCAGGACCATTTGTGCAAACGGTCCGGGGGGGGGGGTTGGGTCGGTGTCATGTACGCCGCCCCAACCGCCAGCGTGGCCGTGCGGAAGTGGCCTCTGATTATTGCTTCTTATAGTAGCAATAGAAAAGATTGTATTGACATATGCAGGGAATCCTAGCTTTTGGGGGGGGGATTCAGTCCACGGAAGCGTGTATTTTGTATTTTTACTTGTAATAAAGAAACTGATTCAATGCTTCACATTCCGGTTCCCGAACTCCCTGATATTGTTGCTTCAATTGGTATAAGCTTTCAAGAGTCAAAGCGCCTTTCATCAGCTACCAGAGAACTTGGACTCTTGATTGTTGCTACTGGGTTCAAATCTTGCTGTTCTACTGCAGACCAACACAGTTACACACCTGAAATTACCCAAAGAATAACTTCAACTCCCTGGGAAACACTAGTTCAACATTTTCCAAAAAAACCCAAAACCATTTTGAGCACAAATAAAACGTTTTCAAGATGTTTTGGGTGGAAAGCTGTGCAGAATTCCTCCCCAAAACACTTCTTCTAACATCCTAACGCGCAGAAAAGACACGACTGGTTCACGGCCACCCAATTTAATGCCAATGTACCTTTCCCGCTGGCATCCTTTTTTCCTTTTGGATGCTTAATCCAGCAGCTCGATGACAGGACTCCCCCCTTGCGGTTCTTATGCATCTATGACCAAAACATATGAAAAAGGAAGACTTGAGTTATCCCATTTAAAAATGCCCGATTGCTGTGCTGAGTGTAAAAGATCTAATTGACTGTATTTTTGATCTTCACCTTGGGAGGAAGGCAGGGTATAGAGATACTCCAAATAAACAAATAAGGACAAATACCAAAATGCCTAGAGGTAAAAGGGATAGTTCAGTTACCTTGGGATGCCCATGATGGCATTTGGTTAGTTTGAATTCTTCTGTCTCCAGCAGTTTTAAATTTTATTATTATTATTATTATTATTATTATTATTATTATTATTATTATTATTATTATTATTGTAGATTTCACAGCTGCCAGATATTTAGCTGGTTGTTGGCCTTCATTACAATTCGAGCCTCACCCAGAGGCCTAGGAAGTTGTGATGTATTGGCGTAGTATTCGTGCGGATCCCAGCAGGGCTGCCTTCTGAATTTGACAGATGTTAATTTTGTCAATTCGAAGATGTTTTAAGTGCTGTCTCTCGGCCCAGCGTGCCGATTACCATGCCTATTATTATTATTATTATTAGTAGTAGTAGTAGTAGTAGTAGTACTAGTAGTAGTAGTAGCAGTAGTACTAGTAGTAGTAGTAGTAGTGTTATTAATATTATTATTAGTATTATTATTTTCCTATACCGCCCCCGGAGCCCTTCGGGGATGGGGCGGCATAGAAATCTAAGAAATAAATAAATAAAAATAAGTTGTTGTTGTTGTTGTTGTTATTATAGTTATAGTTATACCAGTGGTTTTATGTGGCTCATCTGCACCCTGGAAAGAAGTGATGAGTGGGATGCCAAAAGGTTCTGTCTTTGGCCCAGTGCTATTCAGTATTTTTATCAATGACTTGGATAATGAAATAAGAGGGCATGATAATAATCAAATTTGCAGATGATGCCAAATTAGGAGGGGTAGCTAATACCCCAGAGGACAGGGTCAGAATTCAAAATGATCCGGGCAGATTAGAGAGCTGGGCCAAAACTAACCATATGAATTTCAACAGAGATAAATGTAAGATGCTACACTTAGGAAGAAAATGCATAGTAGATATAAGATGGGTGACACCTGGCTTGACAACAGTACATGTGAAAGGGATCTGCGAGTCTTAGTAGATGACAAGTTGAACATGAGTCAGCAGCGTGATGCGGCAGCCAAGGAAGCCAATGTAATTCTGGGCTGCATCAATAGGAGTATAGTGTCTAGATCAAGAGAAGTAATAAGACCACTCCATGTGGTCACCCACCATGTGGTCGGAATATTGCTAACCAAAGGATCTTACCCACTCCAAAGCATGATAGAAGATCATCAGAAGAGCAACTGCCAAAAAGTAAAAAAGCAGTATCTTCCCTAAGAAGGAGCAGACGACATTCTCTTCCATTTCCTCTTCCTCCTCGCATGGTATTTCTTCCTCGTGAACATTGTCCTCGCTGTAGAAATAAACCCAACATGCATTCAGGATATAGAAAATCATCGTGACCGAGACGCACTTGACATTCAAGCAAAATGTCAGGCGGGGACACGGGGACCCTCAGGGAACAGCCCAGCCAGGGTTATCCTTGGCAACTGATTGCTGCCGTGGCCTCGCATGGCAAGCTATGCCCAGAAGTTACTAGAATCCGGTTTCTGGCATCATTCTCGGAACTATGACAACATGGAACTGGAGAGGAACCATTTGACATCACAGCGCCGTTGCTTCTTTTAGAACACACTCTCTCTGGGCTAGGGTCAGAGGTGGGATCCAGCAGGTTCTCACAGGTTACTAATTATTTGTGTGTGCCGAGAGGGGGTTACTAATTGGGGATTTTGCCACGTGCATTCGTTTCCCGCCCAAGGACCGGCGCAGCAGCTGTGTCCTTGCCACAGCCCCGCCCAGGAATGCCCCGCCCTTGGAATGCCCGGTCACGCCCCCGTCGTGCCCCGCCCAGTCCCATTGGTGCTACGCCACAGTTTGAATCCCACCACCAGGGGAACCTCTAACTAAAATTTTTGGATCCCACCACTGACAGTACCGTTGCTTCTTTTAGAACACACTCTCTCTGGGCTAGGGTTCATAGAATCGCAGAGTTGGAAGAGACCCCCCAAGGGGCATCCGGTCCAACCCCCTGCCATGCAGGAAGGCGCAATCAAAGCACTCCCAAACGATGGTCATCCAGCCTCTGCTGAAAAACCTCCAAAGTAGGAGACTCCATCACCCTCCAAGGCAAAGGATTCCACTGTCGGACAGCCTTTAACATAAACCATGGTGGCGACCCTTTGGCACTCCAGATGTTATGGACTACAATTCCCATCAGCCCCTTCCAGCATGGCCAAATGGCCTTTAACATAGAGCCGTGGTGGTGAACCTTTGGCACTCCAGATGCTATGGACTACTGTGGCGAAACGGGCTTGCTTTTGGCTGGCAGGCCCTATTTCACACTCTGCACACCCCCAGGAGTTACTGACTTTTCCTGGGGAGGGCTAATTTTCTCTTTGGGTATGCTGCCACCACCTGATCAGTTGAGGACTGCCTGCTGGGGAAGATCAGGATTTCCCAGCTTCCTTTCCCACTGCACGAGGCCCCTGCCTCAGTTTCCCCTTGGTTCCCCTCTCCTGGGTTCCACAGGGTAGACTGGAGAGCCTGGAGGAAAAGCTGCTCAGCCTTCCTCTACCTCCTGTTTAAATAGCGTGTCCAAGACAGTAGGGCATAAGTGGTACAGAGAACTTTCCTCCACAGCTAAGGTTTTAAAAAGTATTTATTAAAAAGAAAATGATTACCATATGTTTTAGCACACACCAGATTTAGTAAGGGTTACAAAATAAAAGGAGATAAAACGCAAATCCTCTTTTCCTATCACTAATACATACCCTGGCTAAAGATGGTAGAAAGCAGGGTAGGTCCTTAGAGCTTAAAATGTTGCCATTGGCAAAGAGCTCACATTACCTGGCTGAGCACATGGTCCAGAAAATGGATGCCGCCTTCCCAGTTCAGGCAAGAGCTCTGCTCCCCTCCAGAGAGACCTGAGCCCAGAGACCTCGCCCCTCTCTTCCCCTCAATTTATCAGATCCCAGACCCCACCCTCCTTTGACCAGGTCAGGCTGGGTCAAGATATCATTTCCCCCTAGGTCAGGTAGCATTTCCTGATGTATCTCTGGGATTTCTAAGTCCTCCAAATCTCTGGTACCTGGTTGGAGAAGGAGAGGATGAAAGAAAAAGGAAACAGAAGGGGTGGGGGAAGGAGCCATTTCTCCACATCTCCCCCTCCTAAGATTCAAGCGGAGGAGCACCCTTTTACAGAAGGGCGCTCTGCAGCGAATCCAAGCAATGTAATTTGCAGCTAGATACACAATAGGATACATGCAGACATTCGCTTCATGAGTCCATGACCTTCCTGGACAGGAAATCTGCCACCACATTGTTACGTCCAGCAATGTGTTCAATCTTCATGTTGAATTCCTGAATCCTCCATGACCACCTCTGCAGCTTAGTGTATGAGTTCTTCATGGTCTGCAGCCATTGGAGGGATTTCTTGGTGAGGGAGGAGAGGGGGTCTGCTATTGTCCCGAAATCTGGTTCCTCGTCTCCCTCCTCTCTCCTGGTCACATTCAACACCATCCTCCTCTCAAGATATGGCTTCAGCATATTAACATGTACAACCTTGGTCTTTTCCCCAGACCTTTCCAATGCCACTGCATAAGTAACATCATCCAGCCTATCCACAATCACATGCGGTCCTTCCCATGCCGCCTTCAGCTTGTCTGAGCGAAGAGGCAGAAAAACCATCACTTTGTCCCCTAACTCAAAAGTACGAGACCTTGCTGTCTTATCATACCAACTGCTCTGTGTGGCTTGGGCCTTGGCTAGGTTCTCCTGAACAACACTCATCATATCTTTAAGCCGTTCTCTGAATGACAGAACATAATCAACCACTGACTTCTTTGCCTTAGGAATCTTCTCCTCCCACCTTTCCTTTACCAGATCTAGCGGCCCTCTGACCCTTCTTCCAAACATGAGTTCAAAAGGGGAGAAACCAGTAGACTCTTGTGGAACCTCCCTGTAGGCAAACAACAACTGTGGCAACTTCTCATCCCAGTCCTGGGGGTGAGAATCAACATATGTCCTCAGCATCCCTTTCAGGGTCCCATTGAATCTCTCTGTGAGTCCATTCGACTGGGGGTCCATCAACTCCGACAGGAAATTGCGCCCCCTGTCTGTCAAGATCTCTGTAGGGAACCCTAACTGACAGAAGACCTTAACTAGAGCCTCCGCCACTGCTGGGGCATCCGTGGATGCCAGTGGTACTGTCTCAGGGTACCTAGTTGCATGGTCCACCAAAGTTAGAATGAACCTCTTCCCTCTCTGGGTAGGTTTTGGGAAAGGCCCAACTATGTCAATGCCTACCCTCTGGAATGCCTCTCCCATGATAGGGAGGGGCTGTAACGGTGCCTTTGCCTTGCACCCACTCTTGCCCACTCTCTGACAGATTGGACAGGAGTTACAATATGCCCTCACATCCTGTGCTAACTTAGGCCAGTAGAAGTTCAACAGAAGCCTCTGTCTAGTCTTGTTGATACCTAGATGCCCTGCACATGGGATGTCATGTGCCAACTCCATAAGTCTCCTCCTATACTTCCTTGGCACTACCAGCTGCCTGATGGCATCCCCGGTTACCTGTCTGCCCTGTGGCAACCAAAGTCTATACAACCTTCCCTGCTTCCAGACAACTTGCTCAGACAGGGCCTCAGAGAATTCCACCTCTTGATCTATAGCCACTTGGCGAAGTTGTTCCAGACTAGGATCACACTGAACCTCTTTCAGAAACCCTTCTGGTGCACCCAAACATTCCACTATCTGCTCCTCTGAGCCAGAGCCAGCCTCAGCGCCCTCTAGTTCTGCCTCCTCGAAACCCTCAGCTTCCTGCTGCACCTGGGGGGAGCTGCCCCCTCTACCTGTTACCTCTGTCTGCTCACCACCAGAGCAAGACAGATACTCTTCCTTGCCAGAAAGATCCACAGCCTCCAGCTGTGTCGGGGGAGAACTGCCCCCTCTCACTGCTTTTTGTGACACCCCACCCTCAGTTTCTGAGATGGGTTTGCCCTCCCCTTCCTGGGTTATCTGGGCTCCCCCTTCCCCTGTAGTACCTGGGGCCCCAACCTCCCCCCTAGCAGGTGGAGTCCTGGTCTCCTCAGAGACCCTTTCCCCCCCCCCCACCCACTCAGGGTCTGGCTGCGGGTTACCACATTTACTGAGTACTGGCCTCCCAGAAGGTCCCGGCCAATCAACACAGGGTAGGGCTGGTCCTTCATAACCCCCATTTCCGTGAGGCCCACCAACCCTCTCCATTCCACAGGCATCCGTGCCACAGGAACAGTCAGGGGGCTCCCACCAATCCCCTGGATTTGAAATGATGTGTTGGGCAGAATATCAGACTCTGACACCAGATCAGCTCGCACTAGGGTAACAGAGGAACCTGTGTCAGCATATCCCAGAACCAGCTGGTCCCTCAGCCGCACTGGCTCCACATAGTCACCCCAGGCTTCTGCAGGCTCCATTGTGGTAAAGAGGCACTCATGGTTCACCACAGCCACCCGCTCCTTTACCTTTGGGCTGGTTGGTGCTTTTGGAGGCGGTTTGGAGGTCTTTACTTGCAACTGTGGGCACGCCGCCCGTAAATGGTCGGTGCCCTCACAGATAAAGCATTTCCTAACCTGAGGCCGGTTCCAATTAGCCGAATCTGGGGCTTTCTTAACCTCTGCCGGAGCAGCAGCCCCTTCCCGCTTTGGTTGAGACTCTGCCTTCCCACCCCTCTGGAACCCTTTCCCTTCCCTTCCCAACTGGGAAGTCCTCCAGTCCAACCCCTCCCTGTTCAGCACCAACTCATCCGCAATTTCTGAGGCCTCAGTAGCATTTTTGGGCCTCTTGTCCTTTACCAGACATTTCAGCTCCTTGGGGAGTTTGGAATAGAGTTGGTCTAGCACCAGTAACTGGAATAATGATTCAAAGTCCCCTGCTTTGGCTTCTTCCACCCATCTCCTCCCCATCTCACTCATTTTCACCACATACTCAGAATACGTTTTGCATTGCTGGGGAGATAAGACCCGAAATTGCTTTCGAAAGTGGTCAGCCCCCAGTTTGAACCTTTTAAGCACAGTAGCTTTGAAATCTTTAAAAGTTACTCCCCCATCCACCCTTGGCATGCTATGATAGATGGCAGCCAGCTCCCCAGTAAGAATGCTACAGAGGTAGGACATGTACTGGGCCTCTGCAATTCCCCCTGCATAGCTGCCTTTTCAAAATTTGCAAGATATATGGAGGGGTCCTCCCCCTCCCTGTATTGTGCAAAGTCTTTGGGGGTAACATTTATTTTCCTGCTGCTTTCTTCCTGCAGACGCAACATCTCGAGGTCATGCTTCCTCTGTTCCTGCTGCATCTTCTCCTTTCTCTCCAGCATCTTTTCCTCCCACTCGCGCTCTCTCCTGCGGGCTTCTCTGTCTTCCTGTCTTTGCACCTCTTTGCGTTGCTCCTCCTGGATTCTCAGCCTGTGGAGTTCTATCTCTTTCTCTGCCTGCAGCCTCAACTTTTCCAGTTCTAACTCCTGGATCCGGACTGCATCGTTTGGGCTGGGGCTTGTTTGGGTAGTGAGAGCTGAAGCTGCCCCTGCTGCCATCAACTTACTTAGCAGGAGAGCCTTCATCTCATCTACAGACTTGTTCTCACAGGATATATTCTGCTTCTGGCATTCCTCCTGAAGCTGTTGCTTGGTCATTTTTAGAATTCTCACATGCTCCTCTAGCTCCATCCTAGCTAAACTGTTCTGACCCTACTCCAGTTGACCCGGAAAAAAAACAAAACTTCCGTTGCTCTCTCTGTGTGTGCGTTTGCCCAATTCCAAGTTCCCTGTTTGTTTTTAAATCACCAGTTCTCTGTTTGTTCTTATCCCACCGCTGCCACCAAATTGTGGCGAAACGGGCTTGCTTTTGGCTGGCAGGCCCTATTTCACACTTGGGGGGGGGGTGGGGGGGGGGGGGGGTGGGGGGGGGGGGGGGTGGGGGGGGGGGGGGGTGGGGGGGGGGGGGGGTGGGGGGGGGGGGGGGTGGGGGGGGGGGGGGGTGGGGGGGGGGGGGGGTGGGGGGGGGGGGGGGTGGGGGGGGGGGGGGGTGGGGGGGGGGGGGGGTGGGGGGGGGGGGGGGTGGGGGGGGGGGGGGGTGGGGGGGGGGGGGGGTGGGGGGGGGGGGGGGTGGGGGGGGGGGGGGGTGGGGGGGGGGGGGGGTGGGGGGGGGGGGGGGTGGGGGGGGGGGGGGGTGGGGGGGGGGGGGGGTGGGGGGGGGGGGGGGTGGGGGGGGGGGGGGGTGGGGGGGGGGGGGGGTGGGGGGGGGGGGGGGTGGGGGGGGGGGGGGGTGGGGGGGGGGGGGGGTGGGGGGGGGGGGGGGTGGGGGGGGGGGGGGGTGGGGGGGGGGGGGGGTGGGGGGGGGGGGGGGTGGGGGGGGGGGGGGGTGGGGGGGGGGGGGGGTGGGGGGGGGGGGGGGTGGGGGGGGGGGGGGGTGGGGGGGGGGGGGGGTGGGGGGGGGGGGGGGTGGGGGGGGGGGGGGGTGGGGGGGGGGGGGGGTGGGGGGGGGGGGGGGTGGGGGGGGGGGGGGGTGGGGGGGGGGGGGGGTGGGGGGGGGGGGGGGTGGGGGGGGGGGGGGGTGGGGGGGGGGGGGGGTGGGGGGGGGGGGGGGTGGGGGGGGGGGGGGGTGGGGGGGGGGGGGGGTGGGGGGGGGGGGGGGTGGGGGGGGGGGGGGGTGGGGGGGGGGGGGGGTGGGGGGGGGGGGGGGTGGGGGGGGGGGGGGGTGGGGGGGGGGGGGGGTGGGGGGGGGGGGGGGTGGGGGGGGGGGGGGGTGGGGGGGGGGGGGGGTGGGGGGGGGGGGGGGTGGGGGGGGGGGGGGGTGGGGGGGGGGGGGGGTGGGGGGGGGGGGGGGTGGGGGGGGGGGGGGGTGGGGGGGGGGGGGGGTGGGGGGGGGGGGGGGTGGGGGGGGGGGGGGGTGGGGGGGGGGGGGGGTGGGGGGGGGGGGGGGTGGGGGGGGGGGGGGGTGGGGGGGGGGGGGGGTGGGGGGGGGGGGGGGTGGGGGGGGGGGGGGGTGGGGGGGGGGGGGGGTGGGGGGGGGGGGGGGTGGGGGGGGGGGGGGGTGGGGGGGGGGGGGGGTGGGGGGGGGGGGGGGTGGGGGGGGGGGGGGGTGGGGGGGGGGGGGGGTGGGGGGGGGGGGGGGTGGGGGGGGGGGGGGGTGGGGGGGGGGGGGGGTGGGGGGGGGGGGGGGTGGGGGGGGGGGGGGGTGGGGGGGGGGGGGGGTGGGGGGGGGGGGGGGTGGGGGGGGGGGGGGGTGGGGGGGGGGGGGGGTGGGGGGGGGGGGGGGTGGGGGGGGGGGGGGGTGGGGGGGGGGGGGGGTGGGGGGGGGGGGGGGTGGGGGGGGGGGGGGGTGGGGGGGGGGGGGGGTGGGGGGGGGGGGGGGTGGGGGGGGGGGGGGGTGGGGGGGGGGGGGGGTGGGGGGGGGGGGGGGTGGGGGGGGGGGGGGGTGGGGGGGGGGGGGGGTGGGGGGGGGGGGGGGTGGGGGGGGGGGGGGGTGGGGGGGGGGGGGGGTGGGGGGGGGGGGGGGTGGGGGGGGGGGGGGGTGGGGGGGGGGGGGGGTGGGGGGGGGGGGGGGTGGGGGGGGGGGGGGGTGGGGGGGGGGGGGGGTGGGGGGGGGGGGGGGTGGGGGGGGGGGGGGGTGGGGGGGGGGGGGGGTGGGGGGGGGGGGGGGTGGGGGGGGGGGGGGGTGGGGGGGGGGGGGGGTGGGGGGGGGGGGGGGTGGGGGGGGGGGGGGGTGGGGGGGGGGGGGGGTGGGGGGGGGGGGGGGTGGGGGGGGGGGGGGGTGGGGGGGGGGGGGGGTGGGGGGGGGGGGGGGTGGGGGGGGGGGGGGGTGGGGGGGGGGGGGGGTGGGGGGGGGGGGGGGTGGGGGGGGGGGGGGGTGGGGGGGGGGGGGGGTGGGGGGGGGGGGGGGTGGGGGGGGGGGGGGGTGGGGGGGGGGGGGGGTGGGGGGGGGGGGGGGTGGGGGGGGGGGGGGGTGGGGGGGGGGGGGGGTGGGGGGGGGGGGGGGTGGGGGGGGGGGGGGGTGGGGGGGGGGGGGGGTGGGGGGGGGGGGGGGTGGGGGGGGGGGGGGGTGGGGGGGGGGGGGGGTGGGGGGGGGGGGGGGTGGGGGGGGGGGGGGGTGGGGGGGGGGGGGGGTGGGGGGGGGGGGGGGTGGGGGGGGGGGGGGGTGGGGGGGGGGGGGGGTGGGGGGGGGGGGGGGTGGGGGGGGGGGGGGGTGGGGGGGGGGGGGGGTGGGGGGGGGGGGGGGTGGGGGGGGGGGGGGGTGGGGGGGGGGGGGGGTGGGGGGGGGGGGGGGTGGGGGGGGGGGGGGGTGGGGGGGGGGGGGGGTGGGGGGGGGGGGGGGTGGGGGGGGGGGGGGGTGGGGGGGGGGGGGGGTGGGGGGGGGGGGGGGTGGGGGGGGGGGGGGGTGGGGGGGGGGGGGGGTGGGGGGGGGGGGGGGTGGGGGGGGGGGGGGGTGGGGGGGGGGGGGGGTGGGGGGGGGGGGGGGTGGGGGGGGGGGGGGGTGGGGGGGGGGGGGGGTGGGGGGGGGGGGGGGTGGGGGGGGGGGGGGGTGGGGGGGGGGGGGGGTGGGGGGGGGGGGGGGTGGGGGGGGGGGGGGGTGGGGGGGGGGGGGGGTGGGGGGGGGGGGGGGTGGGGGGGGGGGGGGGTGGGGGGGGGGGGGGGTGGGGGGGGGGGGGGGTGGGGGGGGGGGGGGGTGGGGGGGGGGGGGGGTGGGGGGGGGGGGGGGTGGGGGGGGGGGGGGGTGGGGGGGGGGGGGGGTGGGGGGGGGGGGGGGTGGGGGGGGGGGGGGGTGGGGGGGGGGGGGGGTGGGGGGGGGGGGGGGTGGGGGGGGGGGGGGGTGGGGGGGGGGGGGGGTGGGGGGGGGGGGGGGTGGGGGGGGGGGGGGGTGGGGGGGGGGGGGGGTGGGGGGGGGGGGGGGTGGGGGGGGGGGGGGGTGGGGGGGGGGGGGGGTGGGGGGGGGGGGGGGTGGGGGGGGGGGGGGGTGGGGGGGGGGGGGGGTGGGGGGGGGGGGGGGTGGGGGGGGGGGGGGGTGGGGGGGGGGGGGGGTGGGGGGGGGGGGGGGTGGGGGGGGGGGGGGGTGGGGGGGGGGGGGGGTGGGGGGGGGGGGGGGTGGGGGGGGGGGGGGGTGGGGGGGGGGGGGGGTGGGGGGGGGGGGGGGTGGGGGGGGGGGGGGGTGGGGGGGGGGGGGGGTGGGGGGGGGGGGGGGTGGGGGGGGGGGGGGGTGGGGGGGGGGGGGGGTGGGGGGGGGGGGGGGTGGGGGGGGGGGGGGGTGGGGGGGGGGGGGGGTGGGGGGGGGGGGGGGTGGGGGGGGGGGGGGGTGGGGGGGGGGGGGGGTGGGGGGGGGGGGGGGTGGGGGGGGGGGGGGGTGGGGGGGGGGGGGGGTGGGGGGGGGGGGGGGTGGGGGGGGGGGGGGGTGGGGGGGGGGGGGGGTGGGGGGGGGGGGGGGTGGGGGGGGGGGGGGGTGGGGGGGGGGGGGGGTGGGGGGGGGGGGGGGTGGGGGGGGGGGGGGGTGGGGGGGGGGGGGGGTGGGGGGGGGGGGGGGTGGGGGGGGGGGGGGGTGGGGGGGGGGGGGGGTGGGGGGGGGGGGGGGTGGGGGGGGGGGGGGGTGGGGGGGGGGGGGGGTGGGGGGGGGGGGGGGTGGGGGGGGGGGGGGGTGGGGGGGGGGGGGGGTGGGGGGGGGGGGGGGTGGGGGGGGGGGGGGGTGGGGGGGGGGGGGGGTGGGGGGGGGGGGGGGTGGGGGGGGGGGGGGGTGGGGGGGGGGGGGGGTGGGGGGGGGGGGGGGTGGGGGGGGGGGGGGGTGGGGGGGGGGGGGGGTGGGGGGGGGGGGGGGTGGGGGGGGGGGGGGGTGGGGGGGGGGGGGGGTGGGGGGGGGGGGGGGTGGGGGGGGGGGGGGGTGGGGGGGGGGGGGGGTGGGGGGGGGGGGGGGTGGGGGGGGGGGGGGGTGGGGGGGGGGGGGGGTGGGGGGGGGGGGGGGTGGGGGGGGGGGGGGGTGGGGGGGGGGGGGGGTGGGGGGGGGGGGGGGTGGGGGGGGGGGGGGGTGGGGGGGGGGGGGGGTGGGGGGGGGGGGGGGTGGGGGGGGGGGGGGGTGGGGGGGGGGGGGGGTGGGGGGGGGGGGGGGTGGGGGGGGGGGGGGGTGGGGGGGGGGGGGGGTGGGGGGGGGGGGGGGTGGGGGGGGGGGGGGGTGGGGGGGGGGGGGGGTGGGGGGGGGGGGGGGTGGGGGGGGGGGGGGGTGGGGGGGGGGGGGGGTGGGGGGGGGGGGGGGTGGGGGGGGGGGGGGGTGGGGGGGGGGGGGGGTGGGGGGGGGGGGGGGTGGGGGGGGGGGGGGGTGGGGGGGGGGGGGGGTGGGGGGGGGGGGGGGTGGGGGGGGGGGGGGGTGGGGGGGGGGGGGGGTGGGGGGGGGGGGGGGTGGGGGGGGGGGGGGGTGGGGGGGGGGGGGGGTGGGGGGGGGGGGGGGTGGGGGGGGGGGGGGGTGGGGGGGGGGGGGGGTGGGGGGGGGGGGGGGTGGGGGGGGGGGGGGGTGGGGGGGGGGGGGGGTGGGGGGGGGGGGGGGTGGGGGGGGGGGGGGGTGGGGGGGGGGGGGGGTGGGGGGGGGGGGGGGTGGGGGGGGGGGGGGGTGGGGGGGGGGGGGGGTGGGGGGGGGGGGGGGTGGGGGGGGGGGGGGGTGGGGGGGGGGGGGGGTGGGGGGGGGGGGGGGTGGGGGGGGGGGGGGGTGGGGGGGGGGGGGGGTGGGGGGGGGGGGGGGTGGGGGGGGGGGGGGGTGGGGGGGGGGGGGGGTGGGGGGGGGGGGGGGTGGGGGGGGGGGGGGGTGGGGGGGGGGGGGGGTGGGGGGGGGGGGGGGTGGGGGGGGGGGGGGGTGGGGGGGGGGGGGGGTGGGGGGGGGGGGGGGTGGGGGGGGGGGGGGGTGGGGGGGGGGGGGGGTGGGGGGGGGGGGGGGTGGGGGGGGGGGGGGGTGGGGGGGGGGGGGGGTGGGGGGGGGGGGGGGTGGGGGGGGGGGGGGGTGGGGGGGGGGGGGGGTGGGGGGGGGGGGGGGTGGGGGGGGGGGGGGGTGGGGGGGGGGGGGGGTGGGGGGGGGGGGGGGTGGGGGGGGGGGGGGGTGGGGGGGGGGGGGGGTGGGGGGGGGGGGGGGTGGGGGGGGGGGGGGGTGGGGGGGGGGGGGGGTGGGGGGGGGGGGGGGTGGGGGGGGGGGGGGGTGGGGGGGGGGGGGGGTGGGGGGGGGGGGGGGTGGGGGGGGGGGGGGGTGGGGGGGGGGGGGGGTGGGGGGGGGGGGGGGTGGGGGGGGGGGGGGGTGGGGGGGGGGGGGGGTGGGGGGGGGGGGGGGTGGGGGGGGGGGGGGGTGGGGGGGGGGGGGGGTGGGGGGGGGGGGGGGTGGGGGGGGGGGGGGGTGGGGGGGGGGGGGGGTGGGGGGGGGGGGGGGTGGGGGGGGGGGGGGGTGGGGGGGGGGGGGGGTGGGGGGGGGGGGGGGTGGGGGGGGGGGGGGGTGGGGGGGGGGGGGGGTGGGGGGGGGGGGGGGTGGGGGGGGGGGGGGGTGGGGGGGGGGGGGGGTGGGGGGGGGGGGGGGTGGGGGGGGGGGGGGGTGGGGGGGGGGGGGGGTGGGGGGGGGGGGGGGTGGGGGGGGGGGGGGGTGGGGGGGGGGGGGGGTGGGGGGGGGGGGGGGTGGGGGGGGGGGGGGGTGGGGGGGGGGGGGGGTGGGGGGGGGGGGGGGTGGGGGGGGGGGGGGGTGGGGGGGGGGGGGGGTGGGGGGGGGGGGGGGTGGGGGGGGGGGGGGGTGGGGGGGGGGGGGGGTGGGGGGGGGGGGGGGTGGGGGGGGGGGGGGGTGGGGGGGGGGGGGGGTGGGGGGGGGGGGGGGTGGGGGGGGGGGGGGGTGGGGGGGGGGGGGGGTGGGGGGGGGGGGGGGTGGGGGGGGGGGGGGGTGGGGGGGGGGGGGGGTGGGGGGGGGGGGGGGTGGGGGGGGGGGGGGGTGGGGGGGGGGGGGGGTGGGGGGGGGGGGGGGTGGGGGGGGGGGGGGGTGGGGGGGGGGGGGGGTGGGGGGGGGGGGGGGTGGGGGGGGGGGGGGGTGGGGGGGGGGGGGGGTGGGGGGGGGGGGGGGTGGGGGGGGGGGGGGGTGGGGGGGGGGGGGGGTGGGGGGGGGGGGGGGTGGGGGGGGGGGGGGGTGGGGGGGGGGGGGGGTGGGGGGGGGGGGGGGTGGGGGGGGGGGGGGGTGGGGGGGGGGGGGGGTGGGGGGGGGGGGGGGTGGGGGGGGGGGGGGGTGGGGGGGGGGGGGGGTGGGGGGGGGGGGGGGTGGGGGGGGGGGGGGGTGGGGGGGGGGGGGGGTGGGGGGGGGGGGGGGTGGGGGGGGGGGGGGGTGGGGGGGGGGGGGGGTGGGGGGGGGGGGGGGTGGGGGGGGGGGGGGGTGGGGGGGGGGGGGGGTGGGGGGGGGGGGGGGTGGGGGGGGGGGGGGGTGGGGGGGGGGGGGGGTGGGGGGGGGGGGGGGTGGGGGGGGGGGGGGGTGGGGGGGGGGGGGGGTGGGGGGGGGGGGGGGTGGGGGGGGGGGGGGGTGGGGGGGGGGGGGGGTGGGGGGGGGGGGGGGTGGGGGGGGGGGGGGGTGGGGGGGGGGGGGGGTGGGGGGGGGGGGGGGTGGGGGGGGGGGGGGGTGGGGGGGGGGGGGGGTGGGGGGGGGGGGGGGTGGGGGGGGGGGGGGGTGGGGGGGGGGGGGGGTGGGGGGGGGGGGGGGTGGGGGGGGGGGGGGGTGGGGGGGGGGGGGGGTGGGGGGGGGGGGGGGTGGGGGGGGGGGGGGGTGGGGGGGGGGGGGGGTGGGGGGGGGGGGGGGTGGGGGGGGGGGGGGGTGGGGGGGGGGGGGGGTGGGGGGGGGGGGGGGTGGGGGGGGGGGGGGGTGGGGGGGGGGGGGGGTGGGGGGGGGGGGGGGTGGGGGGGGGGG
Organism: Sphaerodactylus townsendi; assembly: GCF_021028975.2. Taxonomy (NCBI): domain Eukaryota; kingdom Metazoa; phylum Chordata; class Lepidosauria; order Squamata; family Sphaerodactylidae; genus Sphaerodactylus; species Sphaerodactylus townsendi. The sequence continues at coordinate 6,870,846 of NC_059430.1, read as the reverse complement.
GGGGTGGGGGGGGGGGGGGGTGGGGGGGGGGGGGGGTGGGGGGGGGGGGGGGTGGGGGGGGGGGGGGGTGGGGGGGGGGGGGGGTGGGGGGGGGGGGGGGTGGGGGGGGGGGGGGGTGGGGGGGGGGGGGGGTGGGGGGGGGGGGGGGTGGGGGGGGGGGGGGGTGGGGGGGGGGGGGGGTGGGGGGGGGGGGGGGTGGGGGGGGGGGGGGGTGGGGGGGGGGGGGGGTGGGGGGGGGGGGGGGTGGGGGGGGGGGGGGGTGGGGGGGGGGGGGGGTGGGGGGGGGGGGGGGTGGGGGGGGGGGGGGGTGGGGGGGGGGGGGGGTGGGGGGGGGGGGGGGTGGGGGGGGGGGGGGGTGGGGGGGGGGGGGGGTGGGGGGGGGGGGGGGTGGGGGGGGGGGGGGGTGGGGGGGGGGGGGGGTGGGGGGGGGGGGGGGTGGGGGGGGGGGGGGGTGGGGGGGGGGGGGGGTGGGGGGGGGGGGGGGTGGGGGGGGGGGGGGGTGGGGGGGGGGGGGGGTGGGGGGGGGGGGGGGTGGGGGGGGGGGGGGGTGGGGGGGGGGGGGGGTGGGGGGGGGGGGGGGTGGGGGGGGGGGGGGGTGGGGGGGGGGGGGGGTGGGGGGGGGGGGGGGTGGGGGGGGGGGGGGGTGGGGGGGGGGGGGGGTGGGGGGGGGGGGGGGTGGGGGGGGGGGGGGGTGGGGGGGGGGGGGGGTGGGGGGGGGGGGGGGTGGGGGGGGGGGGGGGTGGGGGGGGGGGGGGGTGGGGGGGGGGGGGGGTGGGGGGGGGGGGGGGTGGGGGGGGGGGGGGGTGGGGGGGGGGGGGGGTGGGGGGGGGGGGGGGTGGGGGGGGGGGGGGGTGGGGGGGGGGGGGGGTGGGGGGGGGGGGGGGTGGGGGGGGGGGGGGGTGGGGGGGGGGGGGGGTGGGGGGGGGGGGGGGTGGGGGGGGGGGGGGGTGGGGGGGGGGGGGGGTGGGGGGGGGGGGGGGTGGGGGGGGGGGGGGGTGGGGGGGGGGGGGGGTGGGGGGGGGGGGGGGTGGGGGGGGGGGGGGGTGGGGGGGGGGGGGGGTGGGGGGGGGGGGGGGTGGGGGGGGGGGGGGGTGGGGGGGGGGGGGGGTGGGGGGGGGGGGGGGTGGGGGGGGGGGGGGGTGGGGGGGGGGGGGGGTGGGGGGGGGGGGGGGTGGGGGGGGGGGGGGGTGGGGGGGGGGGGGGGTGGGGGGGGGGGGGGGTGGGGGGGGGGGGGGGTGGGGGGGGGGGGGGGTGGGGGGGGGGGGGGGTGGGGGGGGGGGGGGGTGGGGGGGGGGGGGGGTGGGGGGGGGGGGGGGTGGGGGGGGGGGGGGGTGGGGGGGGGGGGGGGTGGGGGGGGGGGGGGGTGGGGGGGGGGGGGGGTGGGGGGGGGGGGGGGTGGGGGGGGGGGGGGGTGGGGGGGGGGGGGGGTGGGGGGGGGGGGGGGTGGGGGGGGGGGGGGGTGGGGGGGGGGGGGGGTGGGGGGGGGGGGGGGTGGGGGGGGGGGGGGGTGGGGGGGGGGGGGGGTGGGGGGGGGGGGGGGTGGGGGGGGGGGGGGGTGGGGGGGGGGGGGGGTGGGGGGGGGGGGGGGTGGGGGGGGGGGGGGGTGGGGGGGGGGGGGGGTGGGGGGGGGGGGGGGTGGGGGGGGGGGGGGGTGGGGGGGGGGGGGGGTGGGGGGGGGGGGGGGTGGGGGGGGGGGGGGGTGGGGGGGGGGGGGGGTGGGGGGGGGGGGGGGTGGGGGGGGGGGGGGGTGGGGGGGGGGGGGGGTGGGGGGGGGGGGGGGTGGGGGGGGGGGGGGGTGGGGGGGGGGGGGGGTGGGGGGGGGGGGGGGTGGGGGGGGGGGGGGGTGGGGGGGGGGGGGGGTGGGGGGGGGGGGGGGTGGGGGGGGGGGGGGGTGGGGGGGGGGGGGGGTGGGGGGGGGGGGGGGTGGGGGGGGGGGGGGGTGGGGGGGGGGGGGGGTGGGGGGGGGGGGGGGTGGGGGGGGGGGGGGGTGGGGGGGGGGGGGGGTGGGGGGGGGGGGGGGTGGGGGGGGGGGGGGGTGGGGGGGGGGGGGGGTGGGGGGGGGGGGGGGTGGGGGGGGGGGGGGGTGGGGGGGGGGGGGGGTGGGGGGGGGGGGGGGTGGGGGGGGGGGGGGGTGGGGGGGGGGGGGGGTGGGGGGGGGGGGGGGTGGGGGGGGGGGGGGGTGGGGGGGGGGGGGGGTGGGGGGGGGGGGGGGTGGGGGGGGGGGGGGGTGGGGGGGGGGGGGGGTGGGGGGGGGGGGGGGTGGGGGGGGGGGGGGGTGGGGGGGGGGGGGGGTGGGGGGGGGGGGGGGTGGGGGGGGGGGGGGGTGGGGGGGGGGGGGGGTGGGGGGGGGGGGGGGTGGGGGGGGGGGGGGGTGGGGGGGGGGGGGGGTGGGGGGGGGGGGGGGTGGGGGGGGGGGGGGGTGGGGGGGGGGGGGGGTGGGGGGGGGGGGGGGTGGGGGGGGGGGGGGGTGGGGGGGGGGGGGGGTGGGGGGGGGGGGGGGTGGGGGGGGGGGGGGGTGGGGGGGGGGGGGGGTGGGGGGGGGGGGGGGTGGGGGGGGGGGGGGGTGGGGGGGGGGGGGGGTGGGGGGGGGGGGGGGTGGGGGGGGGGGGGGGTGGGGGGGGGGGGGGGTGGGGGGGGGGGGGGGTGGGGGGGGGGGGGGGTGGGGGGGGGGGGGGGTGGGGGGGGGGGGGGGTGGGGGGGGGGGGGGGTGGGGGGGGGGGGGGGTGGGGGGGGGGGGGGGTGGGGGGGGGGGGGGGTGGGGGGGGGGGGGGGTGGGGGGGGGGGGGGGTGGGGGGGGGGGGGGGTGGGGGGGGGGGGGGGTGGGGGGGGGGGGGGGTGGGGGGGGGGGGGGGTGGGGGGGGGGGGGGGTGGGGGGGGGGGGGGGTGGGGGGGGGGGGGGGTGGGGGGGGGGGGGGGTGGGGGGGGGGGGGGGTGGGGGGGGGGGGGGGTGGGGGGGGGGGGGGGTGGGGGGGGGGGGGGGTGGGGGGGGGGGGGGGTGGGGGGGGGGGGGGGTGGGGGGGGGGGGGGGTGGGGGGGGGGGGGGGTGGGGGGGGGGGGGGGTGGGGGGGGGGGGGGGTGGGGGGGGGGGGGGGTGGGGGGGGGGGGGGGTGGGGGGGGGGGGGGGTGGGGGGGGGGGGGGGTGGGGGGGGGGGGGGGTGGGGGGGGGGGGGGGTGGGGGGGGGGGGGGGTGGGGGGGGGGGGGGGTGGGGGGGGGGGGGGGTGGGGGGGGGGGGGGGTGGGGGGGGGGGGGGGTGGGGGGGGGGGGGGGTGGGGGGGGGGGGGGGTGGGGGGGGGGGGGGGTGGGGGGGGGGGGGGGTGGGGGGGGGGGGGGGTGGGGGGGGGGGGGGGTGGGGGGGGGGGGGGGTGGGGGGGGGGGGGGGTGGGGGGGGGGGGGGGTGGGGGGGGGGGGGGGTGGGGGGGGGGGGGGGTGGGGGGGGGGGGGGGTGGGGGGGGGGGGGGGTGGGGGGGGGGGGGGGTGGGGGGGGGGGGGGGTGGGGGGGGGGGGGGGTGGGGGGGGGGGGGGGTGGGGGGGGGGGGGGGTGGGGGGGGGGGGGGGTGGGGGGGGGGGGGGGTGGGGGGGGGGGGGGGTGGGGGGGGGGGGGGGTGGGGGGGGGGGGGGGTGGGGGGGGGGGGGGGTGGGGGGGGGGGGGGGTGGGGGGGGGGGGGGGTGGGGGGGGGGGGGGGTGGGGGGGGGGGGGGGTGGGGGGGGGGGGGGGTGGGGGGGGGGGGGGGTGGGGGGGGGGGGGGGTGGGGGGGGGGGGGGGTGGGGGGGGGGGGGGGTGGGGGGGGGGGGGGGTGGGGGGGGGGGGGGGTGGGGGGGGGGGGGGGTGGGGGGGGGGGGGGGTGGGGGGGGGGGGGGGTGGGGGGGGGGGGGGGTGGGGGGGGGGGGGGGTGGGGGGGGGGGGGGGTGGGGGGGGGGGGGGGTGGGGGGGGGGGGGGGTGGGGGGGGGGGGGGGTGGGGGGGGGGGGGGGTGGGGGGGGGGGGGGGTGGGGGGGGGGGGGGGTGGGGGGGGGGGGGGGTGGGGGGGGGGGGGGGTGGGGGGGGGGGGGGGTGGGGGGGGGGGGGGGTGGGGGGGGGGGGGGGTGGGGGGGGGGGGGGGTGGGGGGGGGGGGGGGTGGGGGGGGGGGGGGGTGGGGGGGGGGGGGGGTGGGGGGGGGGGGGGGTGGGGGGGGGGGGGGGTGGGGGGGGGGGGGGGTGGGGGGGGGGGGGGGTGGGGGGGGGGGGGGGTGGGGGGGGGGGGGGGTGGGGGGGGGGGGGGGTGGGGGGGGGGGGGGGTGGGGGGGGGGGGGGGTGGGGGGGGGGGGGGGTGGGGGGGGGGGGGGGTGGGGGGGGGGGGGGGTGGGGGGGGGGGGGGGTGGGGGGGGGGGGGGGTGGGGGGGGGGGGGGGTGGGGGGGGGGGGGGGTGGGGGGGGGGGGGGGTGGGGGGGGGGGGGGGTGGGGGGGGGGGGGGGTGGGGGGGGGGGGGGGTGGGGGGGGGGGGGGGTGGGGGGGGGGGGGGGTGGGGGGGGGGGGGGGTGGGGGGGGGGGGGGGTGGGGGGGGGGGGGGGTGGGGGGGGGGGGGGGTGGGGGGGGGGGGGGGTGGGGGGGGGGGGGGGTGGGGGGGGGGGGGGGTGGGGGGGGGGGGGGGTGGGGGGGGGGGGGGGTGGGGGGGGGGGGGGGTGGGGGGGGGGGGGGGTGGGGGGGGGGGGGGGTGGGGGGGGGGGGGGGTGGGGGGGGGGGGGGGTGGGGGGGGGGGGGGGTGGGGGGGGGGGGGGGTGGGGGGGGGGGGGGGTGGGGGGGGGGGGGGGTGGGGGGGGGGGGGGGTGGGGGGGGGGGGGGGTGGGGGGGGGGGGGGGTGGGGGGGGGGGGGGGTGGGGGGGGGGGGGGGTGGGGGGGGGGGGGGGTGGGGGGGGGGGGGGGTGGGGGGGGGGGGGGGTGGGGGGGGGGGGGGGTGGGGGGGGGGGGGGGTGGGGGGGGGGGGGGGTGGGGGGGGGGGGGGGTGGGGGGGGGGGGGGGTGGGGGGGGGGGGGGGTGGGGGGGGGGGGGGGTGGGGGGGGGGGGGGGTGGGGGGGGGGGGGGGTGGGGGGGGGGGGGGGTGGGGGGGGGGGGGGGTGGGGGGGGGGGGGGGTGGGGGGGGGGGGGGGTGGGGGGGGGGGGGGGTGGGGGGGGGGGGGGGTGGGGGGGGGGGGGGGTGGGGGGGGGGGGGGGTGGGGGGGGGGGGGGGTGGGGGGGGGGGGGGGTGGGGGGGGGGGGGGGTGGGGGGGGGGGGGGGTGGGGGGGGGGGGGGGTGGGGGGGGGGGGGGGTGGGGGGGGGGGGGGGTGGGGGGGGGGGGGGGTGGGGGGGGGGGGGGGTGGGGGGGGGGGGGGGTGGGGGGGGGGGGGGGTGGGGGGGGGGGGGGGTGGGGGGGGGGGGGGGTGGGGGGGGGGGGGGGTGGGGGGGGGGGGGGGTGGGGGGGGGGGGGGGTGGGGGGGGGGGGGGGTGGGGGGGGGGGGGGGTGGGGGGGGGGGGGGGTGGGGGGGGGGGGGGGTGGGGGGGGGGGGGGGTGGGGGGGGGGGGGGGTGGGGGGGGGGGGGGGTGGGGGGGGGGGGGGGTGGGGGGGGGGGGGGGTGGGGGGGGGGGGGGGTGGGGGGGGGGGGGGGTGGGGGGGGGGGGGGGTGGGGGGGGGGGGGGGTGGGGGGGGGGGGGGGTGGGGGGGGGGGGGGGTGGGGGGGGGGGGGGGTGGGGGGGGGGGGGGGTGGGGGGGGGGGGGGGTGGGGGGGGGGGGGGGTGGGGGGGGGGGGGGGTGGGGGGGGGGGGGGGTGGGGGGGGGGGGGGGTGGGGGGGGGGGGGGGTGGGGGGGGGGGGGGGTGGGGGGGGGGGGGGGTGGGGGGGGGGGGGGGTGGGGGGGGGGGGGGGTGGGGGGGGGGGGGGGTGGGGGGGGGGGGGGGTGGGGGGGGGGGGGGGTGGGGGGGGGGGGGGGTGGGGGGGGGGGGGGGTGGGGGGGGGGGGGGGTGGGGGGGGGGGGGGGTGGGGGGGGGGGGGGGTGGGGGGGGGGGGGGGTGGGGGGGGGGGGGGGTGGGGGGGGGGGGGGGTGGGGGGGGGGGGGGGTGGGGGGGGGGGGGGGTGGGGGGGGGGGGGGGTGGGGGGGGGGGGGGGTGGGGGGGGGGGGGGGTGGGGGGGGGGGGGGGTGGGGGGGGGGGGGGGTGGGGGGGGGGGGGGGTGGGGGGGGGGGGGGGTGGGGGGGGGGGGGGGTGGGGGGGGGGGGGGGTGGGGGGGGGGGGGGGTGGGGGGGGGGGGGGGTGGGGGGGGGGGGGGGTGGGGGGGGGGGGGGGTGGGGGGGGGGGGGGGTGGGGGGGGGGGGGGGTGGGGGGGGGGGGGGGTGGGGGGGGGGGGGGGTGGGGGGGGGGGGGGGTGGGGGGGGGGGGGGGTGGGGGGGGGGGGGGGTGGGGGGGGGGGGGGGTGGGGGGGGGGGGGGGTGGGGGGGGGGGGGGGTGGGGGGGGGGGGGGGTGGGGGGGGGGGGGGGTGGGGGGGGGGGGGGGTGGGGGGGGGGGGGGGTGGGGGGGGGGGGGGGTGGGGGGGGGGGGGGGTGGGGGGGGGGGGGGGTGGGGGGGGGGGGGGGTGGGGGGGGGGGGGGGTGGGGGGGGGGGGGGGTGGGGGGGGGGGGGGGTGGGGGGGGGGGGGGGTGGGGGGGGGGGGGGGTGGGGGGGGGGGGGGGTGGGGGGGGGGGGGGGTGGGGGGGGGGGGGGGTGGGGGGGGGGGGGGGTGGGGGGGGGGGGGGGTGGGGGGGGGGGGGGGTGGGGGGGGGGGGGGGTGGGGGGGGGGGGGGGTGGGGGGGGGGGGGGGTGGGGGGGGGGGGGGGTGGGGGGGGGGGGGGGTGGGGGGGGGGGGGGGTGGGGGGGGGGGGGGGTGGGGGGGGGGGGGGGTGGGGGGGGGGGGGGGTGGGGGGGGGGGGGGGTGGGGGGGGGGGGGGGTGGGGGGGGGGGGGGGTGGGGGGGGGGGGGGGTGGGGGGGGGGGGGGGTGGGGGGGGGGGGGGGTGGGGGGGGGGGGGGGTGGGGGGGGGGGGGGGTGGGGGGGGGGGGGGGTGGGGGGGGGGGGGGGTGGGGGGGGGGGGGGGTGGGGGGGGGGGGGGGTGGGGGGGGGGGGGGGTGGGGGGGGGGGGGGGTGGGGGGGGGGGGGGGTGGGGGGGGGGGGGGGTGGGGGGGGGGGGGGGTGGGGGGGGGGGGGGGTGGGGGGGGGGGGGGGTGGGGGGGGGGGGGGGTGGGGGGGGGGGGGGGTGGGGGGGGGGGGGGGTGGGGGGGGGGGGGGGTGGGGGGGGGGGGGGGTGGGGGGGGGGGGGGGTGGGGGGGGGGGGGGGTGGGGGGGGGGGGGGGTGGGGGGGGGGGGGGGTGGGGGGGGGGGGGGGTGGGGGGGGGGGGGGGTGGGGGGGGGGGGGGGTGGGGGGGGGGGGGGGTGGGGGGGGGGGGGGGTGGGGGGGGGGGGGGGTGGGGGGGGGGGGGGGTGGGGGGGGGGGGGGGTGGGGGGGGGGGGGGGTGGGGGGGGGGGGGGGTGGGGGGGGGGGGGGGTGGGGGGGGGGGGGGGTGGGGGGGGGGGGGGGTGGGGGGGGGGGGGGGTGGGGGGGGGGGGGGGTGGGGGGGGGGGGGGGTGGGGGGGGGGGGGGGTGGGGGGGGGGGGGGGTGGGGGGGGGGGGGGGTGGGGGGGGGGGGGGGTGGGGGGGGGGGGGGGTGGGGGGGGGGGGGGGTGGGGGGGGGGGGGGGTGGGGGGGGGGGGGGGGGGGGGGGGGGGGGGGTGGGGGGGGGGGGGGGTGGTGGGGGCCGGGGGGTGGGGGGGGGGGGGGGTGGGGGGGGGGGGGGGTGGGGGGGGGGGGGGGTGGGGGGGGGGGGGGGGGGGGGGGGGGGGGTGTGGGGGGGAAGGGGGGGGGAGGGGTGGGGGGGAAGGGGGGGGGGGTTTGGGGGTGGTTTGGTGGGGGGGGGGGGGGGGTGGGGGGGGGGGGGGGGTAACGGGGGGGGGGGGGGGGGGGTCTGGGGTTGGAGGGGGGTGGGGGGGGGGGGGTATTAATTTTTGCTCCCAAAGATGCGCTATGTCTTATTTTCAGGGGATGTCTTATTTTTCTGTGTTCTGTTCGTCAGGTGCGCTTCCAAACAAAAACTTGGCTACGTCTTACTTTCGGGGGATGCCTTATATTTCGCACTTCAGCAAAACCTCTACTACAACTTATTTTCAGAGGATGTCTTATATTCGGGAAAACAGGGTATTTTATTTGGGGATTTTTAAAAAATTTGGTTGTTGCGGGTTTCCCAGGCTGTGTAGCCGTGGTCATGGCCACACAGCCCGGAAAACCCACAACAACCAGTTGAATCTGGCTGTGAAAGCCTTCGGCAGTGCATTGTTTTAAATGTGCTTTTTGTATCCTACCTGTATCGTCCTACATGCCAATAAACACTTGGTTGTAGGGTAGTGGCCCATTGTGACAGAGGGAGAATGCATTTCCTTTCTTCAGTGACAGAGAACAGCAGCTCCAGGAAAATGAAGAAGAGAAGAGTTTGGATTTATATCCCCCCTTTCTCTCCTGCAGGAGACTCAAAGGGGCTGACAATCTCCTTGCCCTTCCCCCCTCATAACAAACACCCTGTGAGGTGGGTGGGGCTGAGAGAGCTCCGAGAAGCTGTGACTAGCCCAAGGTCACCCAGCTGGCGTGTGTGGGAGTGCCCAGGCTAACCTGAATTCCCCAGATCAGCCTCCACAGCTCAGGCGGCAGAGCTGGGAATCAAACCCGGTTCCTCCAGATTAGATACACGAGCTCTTAACCTCCTACGCCACTTTCCTTGATTTTCTCTCTATGCCGTTCCTTCATTCCGCAGATGCCAGTATCAGCAGTCTGAAGCAGGCGGCCCTGGTCAAGGCGCCGCTCATTCCCACGCTGAACACGATCGTGCAGTACTTGGACCTCACTTCCAGTGGGAGTATTTGGTCGAGAAAGGATCAAGGGTGGCTGGGCTTGTCTGAGTAGAAAGGGAGTGTTTGCTTCTATTATTATTGGAAGGCTCAAGGTAGCTTCGACCTCTTTGAGTAGCTTCAGACAATGGGATGCCAGCAGATTGTCAGGGATCTGTGTGGTCGCAGCAGGCTTGATACCCTGTTCCCTCTGAGCAAACGTTGCCGGACTTTTAACTTTGCTGTTGAGAGCCTGCTCATGACTATCTCTTTCCCTGCAACCAGATAACACACTCTTGCATCCAGTTGGAGAATGTGGACCAGTTTGTTCGCCGAGCATTATTCTTTAAACTGTTTAGCTTCAGATATCTCCAGGATCGATCAGATTATTCTAAGCTGCTTTTAGGATTTGTCCCCCCTTGTAGACCCAAGTCATATACACAATACAGAAATCTCTCCTGATATCTTGGGAGAGTTCCATCCAGAGAAATCCAACTTGTTTATCACCTCGAGGCATTGGTATCGAAAAGCATCCGTCTTATCTTATACTGAACAGCCCTGACTTAAACACGTGATCATCATCTAGATAAATGGTTGGTTGTTAACTATGGAGGCAATCGAATGGCTGCATCTATTCCGTAGTCAGTAACTTTTTCAAGCGAGAGCAGAAGACCAAACTTGAGTCTTAAACTCTGTTAAAAGGCAATACTTTCTGTTAACTACTTTAATCAACTGGCAAAGGTGAAAGAAAAAATATTGTCGAAGGCTTTCACAACTGGAATCTCTAGGGGGAAAGGGCGCTACTGGAACACGGCCGTACAACCCGAAAAACCCACGACACCCTAGTGCAGTGATGGCGAACCTTTTCGAGACCGAGTGCACAAATTGCAACCCAAAACCCACTTATTTATCGCAAAGTGCCAACACGGCAATTTAACCTGAACACTGAGGTTTTAGTTTAGAAAAAACGGTTGACTCCAAGGCATGCGTTACTAAGAAGTAAGCTTGGTGGTAGTCGGTGGCTTTGCTTTGAAGCAACCATGCAACGCTTCCAATGGGTGAATCACGACCCTAAGAGGGTTTACTCAGAAGCAAGCCCCATTGCCAGCAACCAAGCTTACTCCCAGGTAAAGGATTGTGCTTTAGTTCAACATATGAAAATCAGTGGGGTTAACAGCGTTTAACAGGGTTACCTACACTGCTTCCCCCAAACTGGGTCTTAGGTTTAATGCTAATAATCAAGCCTAGTGGCCCAGGCCAGCCCCTAAGACTCATTGGGGGGGAGGTGGGGGCGACTCTGTTTGCGTGTGCCCACAGAGGGGGCTCTGAGTGCCACCTCTGGCACCCGTGCCGTAGGTTCGCCACCACTGCCCTAGTGAAAGAAAAACCTGGCGCAAGTCAGACCGGCGAGCGGAGGAACCTGATCTGAGCTCACAGCTACACCAAACCCTGACCTGACGGCAAGAAAATGGTTGATCTAATCAAAATTCTGCCACGTCCCCATTCTTCATAATTGTTCTGATTTTTATCCTGGCTTTCCTCCCAAAAGCTCAAGGTGATATACATAGCATGGGGGAAGGGCTGTGGCTCAGTGGTAGAGCCCTCTCTTGGGCAGCAGTGGCGTAGGAGGTTAAGAGCTCGTGTATCTAATCTGGAGGAACCGGGTTTGATTCCCCGCTCTGCCGCCTGAGCTGCGGAGGCTTCTCTGGGGAATTCAGATTAGCCTGTGCACTCCCACACACGCCAGCTGGGTGACCTTGGGCTGGTTACAGCTTCTCGGAGCTCTCTCGGCCCCACCCACCTCACAGGGTGTTTGTTGTGAGGGGGGAAGGGCAAGGAGATTGTTAGCCGCAGGAGAGAAAGGGGGGATATAAATCCAAACTCCTCCTCCTCCTCCTCCTCTTCTTCTTCTTTGTATTCTTCAAGGACCAGGTGATAGGTGATGTGAAAGACCTGCCAGCATGGTTAAGAGCAGGTGTACTCTAATCTGGAGAACCAGGCTTGATTCCCCGCTCTGCCACTCGAGCTGTGGAGGCTTATCTGGGGAACCAGATTAGCCTGTGCGTTCCAACACACGCCAGCTGGTGACCTTGGGCCAGTCACAGTTCTCTCTGACCTCTCTCAGCCCTACCCACCTCACAGGGTGTTCGTTGCGAGGGGGGGAAGGGAAAGGAGCTTGTAAGCCACCTTGAATCTCCTAATAGGAAAGAAAGGATATAAATCCAAACTCCTCCTCCTGTCCTAGGGAGCAGCTGCCTGACTGAGCAGACAATGCTGACCTTGAAGGACAAACGGTCTGGTTCAGCATAAGGCAGTTCCATTTGTCTCCCTGCCAGGCTGTGAGAGAGCACCCAGCCCAAAGTCACCCAGCAATTCTTATGGCCATGGAGTGACTTGGATCCTCTCCTACCAGGTTTGTCACGAACCAGTAAAGTCCAGTCAAAAGTAACTGTGTTAAGTTCTTTATTGAGCTGGCATTCTTAGTCAGAGACAGGCAATGCGGAAACTAACCCACCAGAACACAAGCAGCCGCTTTTACGGGCTTCCGACAAGTTCCCGCCCAGAACATCGAAAGCATAAACAATTCAGGTTCTCACACTGAAACTCACACAGACAGTTTCACACAGGCAAGCAAGCATCAACTGATAACTAGTCTGGGCACCCCGCCAGGAATTACAGCAGAGGCCTCTTCAAGGTTGAACTGCAACCTTACACGGTTCTAGTCCAGCTACAACACCCATGCGCTGCACTGGCGGCCACAACCTCTGTGTTTCTGGCTTTATTTGCATCTGTTTGTTCATTTGCTGTGTGGTACGGAAACATCAAGGATTCAGTCTCCGAGTTCATATTTCTGCCTTCCCTGTTTTATCCTCACTACACCCCTGTGAGGTAGATGTTATCCGTCCTGTGTCCGCCTGTGAGCTTTGGAGCAGCAGCAGTGGCGTAGGAGGTTAAGAGCAGGTGCATTCTAATCTGGAGGAACCGGGTTTGATTCCCAGCTCAGCCCATACCTACAGGCTGTGGGAGTCTCTGAGGGGAATTCCAAGATTAGCCTAGGCACTCCACACCGCGGCCAGGTGGGTGACCTTGCAAGCTAGTCACAGCTTCTCAGAGCTCTCCCTCAGCCCCACCTACCTCACAGGGTGTTTGTTGTGAGCGGGGAAGGGCAAGGAGATTGTCAGCCCCTTTGAGTCTCCTGCAGGAGAGAAAGGGGGGATATAAATCCAAACTCCTCCTCCTCCTCCTCCTCTTCCTCCTCCTCCTCTTCCTCTTCTTCTTCTTCTTCTTCTTCTTCTTCTTCTTCTTCTTCTTCTTCTTCTTCTTCGTGCCTGAGTGAACTCGGGTCTCCCATGTTTGGGTCCTGGCTCTTCAGATTGCCTTGTGGGCTTGCCCTTTGGGTGGAGGGCTGCTGGCAGCGCATGTCATTGGAGACCACTGCTTCCTTGATGGCCGCAACAATAACTCACTGTCTGATTCTGCCATCTCCCCCAGAGCTTTCTCAAGGAGGGTGCATGAGCTCGTTCCGGTGGAACCGAGGCGGAGACTTCAGGGCTCGCAAGTGGGATACTGACCTGCCTACCGACTCGGCGGTAAGCTTTGCGGTTTTTCTGGGCGGCGGACTTGGGAGGACTCGCATCAGGCCAAGAAGGGGACGTGGGCTGCAATGCTGAGAACCTCTGAGGTCACCTGGCGCGCTGCCATGGCAGAGTGGAGGTTTGAACCTGAATCTCCCAGAGCCTAGGCCTGTGGTGGCGAACCTTTGACACTCCAGATGTTATGGACTACAATTCCCATCAGCCCCTGCCAGCATGGTCATTGTGTGTGTTTGCTGTGTTTGCTGAAATAGGAATGTTCGGATCAGAACGCAACCTTGAGGCAAAGGTGTTTTTTCGCTTGCTCCGTCAGTCCAAATTGTGGGTTTTGTATGCGTAGGAGTGTGTGAGTGTTTCTGATCTGTGATGTCAGACTCATGATGTAACAATGGGTATTGATGACTCAGTATCATCTTAGCAGCAAACTTTCAGTAAATCGGCCCATTGGCTTATTAATAAAAAGGCTGGTTTGTCAATGTATCCCCCTTGCTTGATGGCCTGTGGCGACTCAAACTGGCTCTAGGCAGCAACACGGAGAAACATAGACTAGTCATCGTTTTTCAAATTTATTTTCATTTTTGTTCAGAGCGGGATAGAGATTTCTCTGGCCTTTTGAAATGGGAGCGGGGCAACCAGACGTTAAAATAAATGGCACGGTCTTGCCAGTCCTCTGCTGCGGATTGGATATCGAGTCGACGCTCACCGGTATCGTCTGAAAGCCAAGGTCATGCTGGCAGGAGCTGATGGGAATTGTAGTCCACAACATCTGGAGTGCCAAAGGTTCGCCACCACTGTGATTTAGCAGTGCACTTCATCCACCCAAGCGTGCCATTTTCAAAAAGCAGGAATTGCGTTTGAGATATCCGTAGCTGAACGCGCTCGTCTTTGACTCAGCAGCTCTTTCTCCAGCTTCTCGGAAGGACACTAAAGCGCGTTGTCTTTCTGTTCTTTCAGATCATCATGCACGTGTTCTGCACATATCTGGATTCTCGGCTGCCGCCGCATCCCAAATACCCCGATGGAAAAACTTTCACCTCCCAGCATTTCATTCAAACGCCTGACAAACCAGGTAATACCGTTTTACTATTTAGACATAGTGGTGGCGAACCTATGGCACGGGTGCCAGAGGTGGCACTCAGAGCCCTCTCTGTGGGCACGCGCACAGAATTCGTCATGTGGGGGGGAAATCCCCCCCCCCCCCCCCCCGACACACATCTAGGCTGGCCTGGGCCGCTGAGCTTGATGTGCGTGCACCTCAGCGAGCAGGGAGGATTCGGCTGGCAGGCCAGGTGCCTGTGCTCCAGGTGGCTGCTGCCGGGGGTGGGGGGGGGGGAGGGCGAGGCGGCAGAGATGCTAGAGAGGCGCAGAGCGGCACATGTGGGACTTGCTGGAGGCTACAGCAGGCTGGCCCCTGCTCGAGGGGGTTATTCAGGTTAAATTGCCGCGTTAGCATTTTGCGATAAATAAGTGGGTTTTGGGTTGCAATTTGGGCACTCGGTCTCGAAAAGGTTCGCCATCACTGATTTAGACAAAGTGTTTTTACCTGGTTGAGCGGCTCGGGGGCGCACTGCCGTTGTGCGCATGAAGCTCCGTGAATGCCCTGGATGGCTTTCGGTATCAGCTTCTGTGTAGAACCAGCCCTGTCCCAAGAGCTGTGAACCAGGAATTGCCTTGTGCAAAGGCAGGAGATTTTCATCTGGGCAACTTGTCTGTTTGCCATTCGCAGACATCACGAACGAGAACTTGTTTTGCGTCTATCAGAGCAGCGTCAATCCGCCCCACTATGAGCTCATTTACCAGCGGCATGTCTACAGTCTGCCCAAGGTAGGAACACTGCAACACCTTGAGGACAGGGGTAGAGAAGCATGAAGGTTTGGATGTTGTTGAAAGCAGCTAGGGATTTCGGTGGTGAGTGGAGTCTGACTACCTTGGATTTATTGCAGCGCAATAGTTTTATGAATTTGCTCCCCTCAAGAGTTGCCGCGTCTCTCCAGGAGGTACATGTGCCAGTTCATAGAATCATAGAGTTGGAAAAGACCCCCAGGGCCATCAAGTCCAACCCCCTGATAAGCAGGAACACACAATCAAAGCACTCCTGACAGATGGCCATCCAGCCTGTTTCAAAACCTCCAAAGAAGGAGACTCCGCCACACTCTGAGGTAGTGCATTCCACTGTTGAACAGCCCTGACGGTCAGGAAGTTTTTCCTGATGTTTAGGAGGAATCTCTTTTCCTGCACCTTGAACCCGTTGCTCCTGGTCCCAGTCTCTGGAGCCGCAGAAAACAAGCTTGCTCCCTCACCAACATGACACCCCCTCAGATATCTGAACATGGCTATCCTGTCACCCCTTAACCTCCTCTTCGCCAAACGAAACACCCCCAGCCCCCTAAGCATCTCCTCGTAGGGCCGTGGTGGCGAACCTTTGGCACTCCAGATGTTATGGACTACAATTCCCATCAGCCCCTGCCAATTGGCCATGCTGGCAGGGGCCGTCCTGGGGCAACAGCAGTCCCTCGACATCTGGATACTCAGGTCCTCGCCACCACTGGCCTAAATAGAACATGGATTCCAGACCTTTGACCCTTTTGGTATGCCCTCCTCTGGACCTGCTCCACCGTGTCAATATCCTTCCTGAATTGCGGTGCCCAGAACTGCACACAATATTCCAGGTGAGGTCTGACCAATACAGAATAGCATTGGCTACTTCCAGAAGCGTGCCAGGGGTAAATGGCGCCCGGAGACAAATTGTCTCCAGGATGCCCCCAGGCTCTGCTGCCCCCCCTCTGCCCCCCACCACCCTAGCTCTGCCCCCTGATGCCCCAGGCTCCACCCCCACTGTCCTAGACCCCGCCCATGTCACCATGGACATGGGCAAGGTCTAGGGTGCCCACCTCCCCCCCAACAGACTCCCCCTGCTGGATGGTGTCGAGGCACGCGAAAACGATGAGACAGCAGGACTTCCGGGTCACATGGGGGGGCCGATTTTCCGCCCCCCATGTGACTAGAAGAGTGGCGCCCGGGGACAAGGCAGATACGCCACTGGCTACTTCCCAGCGATGGTGCAGAAATGCGCCTCAGCGGCGGCAAGCGATGCAGGGACACCCTTCGCAGACGTGTTCCAGTGCTGGCTTTTCTGTAGATGCCCCCTGCCACCCTGCCCCACCCTATCACACTTGCCCGCAGTCTCCCCACCCGGACCTCTCCCCTTCCTTTTTTGCACCCGCACTGTCCCATTACGACACAGCTTGCTCAAAAAATGGGACAGGAGCTGAAAAGGAGCCGTGCGGGAGACAGGAGACACTCCGCCTGTGGCAATTCTGCAGCTGGCTCTTGGAAGAAAAGGAGGTTCCTTTCTTCTCCGTGGGAAAGGGGAAGGAAACAGGCGGCAGATGAGTTGCGGGCAGATAAGGCACAGCGCTGCTCGGATGTTCCCTTTTCCTGCAGGGGGAGATCTTCCTGCTGCCGGAGGGCTGATGGGAATCATAGTCTGTGAACATCTGGAGGGCCAGAGTTGGACACCCCTGAGTCAGAGTGTCATGCTAGGATTTGGGAGACCCATGTTTGAATGTCCATTCTTCTAGCACAGGGGTCTGCAACCTGCGGCTCTCCAGATGTTCATGGACTACAATTCCCATCAGCCCCTGCCAGCACGGCCAATCGGCCATGTGACTTGTCGTCTGAACATCTGGAGAGCCACAGGTTGCAGACCCCTGTGCTAGCATTTGTGCTGCACGATCTGGGGCCAGTCACACGCCCTCAGCTTAACGTAAGAGCATCAGAAAAACCCTGCTGGTCCTGACCTAAGAATCGTCAAGCCCAGCAGCTAACCAGCTGCCTCCGGGCTGATAGACCAATTTCACAGGGTGGTTGTTGTGAGAATAAAATAGAGCAGAGGAGAGTGATGGAATCTTCTTTGGGGACCCACGGGGAGAAAAATGGAGTGTAACGGACATGAAATAAAGTTGTTCTAGCAGCTCCTGAGGCACAGTCGAACTGAATAATAATAAGAAGAGTTTGGATTTATATCCCCCCTTTCTCTCCTGCAGGAGACTCAAAGGGGCTCACAATCTCCTTGCCCTTCCCCCCTCCCAACAAACACCCTGTGAGGTGGGTGGGGCTGAGAGAGCTCCGAGAAGCTGTGACTAGCCCAAGGTCACCCAGCTGGCGTGTGTGGGAGTGCACAGGCTAATCTGAATTCCCCAGATAAGCCTCCACAGCTCAGGCGGCAGAGCTGGGAATCAAACCCGGTTCCTCCAGATTAGATACACGAGCTCTTAACCTCCTGTGCCACTGCTGCTCCTACGCCACTGCTGAATAAGACAGGTGGAACCACAGAGCTTGTCCTGACGGAATCCTCCCTTTGTGGCTCCCTGTCTCTCAGAGTCATGCTTCTCTTCTCTGTCTGCAGGGCAGAAACAACATGTTCCATACCTTGCTTATGTTCCTGTACATCATAAAAACTAAAGAGTCTGGGATGCTTGGGTAAGTAGGGATCCCTGTGTGGCTGTGCCTGGTATGAATTTGTTAGCTGTCTGTTTGAGCAGAGGCGGGGCTACCAGGGGGCCGGGGGGGTGCGTGGCGCCCCCTTGCGGCGCTCCCCCACCCCTCTTCCCACACTTACCTTAGTTCCTTTCCTTTTCCTAGAACTTTTTCAGGCTGAAAAAAAGGCCTGTTCACAGTACAGGCTAAAAACGGCCCGAGGAACTACAGTTCCCAGGAGACCTTGGGGCTCACAAGGTCTCCTGGGAAGTATAGTTCCCATCAGGCCGTTTTTAAGCCTGAACTGTGAATAGGCCTTTTTTTCAGCCTGAAAGAGTTCTAGGAAAAGGAAAGGAACTAAAGTAAGTGTGGGAGAAGGGGGGTGGGGCGCCGCAGGGGGGCCATGGGGCAGGATCCTTGTCCGGAGAACCGATTGTCCGGCGTGGTCAGGCAGGGCAAGGGAGAATCCACATTGCAGCCTTGTAAGAGAATCGCAAGCGGCTGACTTAACTCATAACCGAGAGCACCCAGAACAAGAGGTCTGCAGAGCCCAGAAACCAATTTTGCACAGTGATCGGAGAGAGACGTGCATAGCTGGAGGGGCGAAGCAGTACAATGTGGGACTGTTGAGCGATAACCACAGGAAGAGGGGAAGGAAACACGGTGAATTGTGTTCTGTTGTTGCTCAGAATTAGCTTTTCTGCAGCAGCGGTCAGATTTTAGTTAAAACTCCAACTGAAACAGACGATGCAAGGATTGAAGAAGAAGAAGAGTTTGGATTTATATCCCCCCTTTCTCTCCTGCAGGAGACTCAAAGGGGCTGACAATCTCCTTGCCCTTCCCCCCTCACAACAAACACCCTGTGAGGTAGGTGGGGCTGAGAGAGCTCCGAGAAGCTGTGACTAGCCCAAGGTCACCCAGCTGGCGTGTGTTGGGAGTGTACAGGCTAATCTGAATTTCCCAGATAAGCCTCCACAGCTCAGGCAGCAGAGCTGGGAATCAAACCCGGTTCCTCCAGATTAGATACACGAGCTCTTAACCTCCTACGCCACTTCTGCTCCTATATGATCATGGTGATCATATCATATCCAGCAGAGGTATGAGTCAGCAAAGAAAGGAATGATCTGACAGCTAGAGAACAGCAAGCAGACCGGTTCAATCCAGTTGCTAGTGACCTTTACAGTGATTGGTGGAACCATGTATATAAGCAACAGCAATGTACTGTATGTTTGTTCCTTAGGGGAACAAATGCCTGGCGGGGCACTTTGTTGGACTGTTTAATATACTCTGTATATAGTATCATGTACATATAGCAACTCTATGGTAAAAGCCTTCTTTTGAAAGAATCTGGTGGGTGGAGTATTTCTTCTTCTTGAAGGTGGGAGTTTGCTATATATGCCCACTTGTCTACTTTGAGTAGTACCGCTCCAGTCTGCTATCAGGTTATGGGCCCAGACTCTATGGACCGTGGAAGCAGTGTGTTCCTGCGGGCTGTGGTGTGGCTGTCCGGTACAGTGTCTGCGATGGCGGTCACAGCAGCCAGCATGCCTTTTGAACGCCTCGATGAGGACAACTTTGAGTAGTACCGCTCCAGTCTGCTATCACCAGCTGTGGAAGGCTTCCACAGGCCTCCTTACCTGCCAGGTGTTTTTACAAACCGGGCAGGGCCGAATGATGTTTTCGGAATGCTTTTGTTTTCTCAGCCCCAGTTCTTAGTTTTAGATTTTCTTATTCCTGAATGGAGAGACCTTATTTATTTTGGGGACAAAGCTGGACCTCTGAACAGGCTTTTAAAATCTAATTCTGTGCGGTACGCCTGCGTACTGCATCAGTGTATAAAACGTATCTACTTTTCCTTGCAGACGGGTCAATCTCGGCTTATCCGGCGTGAACGTTCTGTGGATTTTTGGAGACTAAGATAACACGCCAGACAGCACGGCAGCCATCCCGGCAAACGCCGATCTCCGGATGACGACGTGGGCTTGGCAGCTGGACGTCGATTTGGACATTTTTAAACTAGCATTTGGACGACGGGGATCGCATCGAAGCAGAAAGACTTCCTGATGCTTTGTCTGTCTGAAGATCAAAGGCCGTCGTCCTTGCACAAGAGGAGCTTCCGTTTTGACGTCTCGCTTCTTCTGGGCAAAGCTTCCTCTTCTGGACAGCGGAACGGAATCCAGTTTTGAAGCTTTACCACTGCAGCGATTTTGCAGGATACCAGACATACTCCGTTCATCTTAGCCGAACTACGGAAGCACAAAACAGAACTGTGAATTAACGTGTTGCTGAACAGGGCCCGGAGTATTCAAGTCGCTGCTGGTGGCTGCGTGTTTTATTTTTTAGCAACTTTTCTTTTAATGAAAGACAGACATGGTCCCATTCAAACATCTAAGGCAGGGGTCTGCAGCCTGCGGCTCTCCAGATGTTCATGGACTACACATCCCATCAGCCCCTGCCAGCATGGCCAACTGGCCAATGGTCAATGCTGGCAGGGGCTGATGGGAATTGTAGTTCATGAACATCTGGAGAGCCACAGGTTGCAGACCTCTGATCTAAGGGGACAGCTCTGGGATCCCAGGCCCACAACTAAGCCAGGGTGCTGGATTCACACACCTTATTGCCTTTTCCGCGACAGCTGCGATGTTGACGGGTTGAGCGCATGGCCGCATTTTAAAGCGATCCCTTTGCTAGAAAAGACAGAGCCGGTCCGTTTTTACATCTTTTGCTTCAGGGCCTTTTGGGAGCGGCATTTCTGACAGCCGGGTCTCTCGAGAGCAGAAACTCACGTTTCTGTTTTCAGATTCTACGGGGGTTTTTGCAAGACTCCAAGAAAGCGACCATTTCAGGCCTCCACATCTCCGCAAGACGGCATCTTCCTTTCTCAGGCATCACACTGCAAGCGAATGGGCCTCCTTCCCCCCTGTGGTTTGGAAGGTGCGACCTGGCCCCTTCTCAAGTGCTGATAACGAGAGAGCTGCAGAAAATGAGCGTAATCTCTAGAACTGGACACAGTGCCGTTATTTCAGCTTAGCCGCTTCGTGAGTCATGTTACCAACAACAACAACAAAATCAGCAGCTTTTTATTCTCCAGGGAAAAATTGCGGTTGGCAAAGAGAAGAGAAGTCGCAACCAGAAAGATGGCTGCACAACTTGGCACATTTTGGGTTTCCACAAAGCACAACGTCCCTCCATCTGTCGTTTTGAACAGGCATCGCTTCTGACGGAACCGGGAAAAGGCCTTCCCAGTGGGTCGCAAGCTCCTTGTCCGGGTTGCAAAATAGACCAGTCCTGTTACAATTGAGTTCAAGATTCCCACCCTGGCACGCCTTGCTAGAAGGCGAGCCTCCATCGAAGTGGCGGCTGACCCTTTTCGAGGAGTCTGGTCCCTCTCGCTTTACTACGAATGCTTCAATTGGCCAAAGAGCATTTCCCGTGTATATTGTCAGAAACCCAGGGCACCAAAAAACAAATGTGTTGCCTGCAGCTCTGTTTGTGGATCTAAATTAGTTTTAAACCATTTCTTGCTGGGCCCAGAAATGGTTCCTCTTAACATCTCCCGGCACCATTGCCCTCAGACCTGAATCCAGCTCTGCAAAGCCCTGCCGTTTTCAATGGGCCACACTGTGATGATTTAGGGCAGGGGTGTCCAACTCTGGCACTTCTGATGTTCGTGGACTACAATTCCCATCAGCCCCTGCTGGCATGGCCAATCGTAGTCCATGAACATTGAAAGTGCCAGAGTTGGACACCCCTGATCTAGGGCAGTGGTGGCGAACCTTTGGCACTCCAGATGTTATGGACTACAATTCCCATCAGCCTTTGCCAGCATGGCCAATTGCAGTCCATAACATCTGGAGTGCCAAAGGTTTGCCACCACAGATCTAGGGTGTGGTTTATGTCTGCAGAGCCTCAATGCCGCAGTCTGTGTACTGTTATTTTATAGGAACATGGTTGGTGGGATCGGGTTGGGGGAGGGTCTTACGTAGCTGTGGGTCAGAAATCTGTTTCTCACCCAAGTGCTGATCTCCTGGGGGTTGTTGAAGACCTTGGCTAATATCTCATTAAACGGATCAAGTCTGTTAAACGTGTGGCTCGTGCGTGCTTTTGTGCCACTGTCCCAGGGGGGCTGGGTCCCATGTGTTTGGCATTCCCCCCCCCCCCGCCTCCCTCCCCTCCTTATTTATCGCCTGATAAGTTAACAGCGTGAATCAGATAATCCGGACATCAAGGCAGTTAATTATTTCACAGCCTTGAGAGGGGACTGCAAAGAAAAATCGGCCTGCCTGCAAGAGCCGGGCAGACCGGCCATTGTCTGCTAAGATACATCAAAAGACTGCTCAAACCGGTGACCCTGTGGAAGGCTCACGGGATCTCCATCGCTCCCTGTTTCTGCTCGTGCTCCCATGGTCAAGCCCTTGAAAAATCTGATGGATCGCATCAGGGCAAATAGTCGGATTTGTAGGTCACCCTTTTCCTTCCAAGGCATTCCCTGTTGCCCAACATGCGGGCTGCCTTTCCTCCTAGCGATTCCGCAACCGCTGCCAGCCATATCTCAGATTCTCTTGTGATAAAGAGAACCCAAGTTTTAGGCCTAGCGCAGTGATGGCGAACCTTTTTGAGACCAAGTGCCCAAATTGCAACCCAAACCCCACTTATTTATTGCAAAGTGCCAACACGGCCATTTAACCTGAATGCTAAGGTTTTAGTTTAGAAAAAAACAGTTGGCTCCCTCTTCCTCTGCCCCACCCACTCGAGCAGGGGCCAGCCTGCTCTAGCCTCCAGCAAGTCCCGCGTGTACCAGTCTGTGCCTCTCTAGCATCTCTGCCTCTGCGCCCGCCCCTTGGGCAGCAGCCACCCGGAGCACAGGCACCAGGCCCGCCAGCCAAGTCCTCCCTGCCCACCGCGGTGTGTGAATGTTGTGCTCAGTGGCCCAGGCCAGCCTAGATGTGTGTGTGTGTGTGTGTGATTTTCCGCCCCCCGCATGACGGACTCTGTGTGTGCGTGCCCACAGAGAGGGCTCCGAGTGCCACCTCTGGCACCCGTGCCATAGCTTCGCCATCACTGACCTAGGCTCTTCTGGAAGTACCATCTGGGGAGGGCTGCTCATTTTGCAACATCCCATACGATACTGCACTGTTTTAGAGACTAGGCTTGCATGCATACGAGCAGTGACCAGGGCGTACACTCCCAGGGGCACATATAGGGTCAAACGTCCCTGGGCTGCGGCCATTTAGTCACGTGGGGGCGGAAAATCACCCCCCCTCCTTCCCCCCCCCAGGTCCATACACTGACATCAAGTCCTGGTGCAAAAAAATGTTAGGTCGTGGTGGGGGAGGGCAGCCGCCCATATGGGGGGAGGGGGTGGAAAACTCAGATTTTGCGCCGGGCTACATTTTCTCTAGATATGCCTCTTGAGCAGTCACAATTGGAGCTGCCACGTAGTTAAGTGGGCTCAGAAGTGGCAAATGCAGTTCAATGTAGCAAAATGCAAAGTGATGCACATAGGGGCAAAAATATCCAAACTTCACATACACGCTACAGGGGTCAGTGCTATCAGTCACAGACCAGGAAAGGGATTGGGGCGTCTTAGTTGATAGTTCCATGGGAATGTCCACTCAATGCATGGCAGCTGTGAAAAAGGCAAACTCTATGCTGGGGATAATTAGGAAAGGAGTTGAGAATAAAACTGCAAGGATTGTCATGCCCTTATATAAAGCAGTGGTGCGACCGCACTTGGACTCCTGTGTTCAGTTCTGGTCGCCACATCTCAAAAAGGATATGGAAGAGATAGAAAAAGGGCAGAGAAGGGCAACGAGGATGATTGAAGGATTGGAGCACCTTCCTTATGAGGAGAGGCTGCAGCGTTTGGGACTCTTTAGTTTGGAGAGGAGGTGTCTGAGGGGGGATAGGATTGAAGTCTATAAAATTATGCATGGGGTAGAAAATGTGGACAGAGAAATTTTTCTCTCTTTCTCACAATACTAGAACCAGGGGGCATCCATTGAAAATGCTGGGGGGAAGAATTAGGACTAATAAAAGGAAACACTTCTTCACGCAACGTTTGATTGGTGTTTGGAATATGCTGCCACGGGAGGTGGTGATGGCCACTCACCTGGATAGCTTTAAAAAGGGCTTGGACAGATTTATGGAGAAGTTGATCTATGGCTACCCATCTTGATCCTCCTTGATCTGAGTTTGCAAATGCCTTAGCAGACCAGGTGCTCAGGAGCAGCAGCAGCAGCAGAAGGCCATTGCTTTCACCTCCTGCAGGTGAGCTCCCAAAGGCACCTGGTGGGCCACTGCGAGTAGCAGAGTGCTGGACTAGATGGACTCTGGTCTGATCCAGCTGGCTAGTTCTTATGTTCTTAGATATCAAATTCCTAACACTTCCCTGTCAAACCTTTAAATGGTCCCTTATATACTATGGCAGTGGTGGCGAACCTATGGCACTCCAGATGTCCACGAACTACAATTCCTATCAGCCCCTGCCAGCATGGCCAATTGGCAGGGGCTGATGGGAATTGTAGTCCATGAACATCTGGAGTGCCATAGGTTCGCCCCCACAGTACTATGGCATGTTTATTTGCCTCGTTTACATCCGGCCATCCTGCCCATTGAGGACCCAAAGCGGCCCATCTCATTTTCCTCTGTTTTGTCCTGATGGGGTGGGCAAGTCAAAGTCACAGAGTGGGTGTAGCCGGCCCAGGTTCCCACAGCATGGTGGAGGGTAGAGCCTGGGTCTCTCAGTTTCTACTCCACACTCTTGGCCTTTACACCATAGATAAATTGTGAACAAGGTTAATCACATTTAAACTAATGACCGTAGTTGGTGCAGGAGACATAGAATAGTATCATAGAGTTGGAAGAGACCCCAAAGGCCATCCAGTCCAACCCCCGGCCATACAGGAACACACAATCAAAGCACTCCTGGCAGATGGCCACCCAGCCTCTGTTTAAAAACCTCCAAAGAAGGAGACTCCACCACTCTCTGAGGTAGTGCGTTCCACTGTTGAACAGCACTTACAGTCAGGAAGTTTTTCCTGATGTTTAGGTGGAATCTCTTTTCCTTCACCTTGAACCCATGATTCCTAGTCCTAGTCTCTGGAGCTGCAGAAAACAAGGTTGCTCCCTCACCAACATGACATCCCTTCAAATCTCTAAACATGGCTATTGTGTCACATCTTAATCTTAGGGCATGGATTCCAGACCTTTTACCATTTTGGTTGGCCTCCTCTGGACCCGTTCCAGCTTGTCAATATCCTTCTTGAATTGCGGTGCCCAGAACTGTACACAATATTCCAGGTGAGGTGTAACGAATGCAGAACAGAGAGGTACAATTACATCCCTTGATCTAGATGCTACACACATATTGATGCATCCCAGAATCGCATTGGCTTTCCTGGCCGCTGCATCACACAGCTGGCTCGTGTTCAGTTTGTGGTCTACTAAGACTCCCAGATCCGTTTCGCATGTAGTGTTGTCAAGCCAGGTGTCACCCATCCTATATCTCTGCATTTCATTTTTTTTCTGCCTAAGCGTATCTTACATTTAATTCATTTGTTTTGTTTGGGAGGAGATGGTCCTTCGTGCTGTTCTGGGGGTCAGGCACTTGTAGCAAGAACAAGTACGTCTTCCCCTCCACCGCCCACCAGCTTCTGAGGCCATTGCCTCCAGATCTGCAGTAGGGGTATTTTGGCAACTGGTGGGAGCCCTTTGATTGCTCATCTTGGAATATCCATATGAAACAAGAGGAAAATGTCCCAAGTCTTGTGATAGTGTTGGGGCTGTGCTGAATTAATCCCCATTCCCAAGGAGGAGGAGGAGATGGTACTAGAACACAGCCATACAACCCAGAAACCACACAACACCCCAGTGATTCTGGCCATGGAAGCCTTCAACAATACAGAAGAAGAGTTTGGATTTATATCCCACCTTTCTCTCCTGTAAGGAGACCCAAAGGGACTTACAAGTTCCTTTCCCTTCCTCTCCCCACAACAGACACCTTGTGAGGTGGGTGGGGCTGAGAGAACTCAGAGATTTATTTTACTTTTATTTTCATAAATGACCTGGAAGTAGGGGTGGGTAGCGTGGTGGCCAAGTTTGCAGATGATACCAAATTATGTAGTGTTGTGAGAACCGCAAAGGATTGCAAAGAGCTCCAAGCGGACCTTGATAAATTAGGTGAGTGGGGCATTCATTGAAAATGCTGGGGGGAAGAATTAGGACTAATAAAAGGAAACATTTCTTCACACAACATGTGATTGGTGTTTGGAATATGCTGCCACAGGAGGTGGTGAGGGCCACTCACCTGGATAGCTTTAAAAGGGGCTTGGATTTATGGCTACCAATCTTGATCCTCTTTGATCTGAGGTTGCAAATGCCTTAGCAGACCAGGTGCTCAGGAGCAGCAGCAGCAGAAGGCCATTGCTTTCACATCCTGCAGGTGAGCTCCCAAAGGCACCTGGTGGGCCACTGCGAGTAGCAGAGCGCTGGACTAGATGGACTCTGGTCTGATCCAACTGTCTTGTTCTTATGTTCTTATGTTAGATCTGTGACTAGCCCAAGGTCACCCAGCAGGAATGTTGGAGTGCGGAAACACATCTGGTTCACCAGATAAGCCTCCGGCGCTCAGGTGGAGGAGTAGGGAATCAAACCTGGTTCTCCAGATGAGTGCTCTTAACCACTACTGGCCCTCATGATTCTCTCAGTGACTTCAGGACTCTCCCTGGCCTGGATCCAAGTGCCGCCGGAGTAACAACACCCCTAAGAGGGAGGACAGGAGGACTCTCTTACAAGCTCTGTCATATCGATCAGCTATCGTGAGTTCCCACTCAGGAAGCGTCAAAGCCTGCAGACCATACTGGAAGAAGAAGAAGAGTTTGGATTTATATCCCCCCTTTCTCTCCTGCAGGAGACTCAAAGGGGCTGACAACCTCCTTGCCCTTCCCCCCTCACAACAAACACCCTGTGAGGTAGGTGGGGCTGAGAGAGCTCCGAGAAGCTGTGACTAGCCCAAGGTCACCCAGCTGGCGTGTGTGGGAGTGCACAGGCTAATCTGAATTCCCCAGATAAGCCTCCACAGCTCAGGTGGCAGAGCGGGGAATCAAACCCAGTTCCTCCAGATTAGATACACGAGCTCTTCACCTCCTACGCCACTGCTGCTCCCAGTCAAACCTTTAAATGAAGCCTTATATACTATGGCAGTGGTGGCGAACCTATGGCACTCCAGATGTTCACGAGCTACAATTCCTATCAGCCCCTGCCAGCATGGCCAATTGGCAGGGGCTGATGCGAATTGTAGTCCATGAACATCTGGAGTGCCATAGGTTCGCCACCACGGTACTATGTAACATGGAGTGTTACTTCGCTCAGCCTAGAGACCAGGATGTCCGGGGGGGGGGGGGGGGGGGGGGGGGTTGTTTTCTAACACAATGTCCAACCACAAACCAGTCTAAATAAAATGAACCAAAATCTCATTTCCTCTGTTCAAGCTCAGCCTGAGCTTCTCGAAAGCTGCCTGGAAGAGGAAGCCGTTTGCTGTGTCTTAAGGAACGGCGATTGGGGCTGGGGATGTTTTATTTGTTCATAAATGACGGGGGGCCGGGCGGTGTCGGGGGCAGATTTGCAGCCTACGCAAAATGATTCAGGATGATGAAAACCAAGGATGGCTGTGAACAATTCCAGGGGGATCTCCGCCAATTGGGTAAGTGGGCACCAAAAATAAAGTTCACTGTTGGAAAGTGTAAGGTGTTGAAAACCGGCAGTCTGATCCAACAGGGTTCTTCGGGTGTTCTTAGAAAGGGGCTCGAGCCCTTTGGGAAGCCCAATCAACCAAGCCGGGCTGGCCCTGCTTCGACCTGGGCGGGGGGGCTGCCCAGAAAGTCTATGGTTGCTACCCAGTGGACAGCAGCCGCAAACCACCTCTGTATGTCTTTTGTCCTGCTCCGGATGGCCCAAGCTTGCCTGAGCTTGTTCGATCTCCGAAGTGAAGCAGGGTCAAGCTTGGCTAGAGTTTCCGGATGGGAGATCCCGACGGGACCCAGGCAGCCAAGAGCAACCCCCCCTGAACTTCTCTTTCCTCAAAATCTCTACGAAGTCCCCACGAGTCAGCTGTGACTTTCTAGCACTTTCCGAATGCATGGCTCCATCAGTGAAAGGCCAGCCATTGAAAGTGGGATCAGAAAGCCTTTGTCCGGGCCCCGCGGTGCACTGCTCTTCATACATTTGTGCAGAATGTATCACGGGGGTGTGACAAATCCGCATTTGCCACAGCGGGTTTCACGCAGCCGCCTGCCCAAAAGCAGCTGAGCTGGCCGTGGATTCTTGGAAGTCAGAACTGTTTCATTTCTTCTCAGGGAGACGCCACCTAGTTTGCGGTGTACGGATAGAGCCAGTTGTTGGGAAGGAAGAGCTGAGAACTTGGTTCAAATCCCCACATGGTCCTAGTCTGTGGTGGGATCCAAAAATTTTAGTAACAGGTTCCCATGGGGGTGGGATTCAAACTGTGGCGTAGCGCCAATGGGGCTGGGCGGGGCACGAAGGAGGCGTGGCCGGGCATTCTGGGGGCGGGGCATTCCTGGGCGGGGCTGTGGCAGGGACGCAGCCGCTGCGCCGGTCCTTGGGCGGGAAACGAATGCACGCAGGCGCAGGCTGCCACGCACGTCGGTGCACCTCCTGCTAGACTGCTTCCAGTTCTGCGCGCTACCGCTGAGAGGAGGGGCGTAACTGAGGCAAAAATCACGTGGCAAAATCACCAATTAGTAACCAGTCTTTTCCAAGTATTAAAACATATATTAACACCGAGAGCACATGGAACAGTTGGGGGTCCGCAAAGGGGTCGGCGGGTGAGAAAAAAATAACACTGGACTAGAGAGAATAATCAGGGACAGGGATGTCCTGCAAACTGTGAGCCCAGGAACTCTGTGATTTGGAGTCATGGTTCCACGCCATAAAAATTCACAGCATCCGCGTAAACGCTTCCAGGAATCTTTATTGGTTTCCAATGAACAGTATGCTGAGCACATGCCAGGAAAAGAGGGAGCTTACGACGCTGCCATTCCAGCTGGGGCAGCTGCTCTCCAGTATTTCAAAATGCGCAACAGCTGCGGAGACGCGCATACAATGCATCCCCCGTCAGAAGCAACAGAACGTGTTGTCCTTACCGGCCCGACCTTTCCCAGCACAGAAATTGCAAGGAGTAATGCTGGTTCGGGGTAACCGTAACCCAGGGGCGTAACATTCGTTGGGCAGTTTGGGCAATTGCCCAGGGCATCAGAATTTTAGGTCACATGGGGGCATGCGAGCGATCCATTTTTATTTGGGTTTTTTTTTCACATTTTGGCCTGCAGCGGGCGCATTTTTGGACGTATCAGCACCAAAATTGCAGGGTATCATCAGGAGACTGTCCTGATGATAACTCCCAAGTTTGGTGCAGTTTAGGTCAGGGGCCCCCAAAGTTATGGACCCTCAAAGGGGGTGCCCCCTCCCCCATTCTTAATGGGAGCTAAGGAGATGGGGGCTGCCCCTTTGAGGGTCCATAACATTGCCCCCCTGAACCAAACGGCACCAAACTGCATCAGGACAGTCTCCAGACAATACCCTTAAATTTTAGTGCCGATACATCCCGAAATGCGCCCCCTGAAGGAACATCCCAGAAATTTGCCCAGGAATCTTTGTTCTGGAGTGAGTTTTCTGCATTGCTGTCAATGGGGGTTGCAGTAACCCAGTTTGGACTGCAACACATTTTGCATTCTGGGGAGAGTCGTGGCTCAGTGGTAGAGCCGGCTTGGCATGCAGAAAGTCCCAGGTTCGATTCCCGCCATCTCTGGTTAAAAGGACCAGATAGAAGGGACAATTGCTGCCAGTTTGAGTAAGCAAGACTGGTTTGCACAGGCCTATGCTCTGATGTAATATATGTGGCAGATTCATGTATTTTCATGTGTGGTTTTAAGACTACAAACTGCTGGAACCAACCCAGTCTGGAATCACCTTTCCCATTCTATCCCTCCTCCTTTTTCTTGTTAAGGTAGAATCATAGAATTATAGAGTTGGAAGAGACCCCCAAGGGCCATCCAGTCCAGCCCCCTGCCATGCAGGAACACACAATCCAAGCACTCCTGACAGATGGCCATCCAGCCTCTCTTTAAAAACCTCCCAAGAAGGAGACTTTTTTGCTCCAATCTGATAAAAAGTTCTGGCGAATTCTGGTGCTTGTTTGCCATTTTACGGTATTTTGGTTGCTGCGCAGAAAAACGGCCTTCCTCAACTGTTGCTTTTTTAGAATGATCTGAGACGGAATATTTTCCCCGCCAAGCCATCATTGCCAGACACAACCTGCACCAACCAACCGGTCCGTTTGCTACCGGCACAAACCTGAGTCAGCTTTTGGGAACGATCCCACCTCCTGCAGAATAAACAGCAGCTTCCTGGCACCTGGAAAACTTTACTTCTTGCATGCAGTTCGGTGGGCCGGTGCCCATATTTTTCCAGCACCAATCAGCAAACGGTCCCAGTGCAGACTGAGTCCGTGCGTTTGACGAAGCAGGCTCTTGAGCAGCAGTGGCGTAGGAGGTTAAGAGCTCGTGTATCTAATCTGGAGGAACCGGGTTTGATTCCCAGCTCTGCTGCCTGAGCTGTGGAGGCTTCTCTGGGGAATTCAGGTTAGCCTGTGCACTCCCACACACGCCAGCTGGGTGACCTTGGGCTAGTCACAGCTTCTCGGAGCTCTCTCAGCCCCACCTACCTCACAGGGTGTTTGTTGTGAGAGGGGAAGGGCAAGGAGATTGTAAGCCCCTTTGAGTCTCCTGCAGGAGCAGCAGTGGTGTAGGAGGTTAAGAGCTCGTGTAATCTAATCCGGAGGAACCGGGTTTGATTCCCAGCTCTGCCGCCTGACCTGTGGAGGCTTATCTGGGGAATTCAGATTAGCCTGGGCACTCCCACACACGCCAGCTGGGTGACCTGGGGCTAGTCACAGCTTCTCGGAGCTCTCTCAGCCCCACCTACCTCACAGGGTGTTTGTGGTGAGGGGGGAAGGGCAAGGAGATTGTCAGCCCCTTTGAGTCTCCTGCAGGAGAGAAAGGGGGGATGTAAATCCAAACTCTTCTTCTTCTTGTTCGCAAAAGCTTAACTTCTTCTTTCCGAACTGGTTTCCTACACATGCAGGATCAGTTTTGTAACTGTCTCTTCCAAAGGTCACGATTTTGAGTGTCTTCTGGGGTAAGGTTCTTTGCCCGCAGGTCTTTATGCATTGTGTCCATCCCCCGTTTTCTGGGTCTGCCACGTGGGCGGCATCCACCAGGTTCAAGGTGCAGGGCTGTCTTTGCTACGGATTTTTCCTCACGGAGCATGATGTGGCCGTACCACCTTAGCCGTGCCTGCTGGTCAACTGGTGTTATTTTATGATCGAAGTCTATAAAATTATGCATGGGGTTTGGAATATGCTGCCACGGGAGGTGGTGATGGCCACTCACCTGGATAGCTTTAAAAGGGGCTTGGACAGATTGATGGAGGAGAAGTCGATTTATGGCTACCAATCTTGATCCTCCTTGATCTGAGATTGCAAATGCCTTAGCAGACCAGGTGCTCAGGAGCAGCAGCCGCAGAAAGCCATTGCTTTCACCTCCTGCACGTGAGCTCCCAAAGGCACCTGGTGGGCCACTGAGAGTAGCAGAGTGCTGGACTAGATGGACTCTGGTCTGATCCAGCAGGCTTGTTCTTATGTTCTTAAGTCTTTGCCGTATGCCATCATTCGGCACCAGGTTTAGCATCCATCGAAGCATCCTCATTTCCATGACAGGAAGGGCTTCATGTTTTCTTGTTGCTGGCCAGCATTCGGCTCCATCCAGTGCTACTGGATGAACAACCATTTTGTAGATTTTGGCCTGGAGGTGTTCAGGCATTTTCTTGTCACACAAGATGCCAGCGGTTTGCCGCCATTTGCAAAAGCTTAACACTGGAATAAAATGTGCTGCTGGCCTGTTTAGCGCCCAAAGGGAAGATCTGGGTGTTGCTGGGGAGAAAAAGATAGAAGAAGAAGAAGAAGGAGGAGGAGGAGGAGG